>NC_048586.1:617500-966250 GCF_013265735.2 Oncorhynchus mykiss | reverse complement strand
TCCCCCACATTGTAGCCTGTACATTGAATGTATTCACTGATCATGTACTCTTCCTTGGAAAATAAAGGTGCTGTTCAGGTATGAATCTCTGAGACATTCTTTTTCAGTCATATCCAATACCAGGTGTATCAAACTCCATTATTTGAATGATGCTGTGTCTACATGTATGTATTACAATTATACACTTCAACAGTGTTTACCACTCCTGCTCCTGGGACATCAATGATTACACATTGTAACTATACCATAGACTGGAAAAATGATTTAAATAAAGGCTGATTTGTAATTCATATATACAGAAATACACCCATGCCTATCTAACTCCCTTCATCTGCATTAATCTGAGGACACAGGATAGTATTTCAATGAGATAGTTCATTTCAACCAGTGGAGAATGTGAAACGCTTTATTGAAAGAAGTTCATTATCCAGGTGTTATAAATACATAATGCATTATAATTATGATAATTGTAATATTATATTATAAATACAAGTTCAATCTGTACGTCAATGCACATATGGTGTGCATTATAAAATGAGAGGAAGAAAAAGGTGGTGGTGAGAGGGGGATGTAGAAGACAGAAAAGGAAAGGGGTAAAAGAGGAGCAGGGAAGACAGCATATGATTAATGAATCACAGTGCTACCCTAATATTCTCTCAGTTCATCAAAATTACATAGAGTGTCTCCTAACAAGCCTTGGGCTCCCAGTCGGCCCGAAGGTTATCTTAAGAGCGGGTGAGGTGGAGATGACAGGACTGGCTTCCTCTCTTACATCAAAACATACCTGCAGACGAGAGACAGATGGATAGAGAGATACAGTTGAAGTCGGAAGTTTACATACACTTAGGTTGGAGTCATAAAAACGTGTTTTTCAACCACTAAACAAATTACTTGTTAACAAACTATAGTTTTGGCAAGTTTGTTAGGACATTTACTTTGTGCATGACAAGTAATTTTTCCAACAATTGTTTACAGACCGATTATTTCACTTATAATTCACTGTATCACAATTCCAGTGGGTCAAAAGTTTACAGTCGTGGCCTAAAGTTTTGAGAATGACACAAATATTAATTTCCACAAAGTTTGCTGCTTCAGTGTCTAGATACTTTTGTCTGATGTTACTATGGAATGCTGAAGTATAATTATAAGCATGTCATAAGTGTCAAAGGCTTTTATTGACAATTACATGAAGTTAATGCAAAGAGTCAATATTTGCAGTGTTGACCCTTCTTTTTCAAGACCTCTGCAATCCGCCCTGGCATGCTGTCAATTAACTTCTGGGCCACATCCTGACTGATGGCAGCCCATTTTTGCATAATCAATGCTTGGAGTTTGTCAGAATATGTGGGTTTTAGTTTGTCCACCCGCCTCTTGAGGATTGACCACAAGTTCTCAATGGAATTAAGGTCTGGGGAGTTTCCTGGCCATGGACCCAAAATATCGATGTTTTGTTCCCTGAGCCACTTAGTTATCGCTTTTGCCTTATGGCAAGGTGCTCCATCATGCTGGAAAAGACATTGTTCATCACCAAACTGTTCCTGGATGGTTGGGAGAAGTTGCTCTCGGAGGATGTGTTGGTACCATTCTTTATTCATGGCTGTGTTCTTAGGCAAAATTGTGAGTGAGCCCACTCCCTTGGCTGAGAAGCAAACCCACACATGAATGGTCTCAGGATGCTTTAACAATCGGAAAGGGGATTCATCATAGAGAATGACTTTACCCCAGTCCTCAGCAGTCCAATCCCTGTACCTTTTGCAGAATTCAGTCTGTCCCTGATGTTTTTCCCGGAGAGAAGTGGCTTCTTTGCTGCCCTTCTTGACACCAGGCCATCCTCCAAAAGTCTTCGCTTCACTGTGCGTGCAGATGCACTCACACCTGCCTGCTGCCATTCCTGACCAAGCTCTGTACTGGTGGTGCCCCGATCCCGCAACTGAATCAACTTTAGGAGACTGTCCTGGCGCTTGCTGGACTTTCTTGGGCGCCCTTAAGCCTTCTTCACAACAATTGAAGGTCTTGATGATCCGATAAATGTTTGACTTAGGTGCAATCTTACTGGAAGCAATATCCTTGCCTGTGAAGCCCTTTTTGTTCAAAGCAATGATGTTTCCTTGCAGGTAACCATGGTTGACAGAGGAAGAACAATGATTCCAAGCACCACCCTCCCTTTGAAGCTTCCAGTCTGTTATTCAAACTCAATCAGCATGACAGAGTGATCTCCAGCCTTGTCCTCGTCAACACTCACACCTGTGTTAACGAGAGAATCACTGACATGATGTCAGCTGGTCCTTTTGTTGCAGGGATGAAATGCAGAATAAATATTTTTGGGGAATTCAGTTCATTTGCATGGCGAAGAGGGACTTTGCAATTAATTGCAATTCATATGATCACTCTTCATAACATTCTGGAGTATATACAAACTGCCATCATACAAAATGAGGTAGTAGACTTTGTGAAAATTAATATTTGTGTCATTCTCAAAAACGACAGTCACGACTGTACATACTCCAAGTTGACTATGCCATTTAACAGCTTGGAAAATTCCAGAAAATGATGTCATGGCTTTAGAAGCATCTGATAGGCAAATTTACATAATTTGAGTCAATTGGAGGTGTACCTGTGGATGTATTTCAAGGCCTACCTTCACACTCAGTGCCTCTTGGCTCGACATCATGGGAAAATCAAATAAATCAGCCAAGAAAAAAAAAATGTAGACCCCCACAAGTCTGGTTCATCCTTGGGAGCAATTTCCAAAAGCTTGAAGGTCTGTACAAAAAAATAATACGCAAGTAGAGTGGGGCAAAAAAGTATTTAGTCAGCCACCGATTGTGCAAGATCTCCCACTTAAAAAGATGAGAGGCCTGTCATTTTCATCATAGTACACTTCAACTATGACAGACAAAATGAGAAGAAGAAAAAAATCCAGAAAATCATTTTTAATTAATTTATTTGCAAATTATGGTGGAAAATAAGTATTTGGTCACCTACAAACAAGCAAGATTTCTGGCTCTCACAGACCTGTAACTTCTTCTTTAAGAGGCTCCTCTGTCCTCCACTCGTTACCTGTATTAATGGCACCTGTTTGAACTTGTTATCAGCACAAAAGACACCTGTCCACAACCTCAAACAGTCACACTCCAAACTCCACTATTGCCAATACCAAAGAGCTGTCAAAGGACACCAGAAACAAAATTGTAGACCTGCACCAGGCTGGAAAGCCTGAATCTGCAATAGGTAAGCAGCTTGGTTTGAAGAAATCAACTGTGGGAGCAATTATAGAAGACATACAAGACCACTGATAATCTCCCTCGATCTGGGGCTCCACACAAGATCTCACCCCGTGGGGTCAAAATGATCACGAGAACGGTGAGCAAAAATCCCAGAACCGCACAGGGGGACCTAGTGAATGACCTGCAGAGAGCTGGGACCAAAGTAACAAAGCCTACCATCAGTAACACACTACGCCGCCAGGGACTCAAAGCCAGACGTGTCCCCCTGCTTAAGCCAGTACATGTCCAGGCCCGTCTGAAGTTTGCTAGAGAGCATTTGGATGATCCAGAAGAAGATTGGGAGAATGTCATATGTCAGATGAAACCAAAATATAACTTTTTGGTAAAAACTAAACTCGTCGTGTTTGGAGGACAAAGAATGCTGAGTTGCATCCAAAGAACACCATACCTACTGTGAAACATGGGGGTGGAAACCTCATGCTTTAGGGCTGTTTTTCTGCAAAGGGACCAGGACGACTGATCCGTGTAAAGGAAAGAATGAATGGGGCCATGTATCATGAGATTTGAGTGAAAACCTCCTTCCATCAGCAAGGGCATTGAAGATGAAACGTGGCTGGGTCTTTCATGCATGACAATGATCCCAAACACACGCCCGGGCAACGAAGGAGTGGCTTCATAAGAAGCATTTCAAGATCCTGGAGTGGCCTAGCCAGTCTCCAGATCTCAACCCCATAGAAAATCTTTGGAGGGAGTTGAAAGTCCGTGTTGACCAGCAACAGCCCCAAAACATCACTGCTCTAGAGGAGATCTGCATGGAGGAATGGGCCAAAATACCAGCAACCGTGTGTGAAAACCTTGTGAAGACTTACAGAAAACGTTTGACCTCTGTCATTGCCAACAAAGGGTATAACAAAGTATTGAGAAAAACTTTTGTTATTGACAAATACTTTTTTTCCACCATAATTTGCAAATAAATTCATTAAAGATCCTACAATGTGATTTTCTGGAGAAAAAAAATCTAATTTTGTCTGTCATAGTTGAAGTGTACCTATGATGAAAATTACAGGCCTCTCTCATCTTTTTAAGTGGGAGAACTTGCACAATTGGTGGATGACTAAATCCTTTTTGCCCCACTGTATAAACACCATGAGACCACGTAGCCATCATACCGCTCAGAAAGGAGACACGTTCTGTCTCCTAGAGATGAACGTACTTTGCTGCGAAAAGTGCCAATAAATCCCAGAACAACAGCAAAGGACCTTGTGACGATGCTGGAGGAAACAGGTACAAAAGTATCTATATCCACAGTAAAACGAGTCTTATATCGACATAACCTGAAAGGCCGCTCAGCAAGGAAGAAGCCACTGCAACAAAACCGCCATAAAAAAGGCCAGATTACAGTTTGCAACTGCACATGGGGAAAAATATTGTACTTTTTGGAGAAATATCCTCTGGTCTGATGAAACAAAAATAGAACTGCTTGGCCATAATGACCATCCTTATGTTTGGAGGAAAAAGGGGGATGCTTGCAAGCCGAAGAACACCATCTCAACTGTGAAGCACGGGGTGGGCAGCATCATGTTGTGGAGGTTCTTTGCTGGAGGAAGGACAGGTGCACTTCACAAAATAGATGGCATCATGAGGAAGAAGAATTATGTGGATATATTGAAGCAACGTCTCAAGACATCAGTCGGGAAGTTAAAGCTTGATCGCAAATGGGTCTTCCAAATGGACAATGACCCCAAGCATACTTTCAAAGTTGTGGCAAAATGGCTTAAGTACATCAAAGACAAGGTATTGGAGTGAACATCACAAAGCCCTGACCTCATTCCTATAGACAATTTGAGGGCAGAACTGAAAAAGCATGTTTGTGAGCAAGGAGGCTTTCCAACCTGACTCAGTTCCACCAGCTCTGTCAGGAGGAATGGGCCTACATTCTGCGTTCATTGCACGCAGAGTCAGTGTATATGCAACAGTTTGGGCCGCCTAATTTGCCAGAATGTTACGTAATTATGACATAACATTGAAGGTTGTGCAATGTAACAGGAATATTTAGACTTATGGATGCCACCCGTTAGACAAAATACGGAACGTTTCCGTATTTCACTGAAAGAATAAACGTCTTGTTTTCGAAATGATAGTTTCCGGATTCGACCATATTAATGACCAAAGGCTCGTATTTCTCTGTGTTATTATGTTATAACTAAGTCTATGATTTGATAGAGCAGTCTGACTGAGCGATGGTAGGCAGCAGCAGGCTCGTAAGCATTCATTCAAACAGTACTTTTGTGCGTTTTGCCAGCAGCTCTTCGCAATGCTTCAAGTATTGCGCTGTTTATGACTTCAAGCCTATCAACTCCCGAGATTAGGCTGGTGTAACCGATATGAAATGGCTAGCTAGTTAGAGGGGTGCGTGCTAATAGCGTTTCAAACGTCACTCGCTCTGAGACTTGGAGTGGTTGTTCTCCTTGCTCTGCATGGGTAACGCTGCTTCGAGGGTGGCTGTTGTCGATGTGTTCCTGGTTCGAGCCCAGGTAGGAGCGAGGAGAGGGACGGAAGCTATACTGTTACACTGGCAATACTAAAGTGCCTATAAGAACATCCAATAGTCAAAGGTTAATGAAATACAAATGGTATAGATAAAAATAGTCCTATAATTCCTATAATAACTACAACCTAAAACTTCTTACCTGGGAATATTGAAGACTCATGTTAAAAGGAACCACCAGCTTTCATATGTTCTGAGCAAAGAACGTAAACATTAGCTCTATTACATAGCACATATTGCACTTTTACTTTCTTCTCCAATATTGTTTTTGCATTATTTAAACCAAATTTAACATGTTTCATTATTTATTTGAGGCTAAATTGATTTTATTGATGTATTATATTAAGTTAAAATGAGTGTTCATTCAGCACTGTTGTAATTGTCATTATTACAAATAAATAAAACATTTTTTAAAAAACGTCCGATTAATCGGTATCGACTTTTTTGGGGTCCTCCAATAATCGGTATCGGCGTTGAAAAATCATAATCGGTCGACCTCTCCTCGGGATATAGAATAAATTGGAACAAGAGCGAATTAATACCCATAAGATTGCAAACCCCTCTTGGTTAGACCTTCTTCCATTTAAGTTAACTTCAGATAAATGTACTTATCTAGGAATTGTAGGTACCAAATATTTAAAGAGAATTTTCCCTCTCTGATGCAAAAACTCAAGGCAAACATAGTATTTTGGAGAATTCTCCCAATTTCCCTGCTTGGAAGAATTCCAAGTGGCGCAGTGGTCTTAGGCACTGCATCGCAGTTGCTAGCTGTACCACTAGAGATCACGGTTCGAGACCAGGAGACCCACGGGCTGCGCACAATTGGCCAAAGTCGTTCGGGTTAGGGGAGGGTTTGGCTGGCAGGGATGTCCTTGTCCCATCGCGCTCAGTGACTCCTGTGGCGGGCCAGGCACATGCACGCTGATACGGTCGCCAGGTGTACGGTGTTTCCTCCTACACATTGGTGTGGCTTGCTTCCAGGTTACGCGGGCATTGTGTCAAAAAGCAGTGCGGCTTGGTTGTGTTTCGGGGGACGCATGGCTCTCGACCTTCGCCACACCTGAGGATGTTGTAATCAGCAATGTCAATGTCTTTATCCGGGACCTCTGTGAGAACCAAAATATCCGGGCTCATGTCATGCACCCAGATATCAAGAAGGTCCATCTTTGACATCAAACGTAGAACATTGATATGTAACAGCATATACATGATTTGAAAGCAGCAGAGTATCCATTAGTATTATAATTTAAATAATACCTTCTCAATTGGGCAGTAACAGAGCTAACAGTGCAATTAAACTTCATGGTCACAAGATGATTACTGACAATACCCCTGGGAACATGTAATAATATCTATAGCAGTACGATAATGTTGTGAAACAGTGGAAATGGGAAGAATGACCTGAGCAGTGGTTGGGCTGTTTTTGAGTCAATGCTTTAAAATATCCTCCTTAATGTTGGCCAAGATAACTTTTGCCCCTTTCATATATAACTCTCCATCTGGATTCAGTCTCATGTAGCAAAATTTGAAATTGTGCTTTTTACATTGGATAAAAGTAGAGACTCAGAGCTACAAAATGGTAGATCATACATTGCAGTTGAGGAACAATGGGAAAGTAATTCTGCTTTGAAAGTTGATCAACTTGTAAACTCACTTCTGAGAAAATGGCCTTTGAATGTTTTTCTATCTAGTGAACAGCTCTTCTTTGTCTACATCCATTCAGCATCGCTCACACACTCGTAAGCTTTAGCCCCACCCATCTCGCTTCGCTCTCGGAGCGCACAATTGACGCTCTGACCGATGATTTGTTTATCTCTGGATAACATGAAAAACAGCCGAACCAGCTCTGCTGACAACAATTTCATTACGCTTTTGGCAGACGTTTACCGACACTGGCCATATTCAACAGGTGTTGTACACACGTTATGTAACTTTTTACAGACAGATATACTCCTCAGATATGGAGGTCCTGGGATGGCGTGGTTAGGTTGTGAGGCCGGTTGGACGTACTGCCAAATTCTCCAAAACAACAGTTTATGGTAGAGAAATTAAATTAAATTATCTTGGCAACAGCTCTGGTGGACATTCCTGCAGTCAGCATGCCAATTGCACGCTCACTCAAAACTTGAGACATCTGTGGCATTATGTTGTGTGACAAACTGCACATTTATTGTCCCCAGCACAAGGTGCCCTGTGTAATGATCATGCTGTTTAATCAGCTTCTTGATATTCCACACTTGTCAGGTGGATGGATTATCTTGGCAAAGGAGAAATGCTCACTGACAGGGATGTAAACCCATTTGTGCAAAATATTTGAGAGGAGTAAGCTTTTTGTGCTTGTAGAACATGTTTGGGATTCTTTATTTCAGCTCCTGAAACATGTGACCAACCCTTTACATGTTGCGTTTATATTTTTGTTCAGTGTAGTAAGCAAGCAGGGATGTAGTAGTAAAATAAAGATGGCTGACCACTGAACGCCGGTCAAATAACTTGACCGCTAGTAAACCACCGCATAAAAAATGTACACTCGACTCTATTATCCCTGTATCAGCACAGAGGCAGTAAAAGCTCTGCAAGACAAGAGGTCTGTAGCGGTTTAACTTGCTCTCCTAGAGCCCTGAGAGTGAGCTCCCTAGAAGAGGGTTTGAGGTTTCTAGTTTTGTCTCAATATACTGCCTGAACATTGAGGACTCCGTTCAACTGACTGTTCTCCACTGCTGTTAACAAACCGGGAAAAGGCCACGGAGAGCTGGTCATAAACTTTCATGGGCCACTGTGAGTCAGAGAATGGGTGACTGAGTGAGTGACAGGAAAGTAAGAGAGGCAGGGAGATAAGAGAGATCGAGCAAGACAGAATGAGAGAAGGAGAGAGAGAGAGAGATAGGGTTACTCTGCATGTAATGTCACTCTGCATGTGACATTACAGGATGTGCTGTTGTCTCCCACACTATAGTTTAAACTATGGAGCTCAAATGGGCCTGCTGATTGACAGACAGGTTGAACCTATAGGCAGGTCTATAGTACAAGTGAGGGAATAGTACCAGTTGGGCTTCTCCGATGTGGAGGTGGGATTTCTGCTTGGTTCCACATAGCTGGCGGAGGTGGAGAATCACCAGCTCATTCTCTTCCTGGTCCGACACAGGCTTCATTCTCTAATAGGGACGAATACATATTTTAGTAAATCCATCCATCAAATCAGCCAAATGTATTTATAAGTCCCTTTTTTACATCAGCAGTTTTTACAAAGTGATTTTACATTAACTCGGCATAGATTCCAAAGAGCAAAGCAAAAGCGAGAGAAAAAACTAAATCCCCAAGATCCCCAATCTGTTCTAGCTGGGCCACTACTCATTGCTGTCATTGGTGCCAGTCTATCTATATCTGATCTATTGGTGTCATCGGTGTCATTGAATACAATATAAACAGATCCATTTTCTAAATGGGGTTGTTAAAGCTACTAGCTGTTGGAGCCCGTAAATATATCTACTGCTCCATTTTGTCAAAGATCGAGTAGATATTAAAGATAAGATTTCTATTATCGCTGCTCTCATTCTTTACACGGAGGATCTGATTAAGAAACATAGAATCCATTTTGACAATTAATAGTACTAAGAACAATCATTATCTTCAGTCTCACAGTCCTTATCAGACCTACTTATTGAAGTCTTTCAGATTTATCCTGCCTGGAGTTCCAGAGGAGCAAGGTTTGCAACTATGCTAATGGTCAGTTGTGCCAGACAAGCTCAACAAAGCACCTATGAAGTATTTTATATTATTTTTAAATGGTATTTGAATCTAGGCCTGGTCCTTACCTGAACTCGCTCAAAGATGTCGACCTGTTCGTTATCAGTCAGTTGAGAGAGGTACTTCTGGATGGCCAGCTTGGCCCTGGGAGGATACAGACCTGGATTCACACACACAGGAACCAAATTAATTGCCATTAAGCCCCCCCAAATAAATTAGAATAGACTGGGAAGAGGAGAATTGAATGGAGCACACAACCAACTGGGTCGACTGATGGTGAGATATGCAAAGACAGTGTTTTCAAACTCAAAATGTGGAGCTACATTTTCTAAGAAGCTGACGTAGAAAAATGATCTGACTCAAAAGTGATTCAAACCCTATTGATTTGACAGAGAAGCTGAGATGAAGTGTGTTCGGGAGTCTTTTTTCTCATTTGATAACATGAAGGTTGAATAAATGGTAATGCACTGCTTATGAATGGGTTATGACTGCGGCATTAATTCCTCCTGTAGGTATACCCTTCAAATAAAAATGACCTTTCCAATCTGTATTTGGAAAGATAATTGATTTAGCTTTTATTGTCTCCTTCCCCTGTGCTGTCATATTTTTGGTTATTTTGAAAGCAAAAAAAAGCTGTCTTCAAAAAAGTGTTCACACCCCTTGACTTATTCCACATGTTGTTGTGTTACAGCCTGAGATTGTGTGTCACAAGCCTACACACAATATCCCATAATGTCAAAGTGGAATTATGGTTTTAGATTGTTTTTTTTATCCAAAAAATCTGAAATGTCAATAAGTATTCAACTCCTTTGTTATGGCAAGCATGAATCGCATTATAAGTTGCTTTGGGTGCAATAATAGAGTTTAACTATTTCTATTTTTGAATGACTACCACATCTCTGTACCAACCACACACATACGTATATGTAAGGTCCCTCAGTCGAGCAGTGCCTTGCAAAGAAGGGCACCTATTGGTAGATGGGTAAAACTATTATTTTAAAAAGCAGACTGTGGCAGACGGCAGGGAGAAGTGAGGGGCGTAGTTATTGAAGGGAGATATCTTGCTGGCTCCACCCCCGAGGCTTATATGGACTTCCTGCCCCAACGAGGCGAGCCTTGTGGATCATTAAGCCAGGGAGTACTTGTGCGGCCTGCACAAAGGGGCAGAGAACGGAGAGGGAAGCGTGTGTTATGAAGAGAGATAAATATCTGTGTGATTATCCGTTGTGACCTGGACTGTCTAATTACTCCCACTGTGTACCAAACCGGTTTGGCTGAAGACCCGAGTTTAAGGATTACCCCTGGAGAATGGAACGGACAAAGAGAACGGATTGTGGACTGTGAAATGGCTGGTGATTTTCCCCTTTTCCCCAGTGTGCAAAACTCCCCAATAAACTCCCCATTTGCATTCCAGTTGTGCTCCTTGTGTGTGTTTGGTTATTGAACTTGGTGACGTGGAAACCCCACACCCTTGAACCTGCTACAAGACATTGAATATCCCTTTGAGCATGGTGTATCAATACACCCAGTAACTACAAAGATACAGGCATCCTTCCTAACTCTGATGCCGGAGAGGAAACCACTCAGGGGTTTCACCACGAGGCCAATGGTGACTTTAAAACAGTTAGAGTTTAATTGCTGATAGGAGAACTACAACATTGTAGTTACTCCATACTACTAACCTAAATGACAGAGTGAAAAAAGGAAGCCTAAATATTCCAAGACATGCATCCTGTTAGTAAGGCACTAAAGCAAAACTGCAACAAATTAGAAATGAATGTTAAGTCCTGAATACAATCCGGTATGTTTGGGGCAAATCAAACAACACATCACTGAGTACTACTCTTCGTATTTTCAAGCATGGTGGTGGCTGCATTATGTTATGGGTATGCTCAACATCGGCAAGGACTAAGGAGCTTTTTAGGATAAAAATACATGGAATAGAGCTAAGAACAGGCAAAATCCTAGAGGAAAACATGGTTCAATCTGCTTTCCAACAGCCACTGGGAGACAAATTCACTTTTCAGCAGGACAATAACCTAAAACACAAGGCCAAATATGCACTGGAGTTGCTTACCAAAACAACATTGAACGTTCCTGACTTGCCTAGTTACAGTTTTGACTTAAATCGTCTTGAAAATGTCTTTCATGCAATGATCAACAACCAACTTCACAGAGCTTGAAGAAATGTTAATAGAATAATGTGCAAATATTGTACAATCCAGGTGTGCAAAGCTCTTAGAGATTTATCCAGAAAGACTCACAGCTGTAATCACTGCCAAAGGTGATTCAAACATGGGGTTGAATACTTATCTAATCAAGATACAGTATATTAGTGTGTTAGAATTTTTCTTCCACTTTGACAGAGTATTTTGTGTAGATCACTGACAAAAAAATACCCACCTTGTAACACAATAAAATGTGGGGAAAAAGTCAAGGGGTGTGAATACTTTCTGAAGGCACTGTAATAGATCCAGTAGACAGTGGCGTACCCTCAATCCTCTCGCAGAGTTTGTGCAGGTCGTGCATAGGGCAGGCCTCACACAGCTTGACCTGTGTCTTGGCGCTCTGCAGAGCTGCTGCCGTACTGAAGGCCTGCTTCAGAGTAAGCATCACCTCATCCACCTGTAGGCACAGGCACACACACACACACACACACACACACACGTCGAACTCCACTTACAGCAAACAATAATTTGGATTCCTAGCATTCCACAGAACCATTCCTCCAGGCTATTTCAGAACCCAATACATTATGACCAATGTTTTGTGATACTGGTAGGCCTACAGTAGATTTAGTTGTGCATTACAGATTTAGTTAAACATTTTGACATAGCCCAGGTATATAATAGCAACAATTCAAACACATTATGTGGCCCAAGCAGGAAGCAAACTCACAACCATGCTAAAATGGTTCTCCATCTCCAGATAGTGAATGTGCAAGCTCAGCCCTTCAGTAAGACCCATGATTGAAATATTCAACTAATCAACACCTTATCTCTGGACCCTAATTAGCTAATTTGATTGTGTTGCTGCAGGATTGGATCAAAACTCTGCATATGGGGAACCCTGCTCTAATGAACTGAGCCATTGGAACCACAAGGAGTCAGTCAGGGACCAATTTGAATTTGTATTTATTATGGATCCCAATTAGCTGTTGCAAAGCCAGCAACTACTCTTCCTGGAGTCCGGCAAAATGAAGGCAGTTAAACAATTTACAATACATTCATCACAGATTTCACAACACACTAAGTGTGTGCCCTCAGGCTCCAACTCCACTTCAACATAAAATCCATGTGTACGTGTGTATAGTGAGTATGATATCGTGTGTGTACGCATGTGTCTATGCCTATTTTCCTAAGTCCCTCTTTGTGGCACCTGACCACACTATTGAACAGTAGTCCAAGTGCGACCTGCCTTGTTGACAGGTCTGTTAAGTAGGCAGAGTTGCGCATATTATGGACAATGACAGTTTCTCAATTTCCACATTATTTAATACAGTATGTAGTTGAGGTTTCGCTTTTAGTGAATGATTTGTCCCAAATACATATTTAGCGGTAACTTATTCCTTGCCACCCATTCTAAAACTAATTGCAGCTCTTTGTTAATTGTTGCTGTCATTTCAGTCGTTGTAGTAGCTGAAATGTATAGTGTTGAGTCATCTGCATACAGACACTCTGGCTTTACTCAAAACCAGTGGCATGTCGTTAATAAAGATTGAAAAAAGTAAGGGGCATAGACAGCTGCCCTGGGGAATTGATGATTCTACCTGGATTATTTTGAAGAGGCTTCCATTAAAGAGCACCCTCTGTGTTCTTTTAGACAGGTAACTCTTTATCCACAATATAGCAGGGGATGTAAAGCCATAACACATAAATTTTTCCAGCAGCAGACTATGATTGATAATGTCAAATGAGATGTACACAGGGAGTGTGCAGTGGGAGGAGCTAGCCAATACTCACCAGGGATTCGCTGGCACACTGGAAGACGTAGCACACATACTGGCCCGGACCAGTCTCCCCCGGGTCGCGAAAGATAAACCCAAAGTGGTCCGTCTTGTTTATACCCTAAGCAAACCGCACAAGACAAATCAAATATCATGATACGTTACAATACAGACGATACACTACATTGGTAAAGTTTAAGTATAGAATTCATTGGTAGTTTATACAGCACAGTATATGTTTGAGAGACTGGTTGGAGAGAGGTTTCTCAACCGTCTATGAATCAATTTACATTTTCTATAAATCAATTTAATCCCCTAATATAACATTGTTTGCAAGTGGAGAAAGACGTCAGCAATGCATAATGTAGCCTTTATGGACTGAGTGGCTGTCCCTGGTTTAAACAATACTTAGCTGAAATGTATTAGGCTATAAACATCAAGTACAAACAATAACACAAGAGCATTGTCTTTCCCCCAAATATGGCATTGGACTCCCTTCAAGTAATTGTTTTACTAACCTTTGATAGGAATGCATTTCTGAACTTTAAATGTTATTAATCATTAATAGAGACCTGAGGAGTGCCATAGCCGAGGGGCTACACCAGAGGTTAATGGTTATCTGTAGGAGGAAGGCATGTGGTGGGGGCAATTACGCTTGGAATGTACTGAGTGTAGGGAAAACGATCACGTGGCAGGCATTGATAAGGGGAGAGAGCCATGGATTATTGATGAAGGGGGTCTAGGTCAGGTCAGGTCACGTTAACTTCTTATGGCTGTGGGGGGCAGTATTGAGTAGCTTGGATGAATAAGGTACCCAGAGTAAACTACCTGCTACTCAGGCCCAGAAGCTACGATATGCATATAATTAGTAGATTTGGATAGAAAACACTCTAAAACTGTTTGAATGATGTCTGAGTATAACAGAACTCATATTGCAGGCAAAAACCTGAGAAGAAATCCAACCAGGAAGTGGGAAATCTGAGGTTTGTAGGTTAAGTCTTTGCCTATCCAATATACAGTGTCAAATTTGATCCGATTGCACTTCCTAAGGCTTCCACTAGATGTCAACAGTCTTTAGAACCTTGTTTCAGGCTTCTACTGAGAAGGGGGAGCGAATAAGAGCTGTTTGAGTCAGGTGTCTGGCAGAATGCCATGAGCTAAGTCTCGCGCGTGGCCGTGAGCACGAGCTCTGTAACTTTTCCTTTCTAAAGACAAAGGAATTGTCCGGTTGGAATATTATCGAAGATTTATGATAAAAACATCCTAAAGATTGATTCTATACATTGTTTAGCATGTTTCTACGAACTGTAATGGAACTGTCGTCTGAACTAAGTGCCCGCGCCTTGTGAATTTGGATTTGTGAACTAAACTCGCGGACAAAAAGGAGGTATTTGGACATAAATGGACTTTATCGAACAAAACAAACATTTATAGTGGAACTGGGATTCCTGGGAGTGCATTCCGATGAAGATCATCAAAGGTAAGTGAATATTTATAATGCTATTTCTGACTTCTGTTGACTCCACAACATGGTGGGTATCTGTATGGCTTGTTTTGGTCTCTGAGCGCTGTACTCAGATTATTGCATGTGTGCTTCTTCCGTAAAGCTTTTATGAAATCTGACACAGCGGTTGCATTAAGGAGAAGTATATCTTTAATTCCTTGTATAACCCTTGTATTTTCATCAACATTTACGATGAGTATTTCTGTAAATTGATGTAGCTCTCTGCAAAATCACAGGATGTTTTGGAAGCAAAACATTACTCAACATAACGCGCCAATGTAAACAGATTTTTGGATATAAAAATGAACTTTATCGAACAAAACATACATGTGTAACATGAAGTCCTATGAGTGTCATCTGATGAAGATCAAAGGTTAGTGATTCATGTTCTCTCTATTTCTGCTTTTTGTGACCCCTCTCTTTGGCTGGAAAAATGGCTGTGTTTTTCTGTGACTAGGTGCTGACCTAACATAATCGCATAGTATGCTTTCGTCGTAAAGCCTTTTTGAAATCGGACACTGTGGTGGGATTAACAACCAGTTTATCTTTGAAATGGTGTATAACACTTGAATGTTTGAGAGATCTCTGTTGTTTGAATTTGGCGCCCTGCACTTTCACTGGCTGTTGTCAAATCGAATTAACGGGATTTCAGCCGTAAGAAGTTAAGGGAGAAAGAAAAGTTTATCACTTAGTTTCCTGCCTAGCAATAAAGATACAGTGCTTGTACAGATGTGTAGGAGGAGACTCAGCCTAGGATAAAGGGTTAACCTGTTGGTACTAGGGGGCAGTATTTTCTTTTTTAGAAAAATAACGTTCCCAAATTAAACGGGATATTTTGTCAGAACAAGATGCTAGAATATGCATATAATTGACAGCTTAGGATAGAAAACACTCTAAAGTTTCCAAAACTGTAAAAATATTGTCTGAGTATAACAGAACTGATGTTACAGGCGAAAACCTGAGAAAAATCCAATCCGGAAGTGACTCATCTTTTGAAAGCCCTGCGTTCCGATGCGTCCCTATTGAGCTGTGAATGCCCTATCAACCAGATTACGCTTTCTACGTATTCCCCAAGGTGTCTACAGCATTGTGACGTAGTTTTACGCATTTATGTTGAAGAATACCCATAGGCGGCTTCATTGCGCAAGTGGTCACCTGATGCTCCCAGAAAAATGATTGCGTAAAATACAGAGGTAGCCATTATTCCAATCGCTTCTACTGAGAAACCAATTTTTTGGTTTCTTTTTGGTTGATATATTATCGACTTAACACCTTAAGGATTGATTATAAACAACGTTTGCCATGTTTCTGTCGATATTATGGAGCTAATTTTGAATATTTTTCGCCGTTGTCGTGACCGCAATTTCCGGTCGATTTCTCAGCCAAACGTGAAGAACAAACGGAGCTATTTCGCCTACAAAAATAATATTTGGGGAAAAAATGAACTTTGGCTATCTACCTGGGAGTCTCATGAGTGAAAACATCCGAAGTTCAAAGGTAAACGATTTAATTTGATTGCTTTTCTGCTAGCAACGCATAATGCTATGCTAGGCTATCGATAAACTTACACAAATGCTTATCTAGCTTTGGCTGTAAAGCATATTTTGAAGATCTGAGATGACAGGGTGATTAACAAAAGGCTAAGCTGTGTTCCAATATATTTCACTTGTGATTTTCATGAATAGGAAGATTTTCTAGGAAGATTTATGTCCATTGCGTTATGCTAATTAGTGTCAAATGATGACAACGGTCCCGTTCACGGGATGGGGTGTCACTAGAGGCTAAAGATCAGCGCTTGTGTGAACAGTGTCTTTGTCTATTGCAGCTGTACTGCCCCTATGGGAAGAATAAACTTGGTTTGAGCTTTCATAGAGTCCGTTGAGTTTTTACTCTGAGAATTAGAACCGAACACCTTTTTCCGTGATGTGTCAAAATACAATTTTCTATCATATTAGTAGGACTAGTAGTCAAGTAAATCCTTGACAATGAAAAGATGAAAGACTGAGCCGAAGTAATGTGCATTTGTAATAAAATACTAAGAAATGATCCTCTGACAATGCAAGCCCCCAAACTAATGCATTTATTTATTCATGAAGTAGATATGTTCAAGAATTAGTTAAGTTTGGGGAATTTGCACCTGTGAAAAGCTCTGTAGCATTGGGATGAGATGAGCTGGATGAATGTGAATGTAAACACGGAAAACAGTAGAGTGAAAAACAAACCCAGGTTTACCAACCTGAGAGCAGGACGAGATGTCTTTGAATCTCTTTTCCAGCACCACAGTCTTACTGTCTGGACTGATCAGGTTCACCTCGAAGCGTCCGACCTGAAAAACAAGCACACACATTAATGAGGAATCTGACCTTGATACATTGATCAAGTCGGCTTCTTTAGAAGAGTAGAAAGTAGGCTCGGGGGAAATACTGTATACAAGGGTATTCGGAAAAAAGTCAGAATGGTTTTTCAATACAGTCAAAACTATATTTGAAGTTTCTCAAAAATGAGATTATTTGTAGCTACTTTTTAAGTTAATACCTGTAGTCAACTTGTGCAATACATTAGCAGATAAAGCACATTGCATTCTTCATTTCACCTGTCACATTATTTTGCGTTATGAAGCTTACTGTTGTTCCCCAGAACAGCTGAGGGAGTAACGTGTTTGTTGTAAAGGGCACAATGGGATAGTCCATAGCGCTCTATATATAATCAGCGAGTCTCTGTTGTGCGGCGCACATTAGGTAATGTTACAATTGTATGCAATTAACTACTAAACATTTGCCATCAGATATCTTATAATGGCTTTCTGCCAATTATAAGCTCCGTTATCAGAGTTCTGTACTACTGCCATTTTTTCCCCTGTCCTTCCTACTAGCATTTTTTTTCTTGTCCGTTCTTCTCCATGAACACATGCTGCTCTTCCTTCTGAAAAGCATGCATCAAAACTTTGTTCATTTGCACAATCTCTCATTCAATTTCGCTTGTAAATGTCCACACTCACCAAAAATGACATTCGGTAGCTATTAACTATGCTTATAACTTTATGAGCTGAATTCGCGTATCTTTGCAATTAGTTTACATTCGTTTTCGCTCGTTAACATTTACAGCATTTGTGTGATTTCACTATTACTTGTGCATTGTTTTGTTAGCATTTTGGTAATATATCAACAATGGCCTTTTTTTGTGCCCCCTTGTGTGTTAGGCTGGTAATATCCCGGAATGGCAGAAGAATTGTATGACGGTATGAAAATCTGGATCCTGCCCAAAGCCTAATAGAAATCAAGTCCACAATGTCTTATGATGGGCATCTCATGATAAGCCTATTCTTGCTATTCGTGGAAATGTGTCATCTTTCCCTCAGACACACACACAGTAAAACAAAGTCTGCACAAATAATTTCCCCCAAAATTGACTGCCACAAACCACATTTCCAACTACAGTTTTTATATGGATAAAGTCATACCTTGTAAAAAAAAAAAGTAATGACAGCTGTGATGGAAACAGGACATTTCTGTAAAATTGTATAAATGCCAAAAGATCATTTGTTCAGTCGACATGGTGGGATCTTTTTGTGTCGGTAAATACTGATATAATAACCATCATATTGAAGTAAACTTGGAGTCACGTGATGATATGGCTTGTGATCCTCCCACTACGACTCGAGCAACCATGCAGTTTATTTGGCTACAGATGAAATAAGTTACAATGAACTTCACAGGGTGGTGAAAGTTCACGGTGATCTTGATGCTCCTTTCCAATAAATATTGAGTGTCTTATTCTGTGACATGATGATCGATGCTTGACTGCCTCTTGACAAATAAAAATATGCTCGATCTTATCCACAACATCATAATGTAGAGTAGCCTACTCGTACTGTATCTGCTGTTGGCTAGAGAGCACCAGCCAAGACCAAAATAGGGACATTTGTCATTTAATGCAACAGTTTTTGTGACAAAATTATTGTAATAGTTGAAAATGCAATGGAAACACATTGAACTTAAGATTTTTATTCAGTACATGAAAACTCAAGCAAAAAAAAGTCCTTTTGGTGGAAACACATCACTGGCATCACTAGCCGAGCGAATTGTAGCAACTTGAAATCTTATTCAAATCTGTTCATATACACCCCCAGGAAGAATGACACATCTGACCAGCGACCATTTTCACATTCTTTTTTTCACAAGTTCTTAGAATGTTTGGGAATCACGTATAAAAAGGCATTTGTGAAAATTCTATAGCAATTTATATAGAGTGGGAAAGCGGCCATGCGTTTGGACAATTAATAGACATCGCAGTAAAAAATTAATAAAAACATCTGTCTTGCCCAGGACTGGAGTCTACACAGACTGGTGACCTTAATACAAACAAGCCATTTGTCACACAGGCCAGCCATCATTCACTTTGAACCCGACTGTGTGATTACAGGCAGTTGCAACAGCTTGACGTTAAGATCATTAGAACAACCATGAAAAGGTAGGCTCTCTCTTCGTCAGTTATGCACATAAACAACAACAAGATCAACAACTAATGTTAGCCAGAGCAAGATTAGTTAAAATCAAGCAAAGAAACATTAGATAAACCCTTGCAAACTTTTTCAGCTAGTTGGCCATCAAAATTGCATTGATAAACAAAGGGGATTGTAGCCTCCTCGTCCTTCTGCAGCTTGCCTGCCAATGCATGCTTGTCCCAACCAAGCATCAAAGCTAATTGGCTAGTTGTCAAGCTTGCTTGCTACATCCAGGCACAAATGAGAAAACACCTCACTCTGACCATTTAACTTGCCGTAGCAAAGCTGGTTAGGCTGTTTAAAAAAACAAAACACTCTTGATATGTAAACGATTACTTTTTTTGACTACGTTTACTGACACCCGTCACATTCAGCAGGTGTTGCGCGTTCGTAAATTGATCAGTTGTTCTGCACTCTGGCAAACTCAGACGAGAGCGCTCTGAAATCGGAGTAGATAGCCAGAGTGAATTTGCAAACGGAAGAGATATATATGCTAACTCTATACTAGTCCGTCAAGTTCTTGCTAGCTAACAAAATGACATGTGGCTATACACAGCTAGAGATGCACTGAAAAACAATGAGGGGAAAAAGTTAGTCACTCATCCACTCCTCCAACGGCATGACATCTCTACGCAGCTCTACGCAGACGACACCATTCTGTATACTTCTGGCCCTTCCTTGGACACAATGCTAACAAACCTCCAAACGAGCTTCAATGCCATACAACACTCCTTCTGTGGCCTCCAACTGCTCTTAAACACTAGTAAAACCAAATGCATGCTTTTCAACCGTTCGCTGCCCGCACCCGCCCGCCCGACTAGCATCACCACCCTGCACGGTTCTGACCTAGAATATGTGGCCAACTATAAATACCTAGGTGTCTGGTTAGACTGTAAACTTTCCTTCCAGACTCATATTAAACATCTCCAATCCAAAATCAAATCTAGAATCGGCTTTCTATTTCACAACAAAGCCTCCTTCACTCACGCCGCCAAACATACCCTCGTAAAACT
Source organism: Oncorhynchus mykiss (assembly GCF_013265735.2). Classification (NCBI taxonomy): domain Eukaryota; kingdom Metazoa; phylum Chordata; class Actinopteri; order Salmoniformes; family Salmonidae; genus Oncorhynchus; species Oncorhynchus mykiss. The sequence goes on along the minus strand of NC_048586.1, from coordinate 945,764 downwards.
GACTATCCTACCGATCATCGATTTCGGCGATGTCATCTACAAAATAGCTTCCAACACTCTACTCAGCAAACTGGATGCAGTGCCACCCATTTTGTCACTAAAGCCCCTTATACCACCCACCACTGCGACCTGTATGCTCTAGTCGGCTGGTCCTCGCTTCATTTTCGTCGCCAGACCCACTGGCTCCAGGTCATCGATAAGTTTATGCTAGGTAAAGCTCCACCTTATCTCAGCTCACTGGTCACGATAACAACACAACACGATAACAACACGTTCCAGCAGGTATATCTCACTGATCATCCCCAAAGCCAACACCTCTTTGGCCACTTTTCCTTACAGTTCTCTGCTGCCAGTGACTGGAATGAATTGCAAAAATCGCTGAAGCTGGAGACTTAAACAAATATAAACATCAGCTATCTGAGCAGCTAACCGATCGCTGCAGCTGTACATAGTCCATCTGTAAATAGCCCACCCAATCTACCTACCTCATCCCCATAATGCTTTTACATACACTTTTCTGCTCTTTTGCACATCATCATCTGCTAATTTATCACTCCAGTGTTAATCTGCTAAATTGTAATTCTTCGCTACTATGGCCAATTTATTGCCTACCTCCTCATGCCTTTTGCACACACTATATAGAAGTTGCAGTTGTAAATGAGAACTTGTTCTCAACTAGCCTACCTGGTTAAATAAAGGTGGGGGGGAAAAAAAGAAAAGAAAAAGTCCTCCTAGCAGCTAGCTAGCTAACATTAGACTGTGTTTTTAGCTTGCTATATAAATTTTGATACGCCAACCTATTAGCCATGTTATGACTGACTTGTGATCGTTGCCCTTGCTAGTTTGATTGTATTGACATTCCCAGCCTTAGTTATATTTGTCAGTTTTTGTCCAGAATATGAAGTAATTGAAAGTGAAACAGTGTATCCCAAATTGAGGCAGCAAACAATGTACGAGTCCGGCTGTGATTTACAACCTGATAGCAATATTTTCTGGACTACCAAGAAATGTATTGGTGAATTATATTAATCATGCATTGAACTGCATCCATATATTCTGCCAACAATGCCTTTGTCTAAGTCATGGAATGTTAAGTCAAATATAACCTATTTTTAAAACCTCTTATGAAGTTGGTTTTGTTACATAAACCGTGAATTTGACATTTTTGACTGATATTATGAATGTCTCTTTCATATCTGCAAAGTAGTTAAAACGCTGTTAGTTCCACTTTGAACTTTAGGTCAATGGTTACTTTGTGTGCTAAAAGTGAAATGATTTTTGCAATGGGAAGTAATAGTTTCAATTGGGATATGGTTAATGGTTGTGTTTTTTGTATTCTTATGATTGGAACCTACTTACTGGCTTATTATGCAGAGTTTATGAACTGCTTATCCTTTAACATTATGCTGTGTGTTCCCAAACGGCCTGCCCAGCGAAGGAAATATAGACAGAATATCCTGTTTTTTTTTATGAGTTTTCCTATTTTCAGATCAAACTGAAAATCACGCTTTTTTATAGACAAAATACAGAAATGTAATGGTCAAAGTCCACAACAATGCTTAAACCACATCAATCTGATTGGGTGGGCCTTTCAGGGCCTGGCTCCCCATTGGGTGGGCATGTCAGGGCCTGGCTCCCCAGCGGGTGGGCCTTTCAGGGCCTGGCTCCCCAGCGGGTGGGCATGTCAGGGCCTGGCTCCCCAGCGGGTGGGCATGTCAGGGTCTGGCTCCCCAGCGGGTGGACCTGTCAGGGCCTGGCTCCCCATTGGGTGGACCTGTCAGGGCCTGGCTTCCCATTGGGTGGGCCTGTCAGGGCCTGGCTCCCCGGCGGGTGGGCCTTTCAGGGCCTGGCTCCACGGCGGGTGGGCATGTCAGGACCTGGCTCCCCAGTGGGTGGGCATGTCAGGGCCTGTCTCCCGATGTCATTCTTCTGTGAGCTGCTCCATGCCAAAACCAGTTGAGAGCTGCACACTCTAGCTGCCTGCAGATGATATTTCGTTGAAACTAGGCCATGTGTGAATATATTTCACATGCTTTGCAATTGCGTAAGCTACTTTGTGCATGATTTCTCTATTGTACTACATAATTGGTAAGTCGTATACCTCCACCACACTATTTTGATACGCATCAGAAGGGATTAAGAAGTGAGTATAAGCAATGCCCACTGAAAAAAAAGTGGGTATACGGTTTATACCTGCGTATACCCTCCACTAAACCACTGGCTCTTTGTGTTTTACAAAAAGTGCACTCTCCTACATGAGTGTGCTGGCATTACGGCTGCTGTCCTTTCAGAATCACAACCTGTCGCACACTGAAGGTCTATAGGTTCACCACTGTGCAAAACAGTGTATAGTAGATATATAGGCTGTTAAGATATTAATGTTTCAAGAAAGGAATGCATTTTTTGGCCAGGCCAAGCCATTTTATGCGCTGACTGAATGGAAGCAATAGTAACCAGTTCTATGAGTGGAGTGGAGCCCAATAAGGGAGTTCTGCTCCTAGTGGTTAACCTGTTGAGTGTAGGGGGCAGTACTTTGATAATCTTTGGATGAAAAACGTACCCAAATAAAACTGCCTATTTCTCAGACCCAGAATCTATACTATGCATATAGTTGTCAGATTAGGATAGAAAGCAATCTAAAGTTTCCAAAACTGTCAAAATATTGTCTGTGAGAATAACATAACTGATATTGCAGGTGAAAACCTGAGGAAAATCCAACCAGGAAGTGCCTAAGAGAAACAAATCTCCCTGTTCCATTGCATGCCTTCCCTTCATTTAAAGGGATGTCAACCATATTTCCCTATGGCTTCCACATGGTGTGAACAGTCTTTAGACATAGTTTCAGGCTTTTATTCTGAAACGATCACATACGGTCCGGTTGAAATATGATCGATTATTTATTGTAAAAACAACCTGAAGCTTGATTATAAAAAACGTATGACATGTTTCTACGAACTTTACAGATACTATTTGGAATGTTCGTCTGCCCATCATGAGCCTGTGGATTTCTGAACAAAACGCGCCAACCAAATGGAGGTATTTGGATATAAAAATAATCTTTATCGAACAAAAGGAACATTTATTGTGTAACTGGGAGTCTCGTGAGTGCAAACATCTGGAGATTAATTTTATTGCTTTTCTGAATTTAGTGACCAATCTACTTTGCTGCTAGCTGTTTGTAATGTTTTGTCTGCTGAGAGAGATGTCCTAACAAACGCTTGGATAGCTTTTGCTGTAAAGCTTTTTTGAAATCTGATACACCAGGTGGATTAACAACAAGCTAAACTGTGTTTTGCTATATTGCACTTGCGATTTCATGACAATTAAATATTTTTTGTCATTTAATTTGAATTTGGCACTCTGCAATTCAGCGGATGTTGACGAAAATGATCCCGCTAACGGGATGGATGTGCCAAGAAGTTAACCCCACTGCCTAGGCAGTGAATAGCCTGAGAGAAAATTATGCACGCACCTGCAGGCAATAGGAGTACAGCTGTCCCTATATAATGGGATGCTCCCCCACAATCAGCCTCCCGAAAATGATCTTCAGCAAGACTGGGGGTCGGCAGGGCCTTAAGCCCTGTGGGGCTCTGCTCCACTCATAGAACTGGAGTTACACTGCGGTAACTATTGTTCTACAGTGGTTTAAGGCGGAGCGAAACACTCCCAAAATGTACTCCCTGCCAAGTCTAACTGGGTAGATAAACATAATGAGCTAATCTGTACAAGCAGATAGATGATACTTCAATATTCTGTCAATTTTAAGATTGGTCTAGTAGTACTGTAATACTAGTTACAGAACAATATCCCTAATCCATCAGCCCAAACACAGTCATAGACATGACTCTACTGTACCACCCCAGGAGCCATGTAATGTAGTCATTCTAATAGGAAAAAGCTGATGGAAACCCTGTCCATTAGTCCTGCACGTCTCACCTTAGCTCTAGCGTTCCCATCAGCAAACAGTTTAGAAGACATACTCACAGATTTCTCAGTGTAAACCGCCACACTCAATCAATATGCAAAGCCAATGATTCGTGGGCAGATAATAGAATATGGGTCATACTAATCTGACTCAGCAGATAGTTGATACCTCAATATTCCATCAAATTTAGTGACCATTCTAATAGTAAAGTAACAGTAGTTACAGTACTAGTTCCCTCATCACGCTGCCCCAACACAGTGACACACAGGTGGGCAGTCAAGACATTCTCTACTGTACTGACTGTGTCAAACAGAGGTCACGTCTCTCTCCTTGAAAAAAAAAGAGTGGACCTACTGGGAACCCCGCCCAATAGTCCTGCATCCTTTAACTCAAGTTCTCCCTTCAGCCACGCTGAGTACAGAACGAGCTAGAGTTAGACGACAGGTAGAATCAGATCAAAGGAGACCGTGACGACCACGACCACGACGCTGCTGCAAAAATATCCTCTACACCTGAAGTCCTCTATCCTCTCTATCCTCTTCTCCACGAGTGGAGTGGGCTCTTTACACCCTGAGGTAATGGCCGCCCTACCGCCTCATAAGCCATCTAAATGCCTTCACAAAGCCAATTAGACAGCCGCTGTTTAGAAAGTGGTCTACCAAGTGTACTAGCACTGTGACACACAAATAGCTGAGGCAATGACCTAATCATCGCCGTGCACAGGCGATGAAGTCCCTCCTCTCCACATGGGGAGGGGGAGAAGGCCCACAGCGCAACAGTCTATGCCCTAAATGAGCTCTTAATAACCTTCTGCATAAATTCTGGGTTAGGACGTAACACGCTCTGCTAAAATCGCCATTGATGGCAAGGCAGTCGGGTCCCGTCGAAAAAGCACACAAATCACTGACGCGCTTGGCCGTAGTCAAAGCAAGCAACAGTGCCGTCTTCGGAGACAACATCTTGAGGGGAATTTGATTCAATGGCTCGAACGGCGTCTCGCTGAGCGCCTCGAGTAACACAATCAAATCCCACTGGGGCAGAGTGGCTCTAGGCATTGGCCTAAGCCGCTGCGTTCCCAATAGAAACTAGAGCTTGGCTGAAGACGGTGTCTCTGCCAAACCCCTCATGACAAGCTAAAATCGCTGCCGCAAACACCTTAATGGTGGCGGGTGAGCGCTGCTTGTCAAACATGAACTGTAGGAATGAGAGCACGCTCTCAACCTGACAGCACACAGAGAATGTGGACCCCGTGGACCCCGTGGAACACGTTCCATTTGCTGGCATACAACATGGATGTGGAACTTGCATGTGAAGCCTGTATGGTTCTGATTACTGAATCAGATAACCAACGGCACTCCAACCATGATGGCGCAACCAACATTTGAGTCATCTCCGAGTACCATGGAGCCCCTGGGTGATCGGGGGCTATCAATATGATTGACTGTTCTCATGCGGGCTAGCAGTGGGAGAATGCAGGACAGCGGTGGAAATGCGTACCGGTCACAGTTGGTGCGCAAAAGCGTCTATCCCTAGCGCCGTTCGTCCTGGGCTCGTAGGGAGAACCATAGGAGACACTGCGCGTTCACACGTGACGCAAACAGGTCGACCTCGGCTCTCCCAAACCATTCCCATATTTGGATAACAATGTCGGGATGCAGTTGTCACTCGTTGTCTCAAGACAAATGTATTTTTTACATTTAAATAAAGGTTAAGAACAAATTCTTATTTACAAGGATGGCCTACACCGACCAAACCTGGGCGACGCTGGGCCAATTGTGCGCTGCCAAATGGGACTCCCAATCACAGCCGGTTCTGATACAGCTGGATTCGAACCAGGCTGTCTGTAGTGACGCATCTAGCACTGAGAAGCAGTGCCTTAGACCTCTGCCCAACTCGGGAGGTCTGCTCCGACGTTCTGATAGCAGCACACATTCCAGGCTGTCAACGAGTGAAGGTGCTCGTGAGCCCACAGCCACAATTCCTCTGCCAGCCCGTGGAGTGAAGGAGAACTGCCTCCTCCTTTGTGATTTATGTTGGCTACTGTGGTTCGGTTGTCCGACCAGACCAGCACGTCTTGACCCCGTAGGGTAGACACGAAGTGGGTCAGAAGCAGAACTGTCTCCAACTCCAGGTTGATACACACCTCCGATCACCCGAGCCGGACATGTCCCTCCCCATTCAGTCAGACAAGCGTCCGTAAACACTGGAATGTAGGAGGACACTAGGACATTAGGACGCGCGGGTCTCTCCAATAGTTCAGGTCCGCTCTGAGCAAGAGGGGACCTACCAAACGATGACAGTGCCTCACTGGGTCCAGTCGTAGCTGGGCAAACCATCTCTGTGTTCTGCGCATGTGCAGAAGTCCCAGCGGAACCGCGGAGTGGGCAGACGACATGAGACCTAAGAGTGTCATGACAGAATGCGCCGTCACCGTGTAAAACCTTCTTAGGGCTAGCAACAAGGCAGCCCGTCTAGGATCCGAAATTGGAGCCTTCATAGTCACGGTGTCTAGCTGTGAACACAGGTAGACAATCTGATGACTCGGCCAAGGCGCGGCTCTTTTCACCATACACAGCAAACCCCAGACGTGTGAGATAAATCACTGTCTGTCGCCAGTTCTGCTGACGGGGCGAGAACCAGTAGGTTGTCTAGGTAGGTTAGTAGCCTTGTCCCTTGATGACGCAACGGTTCCAATGCTACCTCCACCGAATGGCATACTTGCATACTTGTACGCCAACCTTTGAAAGGCAAAATGCAGAAACTTCCTGTGACGTAGATGCACCGGCACATGAAAGTATGCATCCTTTAGGTCTACGCTTATACAAAAGTATTTGTTGTCGATACATTCCCGCAGACGTTGTCATAAGCACTCAAACTGGCCTTTTGGCTTCGCTCTCGTTGAGAGTGCGCAAATCCAATATTGGCCTCATTCCCCCGTCTTCTTTAAGCACTAGGAAGTAGTGTTCCTTTGCTCTTGGGGGATTACTGTGACCACCTCCTTCACGGGAAGTTCCATAATCTTTTCACAAGAGCGGCTATTTTCTCTGGCGTCTTCATCACCGTCTCCACCACACCAGAAAATAGGGGAGGAGTTTGGTGGAATTGGATGGCATAACCCTTCTCTACATGCAGCTTAGCCAGGGAGAGAATGCAGCTTTGCTGCCACTCCCAATAATGCTCTGAGAGCGGGAGAGTGCGAAGCTGTGGTACAGACAGTAGGAAGGACGTGTATTCCTCTATGGCCCAAGCCGCCACTGTCCCTCAACACTGAAGTAGTGCGACAGCCCAGGGTGGGCCCCCCTTGAAAGGGGGAGGAAATATTGGTGTGTTCTGTGAGAAACAGGGGCGTTGACACTTTGGTTACACATGTAACCTTGTGGTTGCAGCCCTGCGTGAACACAGCACGGGTCTGAGCTGCACTAACTGAGGCACCTGCCTGAGTTAGTTATTTTTTACCTTTATTTAACTAGGCAAGTCAGTTAAGAACAAATTCTTATTTTCAATGACTGCCTAGGAACAGTGGGTTAACTGCCTTGTTCAGGGGCAAAACGACAGATTTTACCTTGTCAGCTCGGGATTCGATCTTGCAAACTTTCGGTTACTAATCCAACACTCTAACCACTACGCTACCTGCTGCCGTGGCTACCCGCCACCGTGTAGGTGTAGGGTTCTCATGAGGTATAGCATGGCGGCTCATCTGTGTCCGCTTTGCTGCCCTCGTGTCATTCCCACTCACAACGTCCTCATGTGTCTGCTCAGCTATGCAGCCATGGTGGGCTGTGCTACACACAGAGCAGTGAGAGGAAGAGAGAGAGATAGAAAGAGAAGGAACATGAATGGTCTCAGGTTTGTTATGGAAAAGAGGTTATCTTGTGACAAAATCAGATGGAACACATTCTTTATTAACAAACGACACATTGGCTACTCCCTTTACAGGGGTGGGGGGGAACAGTGGGAGCTGTCACGCAAGGTGCTGCGCTCTCTCCCATCCTCTCCCTGTCATGGTCGCCGTCTCTTCTGGCTGCCCCTAGGTCGCTAGGGTGACGAAATTAAGATCTCTCTCGCCGGGGGAGTGGCTGCCTTCTCTGGTGCTGCCGGAGGGGCGGGGCCCACTCTTGGTGCACCGGATGCTGCCGTTCGACGGGCTCTCCGTCTGGCCGTAGACCCAGGTCTACTAAAGACGGTGGAGCGAATGCTGAATGGGTGTACGCCTTTGCCGGCGCTCTGGCCGCACTCTTCTTGTATTTTGCGAGTGAAGGCATGGCCGTTGCCAAAGGCACAGCCGCCCGTCTCGGTTTAGAGTATGGGCCGCCAACCATCATATCCACTTCCGGGTTGGAAGGAATAGGGGGCAGCGCAATCTCTAGACGGCTTGTGGCACGCTCAATGAGCCCTGTAAAGTCGGAGCGCAGAGAGGCCGTGGCTAAGAAAGAGGGGGCTGCTGAAAACTCAGAGCCTGTCTCTTCCTTGCCCAAGGATGTGAAATTCCCCTCGCTCTCCCTGGGGCAGGGGGGTCATTTCAGCCTTGGTCAGTGGGGTGGGTTTTTCCCGGAGAAAAACCCAGACACTTCCCAACGTCCTCGTCTTCTCCGGAGGCTCCGTCATCATATGACGTCTCAGAACCTGAGGCTAACACAGACATGGCGTCCTCTAGAGGAAGATCTACCCCAAAAAACGCCCACCGCTGCCAATTCTTCTTTAAAGAAACGAGGGCGCAGCTAGCGCATTCCGGGGGATCTGTAAGGCCGCCCCTAGCGTGCTGCGCAGGTCCATAGCCGCCATAGTGGAGCAGCGACACTGAGCTCTTAAACGTTTTTGGGGGTAGAAAAAGCATGCTCATTGATGGACGATGTCGAGACCAGGAGATAGACAGCGGGTATGTCCTGAGACTTCTCTCTTCTCTTCTAGGCTTCTTCAGTTCTGTCGCTGGGAGGATAATGGGAGGCTGATTGTGGGGACGCATCCCCTTATATAGGGACACCTGTACTCCTATTGGCTGCAGGTGTGGGCATAATTTCTCAGGATATTCGCTGCCTAGGCAGGAGCTCCCCTATGGGGGGGAGCTCCACGATATATAACTGATAATTATGAGTTTTTTACTCAGCTGGCCTCGGGAAACATTAAGAGTCCTCACTGTCCAAAACAGAGTCAAGACTGAGTACAAATGTATCTGACAAGACCAAAAATCAATACGTGGTCTCGGGACCGGACTGAAGACCAAGACCGGTCTCACGTACTAAAATGCTGCATTGAACCACAATATTGTGATAACTACTACTCTGGTGCTGTAATGTCCCTTTTAAATGGGACATAATAGAAGGCCCAGCTGGCCTTTTGTAACGGAGAGATACTTGGCATTAAAATGATTTGCAGCACATAGAACTGGCCAGACTAAATGTGGGAGAGGATTGAATGACAAACTGTCCACGGGCAGGCAGTGTTTTAATGGCTAAGTGTGTGAGCCAGAAAGCAGAGAGCTGCATTGCTCCGTCATAAAACAGCAGCCAATGATTGAAATGGGACAATTCAAGCAAGCCTCATAGATCAGGTATGTTGAGTGGTCTTTCACAGCTCTTCATGTAGATTTGGAATCCTCAAATGAAAATTCAGGTCAAGAAATGGATTAGTATGGTTGCTTCTAGTAGCCTATCATATCTATCTATCTATACATATATACACGTACACACCGTGGGGAGAACAAGTATTTGATACATTGCCAGGTTTTCCTACTTACAAAGCATGTAGAGGTCTGTAATTTTTATCAGAGGTACACTTCAACTGTGAGAGACGGAATCTAAAAATCAAAAATCCAGAAAATCACATTGTATGATTTTTAAGTAATTCATTTGCATTTTATTGCATGACATAAGTATTTGATATATCAGAAAAGCATAACTTAATTTTTGGTACAGAAACCTTTGTTTGCAATTACAGAGATCATACATTTCCTGTAGTTCTTGACCAGGTTTGCACACACTGCAGCAGGGATTTTGTCCCACTCCTCCATACACACCTTTTTGGGGCTGTCGCTGGGCAATACGGACTTTCAGCTCCCTCCAAACATTTTCTATAGGGTTCAGGTCTGGAGACTCTCCAGGACCTTGAGATACTTCTTACGGAGGCCACTCCTTAGTTGCCCTGGCTGTGTGTTTCGGGTCGTTGACATGCTGGAAGACCCAGCAACGACCCAACTTCAATGCTCTTACTGAGGTAGGTTGTTGACCAAGATCTCGCGATACATGGCCCCATCCATAATCCCCTCAATAAGGCTACTTCAAGGTCTCAGAGCGAGTGACGTCACCGATTGAAATGCTATTGGCGCGCACCACCGCTAACTAGCTAGCCATTTCACATCCGTTACACTCACCCCACTTTTGACCTCCTCCTTTTCCGCAGCAACCAGTGATCCGGGTCAACAGCATCAATGTAACAGTATAGACTTTACGTCCGTCCCCTCGCCCCGACCTGGGCGCGAACCAGGGACGCTCTGCACACATCAACAGTCACCCTCGAAGCATCGTTACCCATCACTCCACAAAAGCCGCGGCCCTTGCAGAGCAAGGGGAACCACTACTTCAAGATCTCAGAGCGAGTGACGTCACCGATTGAAACGCTAACAGCGCGCACCACCGCTAACTTGCTAGCCATTTCACATCCGTTACACAGTCGTCCTGTCCCCTTTGCAGAAAAGCATCCCCAAAGAATGATGTTTCCACCTCCATGCTTCACAGTTGGGATGGTGTCTTGGGGTTGTACTCATCCTTCTTCTTCCTCCAAACACGGTGAGTTGAGTTTACACCAAAAAGCTCTATTTTTGTCTCATCAGACCACATGACCTTCTCCCATTCCTCCTCTGGATCATCCAGATGGTCATTGGCAAACTTCAGACGGGCCTGGACATGTGCTGGCTTGAGCAGGGGGACCTTGCACGCGCTGCAGGATTTTAATCCATGACAGCGTAGTGTGTTACTAATGCTTTTCTTTGAGACTGTGGTCCCAGCTCTCTTCAGGTCATTGACCAGGTCCTGCCGTGTATTTCTGGGCTGATCCCTCACCGTCCTCATGATCATTGATGCCCCACGAGGTGAGATCTTGCATGGAGCCCCAGACTGAGGGTGATTGACCGTCATCTTGAACTTCTTCTATTTTCTAATAATTGCGCCAACAGTTGTTGCCTTCTCACCAAGCTGCTTGCCTAATGTCCTGTAGCCCATCCCAGCCTTGTACAGGTCTACAATTTAACCCTGATGTCCTTACACAGCTCTCTGGTCTTGTCCATTGTGGAGAGGTTGGAGTCTGTTTGATTGAGTGTGTGGACAGGTGTCTTTTATACAAGTAACGAGTTCAAACAGGTGCAGTTAATACAGGTAATGAGTGGAGAACAGGAGGGCTTCTTAAAGAAAAACTAACAGGTCTGTGAGAGCCGGAATTCTTACTGGATGGTAGGTGATCAAATACTTATGTCATGGAAGAAAATGCAAATTAATTACTTAAAAATCATACAATGTGATTTTGTTTTAGATTCCGTCTCTCACAGTTGAAGTGTACCTATGATAAAAAATTACAGACTCTACATGCTTTGTAAGTAGGAAAACCTGCAAAATCGGCAGTGTATCAAATACTTGTTCTCCCCATTGTGTGCGTGATTTATATATATATATATATATATATATATATATATATATATATATATATATATATATATATATATATATATATATAAATAAAAGTGTGTGTAATATATATATATATACATACACACGTGTGTGTGTGTGTGTGTGTGTGTGTGTGTGTGTGTGTGTGTGTGTGTATATATATATATATATATACACACACACATATACACACTGCTCAAAAAAAAAGGGAACACTTAAACAACACAATGTAACTCCAAGTCAATCACACTTCTGTGAAATCAAACTGTCCACTTAGGAAGCAACACTGATTGACAATAAATTTCACATGCTGTTGTGCAAATGGAATAGACAACAGGTGGAAATTATAGGCAATTAGCAAGACACCCCCAATAAAGGAGTGGTTCTGCAGGTGGGGACCACAGACCACTTCTCAGTTCCTATGCTTCCTGGTTGATGTTTTGGTCACTTTTGAATGCTGGCGGTGCTTTCACTCTAGTGGTAGCATAAGACGCAGTCTACAACCTACACAAGTGGCTCAGGTAGTGCAGCTCATCCAGGATGGCACATCAATGCGAGATGTGGCAAGAAGGTTTGCTGTGTCTGTCAGCGTAGTGTCCAGAGCATGGAGGCGCTACCAGGAGACAGGCCAGTACATCAGGAGACGTGGAGGAGGCCACAGGAGGGCAACAACCCAGCAGCAGGACCGCTACCTCCGCCTTTGTGCAATGAGGAGCAGGAGAAGCAGTGCCAGAGCCCTGCAAAATGACCTTTAGCAGGCCACAAATGTGCATGTGTCTGCTCAAACGGTCAGAAACAGACTCCATGAGGGTGGTATGAGGGCCCGACGTCCACAGGTGGGGGTTGTGCTTTTACAGCCCAACACCGTGCAGGACGTTTGGCATTTGCCAGAGAACACCAAGATTGGCAAATTCGCCACTGGCGCCCTGTGCTCTTCACAGATGAAAGCAGGTTCACACTGAGCACGTGACAGACGTAACAGGCTGGAGACGCCGTGGAGAATGTTCTACTGCCTGCAACATCCTCCGGCATGACCAGTTTGGCGGTGGGTCAGTCATGGTGTGGGGTGGCATTTCTTTGGGGGGCCGCACAGCCCTCCATGTGCTCGCCAGAGGTAGCCTGACTGCCATTAGGTACCGAGATGAGATCCTTAGACCCCTTGTGAGACCATATGTTGGCCCTGGGTTCCTCCTAATGCAAGACAATGCTAGACCTCATGTGGCTGGAGTGTGTCAGCAGTTCCTGCAAGATGAAGGCATTGATGCTATGGACTGTCCCGCCCGACCATCCACCACCTCATCAGGAGCATGCCCAGGCGTTGTAGGGAGGTCATACAGGCACATGGAGGCCACACACTACTGAGCCTCATTTTGACTTGTTTTAAGGACATTACATTAAAGTTGGATCAACCTGTAGTGTGGTTTTCCACTTTAATGTTGAGTGTGACTCCAAATCCAGACCTCCATGGGTTGATAAATTTGATTTCCATTGATAATTTGTGTGTGATTTTGTTGTCAGTACATTCAACTATGTAAAGAAAAATGTATTTAATAAGAATATTTCATTCATTCAGATCTAGGATGTGTCATTTTAGTGTTCCCTTTATTTTAGACAGACAGACAGACAGACAGACAGACAGACAGACAGACAGACAGACAGACAGACAGACAGACAGACAGACAGACAGACAGACAGACAGACAGACAGACAGACAGACAGACAGACAGACAGACAGACAGACAGACAGACAGACAGACAGACAGACAGACAGACAGACAGACAGACAGACAGACAGACAGACAGACAGACAGACAGACAGACAGACAGACAGACAGACAGACAGACAGACAGACAGACAGACAGACAGACAGACAGACAGACAGACAGACAGACAGACAGACAGACAGACAGACAGACAGACAGACAGACAGACAGACAGACAGACAGACAGACAGACAGACAGACAGACAGACAGACAGACAGACAGACAGACAGACAGACAGACAGACAGACAGACAGACAGACAGACAGACAGACAGACAGACAGACAGACAGACAGACAGACAGACAGACAGACAGACAGACAGACAGACAGACAGACAGACAGACAGACAGACAGACAGACAGACAGACAGACAGACAGACAGACAGACAGACAGACAGACAGACAGACAGACAGACAGACAGACAGACAGACAGACAGACAGACAGACAGACAGACAGACAGACAGACAGACAGACAGACAGACAGACAGACAGACAGACAGACAGACAGACAGACAGACAGACCAAGGACCTAGAAGACTACACACAAGTTGATATCCTCCAGAATGACATTGACTGGACTGTGATATTTGTCAAGTACATTGATGTGACAGAGAAATTCTGTTACTTAAAATATTTGCACTCAAAACTTGAAAATAAAACTATTACGTAGCTGAAGTTTGAACCCAGTTTGAAGAGGGCAAACTATTAGATTTCACGCTCAAGAAAAGTGACCACATGATGTAAGGAAATATTCTTCCAAAGAAACTGCCATTAAGGGAATAAGAAAATAACCTCACTGAATGTTCAGAAGCATATAGTGACCAATAAGATGATTTTGCACACTACATTTTTCCCTTGAGAGGGAAGCCGTCACAGCCTGGTTAAAGTATTTGAGGATCCATAGCAAAACAGTTGAGACCCAAAATAGCCTATTTCAATTTTCGCAATTGATTTGGCGCATTTGGATAACTAAATTTGATTGAAATGTCATGTTGGGGAATAATCAGAATTAGTTGGTAACATAGATAAGATGTTTTATATTCATTATATGCTTGTGAGTTATTTCTCATTAGAATGTCTATTTTTGGATAATACTGTTGGCCGGTTGCAGTTATCTGTTCTCTGACATGGGGTCAGTTACTTGGGCCGCAGAGAGGGGAGGGGTCAAGCTTGTCTTCATATGTAAACATATCTTTTGAATCAATTATCTCTTGGCTCCACAATGTCTGTGTGCCAGTCACTGTCTCTGTGATCTTGTCAAGGAGGGGGTATTTGATATATGCCTGTTGATAGGATTTGATTTATGGTCCTGAGAGCGAGAAAATAACATAGTTTAGGAGACAAAGCTGAACGATAATTTATGGCCAATGCTGTCTGGCTATGTGTGTCTTTGCTATAAAGGATCTCAGTTGCAATGTGTAAGGACTCTCAGACAATTCATTTATAAACCCCTGAATTGATCTGAGAGTCACAGGGTTGTGATAGAGCTCATATAATTAAAGATGGACTTTATGATAACTCTGACTTGTGTGTGGTTTGCTCTCATGATTTGGTAAATACAGGAAATTTCCACGACAGTCATGCTCTGTAACTAGGGTTGTGAGCGTTAAAATGTAAAACCAAATTGGGATCCTTGACAATAAGAGAAATCACTAACAATTATTTTTTATAACAGTGCAGTTATCAAAAAAACATTTTATTTCCGATGTATTGCCTAAATATACGATAGGCTACAAAAGGCCTGGGGAAAGTTGTGTAATTTAAATAAACCAGAGAGGAAGAGGCGAACTTGAGTCTACTTTGGTCAATTTGTGAGGCATGCAAGAAAAGACATTGCGAGATACAGATTACCAAGACATCTGCGCACCACTGTTCTTTCTGCCTGCCCCCCTCTCTCCCTCTCGCTGGCTCGCCTGGGTTGTCGTCATTACGTCGATTCTATTACGAAACATTTCAAAGCGAAAGCAAACGGCAAGAAACGGAGGGACCTGCCTTGTCCAATAGAAACTTTTGTTTTAGTTGAATTTGACTAGTTAGTTTGGACTAATTACACCCCTGCTCTTTCCCTTCGCCAATGACAAAAGTGTGTGTTCAGTCTTCGGTCTGTTGTGTATAGAATATCTAGGCTATTCATTGATGATACGCCCTGCTTTACTGAAGTTGGGAGACATTGAAAGCCAAGAAATTGCGAGATACAGCTTTTGATTGCCGATAGATAAGCCTGCCTGGTGGCTGACCTGCCTATGCTGTCCCCTCTATCTCCATCCCTGGCTAGCTCGTTATGAAAGACACGAGTGTTTGTGTTCTCAGAAGTACGGCAACTATGAAGTCTCCTCCTTTCCAAAAAATACTGAATCTTAGGAGTTGATTCCTAGCAGAATCAAATCTTGAACCTCAGAAATGGGAGTCGACACCCTGGAATCGACGTGCAAGGACTCGAAGAATCAATTATTGTAGAGGTGATTCTCCAACACTACGTCATCATCGTTAACAGTTGGAAAAATGGCAGAGAAAGGCAAGCAGGAATGTCATGTACTGTATGGCAATACTTTGAGAAGGTAAACGAGAAGCAAATGCAAACTTTGCGTGGTGGAATTGAGGTACAGTATTGGTATTTAATGTGCAATATGAAAGGGATGCACCATGAGACCTGGCAGCAGCACAGCTATGAATTCACATGGAACTTTATGCATTTTCCTTATCGTTTTAATGGAAAATAAATATGGCAGTTTAACCGTTAAGAAAAAAATAGATATTTGTCACAACCCTAACTGTAACACAGTTCCCTCCCTGATAACTTGTGAGCAAATGTTGAAGCACATGTTCCAGTTTGAGTTGTGTTGTTGAGAAAGCTGCCAGACCCAAGGAGACCTCTCTCATTCCCTCCCCCCCTCTCCCTACATGCCATGTCCCATCTTCCTGTGAATGACTGAATGTAGCCAGCTGGTAGTAGAGCTGTATGGTGAGAGCATCAACACCTGAAAGACCTAGCTACCTAAAAGCACAGGCCAACTCAAAGAACACAACAACTTCTCCTGGCCATAGTACTAGGACTATATACTATCACAACTGTTTGATATTCCTGTACTACAATACTGTATGTTACTACTATATATTACATGGTACTCCTCCTGAGTGCATATTCTTTTACTGGCTTATCCTCAGTGGTATGGGATGGAAAGGGTGAGAGTTACACTACATGGACAAAAGTATGTAGACACCTGCTCGTCGAACTGACTTTCTGCACTGCTAGTGCTGTTATTGTGAAGTGGAAACGTCTAGGAGCAACAACAGCTCAGCAAGTATCCGCAGCAATGTTCCAACATCTAGTGGAAAGCCTTCCCAGAAGAGTGGAGGCTGTTATAGCAGCAAAGGGGGGACCAACTCCATATTAATGCCAATGATATTGGAATGAGCTGTTCGACGAGCAGGTGTCTACATACTTTTTGCCATGTAGTGTACCTACCCCCATACATTTAAAATCATTCTAAGACCTAGTCAAGAGTCCTACTACTGTATCCAAATATAAACCCAGCCTGCACCTGGAAGAGCATGGTGCGGTTTTTGTCGGCGTCTGAGGGCTGGACGTTGTTGGGGGCACTGGCATGGCGGCGGCGTGCCGGGGCGGCTTTGAGCGCACCCTCTAGGGGCCTCCGCTGCAGACTGCCCGCCAGGCTGCTACAACGCGTCCGGAACTCCTGCTGCTCCTCGAAACCAGAGTCCTCCAGGATGCACTCGGGGAAGGACCCCCGCAGGCTGCCCAGGCTGGGGCTGTTGGACATGATCTTCCCTGGGAGACATAAGAACGAGTCAATACCCTCTAGGCCTTCAACCGCACTCCCCCAAACACACAAACACAGGCTACCCAGACATGCCCTTCACTACGGAGAAGACACAAGGACGAGTCATACACTAGACTGTTGGTCCAATGCCACATTTCTATTCACAGGTCTCTTGTGAAAAATAATGAATTGGACTTCAACTCAACACCTGTTCATCACATGTTCCAATTAGCTGCAAAATCTGAGAGACAACATCCTCAACCCCAACTTCATACCATATGCGGAAAATGGGACACGGAATGATGTGTTTTACTACAACTTAGCCTAGAACATCAGTTTTCAACTACAAAAGTGGATTTTAAGGAAAGCTATGCTTTAAGGTCACAATATTATTTATGTTCATCAATCTAGCATGTTCTGTGTGGTACATTTCAGCAACAAGCTGCCCTCATCAAGAATTGTTTGGACACTTTACTGGGAGAGGTCCTTACCTCCAGAACCTCCTCTGTTAGTGACCTCATCCACCTCCAGCCCCTCAGGGTCCTCGAGCCCCTCGCTGTGGGTGGTTGAGGAGAGGGGGTCTCCGTCATCCCCCATGATGAACTCTATGGGGGCGCTTTCTGTGGATCCCCGCTGGTCATTCAGGAGGCGCAGGTGCTTGCGCTCCAATTCATGCTGGCGGAACTTGTTGATGCAGTCATCAATGAGGGTGGAGGGAGCCTTCTTGTGCCCGATAGTCACCTTTGATTAATTGATTAATGGATACGATTGATTGATTGATACAATGACTGGTTGATATAATCTAATTGATCTATTACACAAACAATGTCAATTACGCATACAAATACAGTCATAACTGTTTTAGGGAGCTTAGCTCTCACATATGATTAAGACAATTCAGTCATCCCAAACACATACCGACATAAAGATACTGTATATGGCTTTGATTCATGTCAAATTATTGATGATAAACACACAGTAAGTTTGAAAATGGATCTGATAGTGGTCCTGTACCTTGCCACAGTAGAGCACTTCAAACTTCTGGGAGTTATAGAAGGCCTCTTCAGTATCCCGCTTGGGCTTGGAGTCTTCCTTTAGGGCCGACTTTGACACCGCACGGATACTACTGATCACTTCTGGTACCTGGAGAGGGAGGGAGGAGAGAGAAATATGAAGGATATGGAGGGAGAAATGAGAAGAGGGGAAAGGAAAGAGGGGGGAAAGGGAAGAAAGTGTAAATTGTGAAATTACTGAGATATAGATGTAATTATTGCAATAGTTTGTGAGTGGGAAACATACACTATAATTCAAAATTGACATGTTGAAATATAATCATTTTAAAATGCGCTAATTTCCCTAAATCAAATCAAATGTAATTTGTCACAAGCGCTGAATACAACAGTGAAATGCTTACTTACATGCACTAAACCAGCAATGCAGTTCAAGAAATGAATGAAAATATTTACTAAATAAACTAAAGTAAAATAAATAATAAAAAGTAACACAATAAAATAACAATAACGAGGTTATATACAGGGGGTACCGGTACTGTATCAATGTGCAGGGGTACATGTTAGTCGAGGTAATTTGTACATGTAGGTAAGGGTAAAGTGACTATGCATAGATAATAAACAGCGAGTAGCAGCAACGTAAAAACAAAGAGTGTGCGGGGGTCAATGTAAATAGTCCGGGTGGACATTTGATTTATATTTATTATGGATCCACAGCATCTACTCTTCCTGGGGGTCTGTCAAAATTAAGGCACTTATACCATTTATTTTACTGGGATTGATGTATTGGGCCGTACGCACTACCCTCCATAAGCGCCTTATAGTCGGATGCCAAGCAGTTGCCATACCAGGCGTTGATGCAACCGGTCAGGAAGCTCTCAAACTTTTTTTTTTTTGTAGAACTTTGAGGACCTGGGGACCAATGCCAAATCTATTCAGTCTCCTGATGGGTAAAAAGGTGTTGTCTGCAGTCTTCACGACTGTCTTGGTGTGTTCGGACCATGATAGTTTGTTGGTGATGTGGCCACCAAGGAACTTGAAACTCTCGACCCGCTCCACTACAGCCACGTCGATTAAATGGGGGCCTGTTCAGCCATCCTTTTCCTGTAGTCCACGATCTTGCAAACGTTGTTGTTCTGGCACCACACGGCCACGTCTCTGACCTCCTCCCTATAGGTTGTTTCATCATTGTTGGTGATCAGGCCTACCACTGTTGTTTCGTCAGTATACTTAATAATGGTGTTGGGAGTCGTGCTTGGCCACGCAGTCGTGGTTGAACAGGGAGTACAGAAGGGGACTGAGCACGCACCCGAGGTACCTCCGTGTTGAGGAATCAGCGTGGCATATGTGTTGTTGCCTACCCTTACCGCCTTGGGGCGGCCCATCAGGAAGTCCAGGATCCAGTTGCAGAGGGAGGTGTTTAGTCCCATGGTCCTTAGCATAGTGATGAGCGTTGTGTACACTATGGTGTTGAACACTGAGCTGTGGTCAAGGAGCAGTTCTCTCACACAGGTGTTGCTTTTGTCCAGCTGGGAAGGGGCAGTGTGGAGTGTGATTGAGATTGCGTCATCTGTGGATCAGTTGGGGCGGTATGTAAATTGGAGTGGGTCTAGCGTTTCCGGGATGATGGGGTTGTTGTGAGCCATGACTAGCCTTTCAAAGCAATTCATGGCTACCGACGTAAGTGCTACGGGTCTGTAGTCATTTAGGCAGGTTGCCTTCGTGTTCTTGGGAACAGGGACTATGGTGGTCTGCTTGAAACAGTAAGTATTAAAGACTCAGTCAGGGAGAGGTTGGCAATGTCAGTGAATAATAGTTTTCAAGCCATGCCACATCCAACCAGCGTCAGAGCCGGTGTTGTAGGATTCAATATTTTTTTGCCAGCTTGATGGTTCTTCTGCGGGCATAGTGGGATTTCTTATAAAGAGTCCGGATTATAATTAACAGTTTGTGTTACTACCTTACAAAAGCTTGCATTTTCATCTCATACAATTGATTGAAATTACACCATTTTTACCTCAGATTGGCGATGTTAATATAAAAATCTAGATGACACTAAATCGATTACTTTAAAACAGATTAATATCTTTGGTTTGGTACCGTTGATTTGATCATACATGCTTGTCCGTTGCAGGACAGTCACTATTTAGACCTAACTGTGGGAGAGATGATTTGTTGAAATTATCCAGTCAAAAAGGTGCTATTTTCTTTTTCGTATTGGCCATCTACCATAAACACTGTCCCACAAAGAGATGAGTTGATGGCTACTACATGTTCAAATCTATTGAAAGGTATACCCAAGTTCGTTGTGGTTTGAAGAGCGGAAATGGCACATACAGTGCCTTGCGAAAGTATTCGGCCCCCTTGAACTTTGCGACCTTTTGCCACATTTAAGGCTTCAAACATAAAGATATAAAACTTTATTTTTTTGTGAAGAATCAACAACAAGTGGGACACAATCATGAAGTGGAACGACATTTATTGTATATTTCAAACTTTTTTAACAAATCAAAAACTGAAAAATTGGGCGTGCAAAATTATTCAGCCCCTTTACTTTCAGTGCAGCAAACTTTCTCCAGAAGTTCAGTGAGGATCTCTGAATGATCCAATGTTTACCTAAATGACTAATGATGATAAATACAATCCACCTGTGTGTAATCAAGTCTCCATATAAATGCACCCTCACTGTGATAGTCTCAGAGGTCCGTTAAAAGCGCAGAGAGCATCATGAAGAACAAGGAACACACCAGGCAGGTCCGAGATACTGTTGTGAAGAAGTTTAAAGCCGGATTTGGATACAAAAAGATTTCCCAAGCTTTAAACATCCCAAGGAGCACTGTGCAAGCGATAATATTGAAATGGAAGGAGTATCAGACCATTGCAAATCTACCAAGACCTGGCCGTCCCTCTAAACTTTCAGCTCATACAAGGAGAAGACTGATCAGAGATGCAGCCAAGAGGCCCATGATCACTCTGGATGAACTGCAGAGATCTACAGCTGAGGTGGGAGACTCTGTCCATAGGACAACAATCAGTCGTATATTGCACAAATCTGGCCTTTATGGAAGAGTGGCAAGAAGAAAGCCATTTCTTAAAGATATCCATAAAAAGTGTCGTTTAAAGTTTGCCACAAGCCACCTGGGAGACACACCAAACATGTGGAAGAAGGTGCTCTGGTCAGATGAAACCAAAATTGAACTTTTTGGCAACAATGCAAAACGTTATGTTTGGCATAAAAGCAACACAGCTGAACACACCATCCCCACAGTCAAACATGGTGGTGAAACACAGCACGGTTTGGGCCTGCTTTTCATTCAACAGGGATAGGGAAGATAGTTAAAATTGATGGGAAGATGGATGGAGCCAAATACAGGACCATTCAGGAAGAAAACCTGATGGAGTCTGCAAAAGACCTGAGACTGGAACGGAGATTTGTCTTCCAACAAGACAATGATCCAAAACATAAAGCAAAATCTACAATGGAATGGTTCAAAAATAAACATATCCAGGTGTTAGAATGGCCAAGTCAAAGTCCAGACCTGAATCCAATCGAGAATCTGTGGAAAGAACTGAAAACTGCTGTTCACAAATGCTCTCCATCCAACCTCACTGAGCTCGAGGTGTTTTGCAAGGAGGAATGGGAAAAAAATTCAGTCTCTCGATGTGCAAAACTGATAGAGACATACCCCAAGCGACTTACAGCTGTAATCGCAGCAAAAGGTGGCGCTACATTAAGGGGGCTGAATAATTTTGCACGCGCAATTTTTCAGTTTTTGATTTGTTAAAAAAGTTTGAAATATCCAATAAATGTCGTTCCACTTCATGATTGTGTCCCACTTGTTGTTGATTCTTCACAAAAAAATATAAAACTGTATCTTTATGTTTGAAGCCTGAAATGTGGCAAAAGGTCGCAAAGTTCAAGGGGGCCGAATACTTTCGCAAGGCACTGTATGTATGTATGTATGTATGTATGTATGTATGTATGTATGTATGTATGTATGTATGTATGTATGTATGTATGTATGTATGTATGTATGTATGTATGTATGTATGTATGTATGTATGTATGTATGTATGTATGTATGTATGTATGTATGTATGTATGTATATATATATATATATATATATATATATATATATATATATATATATATATATATATATATATATATATATATATATATATACACACACACACACACACATACACACTGCTCAAGTGTCTTTTTATATTCTGTTTGTACAGCCTCATGCTTTATCAAGGAAAAGGGCCTTTTTTACATTTCCAAACCTTCTCTGGAAGACTTACACACACAGACAAACAGGCCCCATCATTCATTTTCTTGTCATGTTGTTCCAAGAGTTTGAAGACTTCAGAAAATGTATGGTTAAAAACACTAGGCAATTGAAAGGATCCTGTATTGTGGCCAAATGTAGGCCTAGTGCTTCTCAAGTGAACCATACTTTATCTGCACACCGAAAAAGCATGAGGTTGAACAAACAGAATATAAAAATACGAACAATAACAAGATGTATCATTCTGGGACAAACCAGAATTAGGCCGTGAGCCAGGAAACAGCTTTCACATAGACGCAACCTGAACAGGACAACTATACAAGGCTATATACACAAGGCTCGAGACCTGGAAAAATACAACAGACTTTGGAACAAATGAGAGACTGAAGTCTCTATTCTGTCACACAAAGCTGGAGGCAAAAAAAAGCAGAGGCATCATGCCAAAAAACATTGGAAAATGCAGTGTAAGGGCTCAGGGAAATCAAACAAAACATTTTTTTTAGCACATGCTTGATAAACAACAGGTGTAGACGAACAGTGGCATGCTTACTCGGGCCCTTCCAAACAATGCAGAGAAAAAGAAGATCATATAAAAAGTAATAACACGTAATAATAAATACACAATGAGTAACAATAACTTGGTTATATACACTGGGTGCCTGTACCGAGTCGATGTGCAGGGGTACGAGGTAATGGAGGTAGATACTGTACGTTCATATAACTAAGAATAAAGTTACTAGGCAACAGGAAAGATAATAAACAAACAGTAGCAGCAGCATATGTGATGAGTCAAAAAAGTTTTTAAAAAAGGGCCATACAGATAATCAAGTAGCTACCCGGACGAACTATGTAGCACTCTTATGGTTTGGGGGTCAAAACTGTACGGGGTCCTGTTGGTTCTAGACTTGGTGCATCGGTACCTCTTGCAGTGTAGTAGCAGAGAGAACAGTCTATAACTTGGGTAGCTGGAGTCTGACAACTTTAGTACCCATTTCTGACACCACCTGGTAGAGAGGTCCAGGATAGCAGGGAGCTCGGCCCAGTGCGCACTGCCCTCTGTTGGTCAGATGCCAAGCAGTTGCCATATCAAGCGGTGATGCAGCCAGTCCAGATATGGATTGGAGTGGGAAGGGTGTGTGGGGGGGGGACAGAGGGAGAGAGTCTAAACCAAACTACACCATGCAGAGGCATACAAGTCAACGCTGTCTGTCCTTTTAGAAATTCTAGGAAAATGTGAATGCATTCCATCTGGCAGCCTGCGTAGAAGAAATGGAGTGGTGTGAACAAAATAACTCTCGATCAATAACAGCATTCCGCCTTAAATCTGCCAGACACAACAGCACAGGAGTAATGGCGACTGAATGGCCAGCTCTTAAAAAAGCTTCTGCTTTTCAGAAACACAACCCAAGGTCAAACAAATTGGCCTACTTGTTTAAGGTGGCAATGAATGAACGCTAAACCAAACAAAACCTCCCTGTATCTGCAGTGCTGCACACACCCTATCGCTCTAACTCCGATAAGAGGGGCAGTTGGTCTGTTGGACATAACGATGATATGATTTTCAATTCCTCTTTGCGGGTTGCGTACTACGCCACTGCTTATAAGTTAAAAGGATACTTCGGGATTTTGTCCTGATGTTAGGCCGCGATGTGGCTATGCCATATGGCTGTGGGCTACACTAGTTCAAATAGTAGACAAGACTTGCTTAGAATACCGTGGCATTGTTTTATAGTATGAAGAATACAATTGAACAAAGCTGAATAAAATAAAGGATATTTGAGGGCGTGTGCACATGCGGTTATTCTGTGTTGAGCGGTTAACAAAGAAATAGCTATTCCTATATGCTTCATTAAGAGTTATTCATGTAACTTTAGTTCTACATACATTGAGCTACAGTGGGGCAAAAAAGTATTTAGTCAGCCACCAATTGTGCAAGTTCTCCCACTTAAAAAGATGAGGCCTGTAATTTTCATCATAAGTACAATTCAACTATGACAGACAAAATGAGAAAAAAAAATCCAGAAAATCACATTGTAGAATTTTTTATGAATTTATTTGCAAATTATGGTGGAAAATAAGTATTTGGTCACCTACAAACAAGCAAGATTTCTGTCTCTCACAGACCTGTCTCTCATTCACAATTCCCCAGTGGCATTCCCATAATGCCTACTATTTTTTATTTTATTTAAACATGCCCTTTAAGGCCAGTGCCCTTGATCTAAATATAATAATTATAGTTCACTTCTCCCCGAGTGCTGCGTGCTCCGAAGCACCTCTCACTCACATCCTCTCTCATCACGTGATCGGGTGTTTCTCACAGGCTACAAGTGAAGACAGACACATCGGGGACGCAACTGAGCACGTCATTATCCAATTGCAAGGGGCATATTGAAGACATTGGAAGAACTGTCCACATGTACTTTTCGTCAGCCAACAAGACGTATAGGCCTAACAAACAGCAAAAGCACTAGCGTATATCAATCTATAGTACAAAAGTTGACCTATTCTATGCAAGAAAAAAATATTCCAAACATAGTCTGGGACAGTGGTGGGATGCAATTGATCCCAAATTAATACAACCACTAGCATAAAAAAAAAACTTAAAAACGCAATGTTGATAAACTATTAGGATATTTCTTCACAGTATAAAGCACAGCAATGCGCCCACGGCATTAGGCTATAAGCGTGAATGTTCCATTAGCGGGGAAACACCATTATCACATTGGTCACTTTTGATTAGGCATGTAATGCTTTAATTATTAAAGGTGCGTTTTTTACATGTGAACTCACATGAAGTGTTTGATTAGATTTGAGGGATAATAGTGCTGAGTACCAGGCAGTTAGCAAGTTTGGTAGGCTACTAATGACCAACAGCAGCATCAGTGTTACCGTGACTAAGCAGTTGTGGAATTTGACTGTCTTAATGGCTCGTGTGGCGGTAATACGGTCACCATAACAGCCCAAGTCATCAGTCAAAAAGAGGGTGTGTTGTCCTGCTCCTGAAATCGGCCGCAGCATTCATCCCAGTATCAGCAACAGAGAATTGGGGTAGGTACATGTCTGACATCAATGTCTGCGCTATGATAATTCAATAATGTCATTTATATGGAAATGTATTTAACATAAAAATACTGTTGACAAGTAGGCAGTGTAATGGAATTGTTTTGCCTTCTGTGGTAGGTTTTGTGGGTTTTGACTAGAGGTCGACCGATTATGATTTTTCAACGCCGATAACGATACCGATTATTGGAGGACCAAAAGAGCCGATAGCGATTAATCTGACGATGTAAAAATGTATTTGTAATATTGACAATTACAACAATACTGAATGAACACTTATTTTAACTTAATATAATACATCAATAAATTCAATTTAGCGTCAAATAAAGTGAAAAATGTTCAATTTGGTTTAAATAATGCAAAAACAAAGTGTTGGAGAAGAAAGTAAAAGTGCAATATGTGCCATGTAAGAAAGCTACCGTTTTGTTCTGAGCAAGGAACGTAGAGAACATATGAAAGCTGGTGGTTCCTTTTAACATGAGTCTTCAATATTCCCAGGTAAGAAGTTTTAGGTTGTAGTTATTATAGGACTATTTCTCTCTATACCATTTGTATTTCATATACCTTTGACTATTGGATGCTCTTATAGGCACTTTAGTATTGCCAGTGTAACAGAATAGCTTCCATCCCTCTCCTCGCTCCACCCTGGGCTCGAACCAGCAACACAACGACAACAGCCACCACATCGAAGCAGCATTACCCATGCAGAGCAAGGGAAACAACCACCCCAAGGCTCAGAGCGAGTGAAGTTTGAAACGCTATTAGCGCGCGCTAACTAGCCAGCCATTTCACTCCAGTCACACCAGCCTCATCTCGGGAGTTGATAGGTTTGAAGTCATAAACAGCGCAATGCTTGACGCACAACGAAGAGCTGCTGGCAAAACGCAAGAAAGTGCGGTTTGAATGAATGTTTACGTGCCTGCTTCTGCCTACCACCGCTCAGTCAGATACTTGTATGCTCAGTCATATATGCAACACAGGACACGCTAGATAATATCTAGTAATATCATCAACCATGTGTAGTTAACTAGTGATTATGATTGATTGTTTTTTTATAAGATAAGTTTAATGCTAGCTAGCAACTTACCTTGGCTTACTGCATTTGCGTAACAGGCAGTCTCCTTGTGGAGTGCAACGAGAGAGAGGCAGGTCGTTATTGTAGTTAACTGTAAGGTTGCAAGATTGGATCCCCCGAGCTGACAAGATGAAAATCTGTCGTTCTGCCCCTGAACTAGGCAGTTAACCCACTGTTCCTAGGCTGTCATTGAAAATAAGATTGTGTTCTTAACTGACTTGCCTAGTTAAATAAAGACGTACAAATAAAAATATATATTTTTTTTTAAATAATAAAATGTATTTATTTATTAAAATTGGCAAATCGGCGCCCAAAAATACCGATTTCCGATTGTTATGAAAACTTGAAATCGGCCCTAATTAATCGGCCATTCCGATCAATCGGTCGACCTCTAGCTTTGACACTTATGTAGGTGTCATAACCAGCCATAAAATGAGGCCTGTCACAACAGGTCTAAATAACTTGTCATAATATGATCATGATATGTATATATGTGAGCTGTTATGACATGGTTATGAACACATGTGTTATGACACTAGGTGTCAAGTGTTAACAAAAATAAAATGTGAAGCTTGCATTGAATTGCCCCTCCATGTTGCATACAAGGGGCCACATTACATTATGTCTGAGAAGTAGAATCAATAAAGGCTACATGTAGTCTAGTGTAATTTCATATTAGGAGACAAAAATGAGGAGTAGGCTACACCGTGCTCGCAAAATAAGCCCAAAGACACTGGACCTCTGTATCCCAGCGACAGGCTAGGTTATTCTACATGCAACAGACCAGAGACTAAACACACCCTTACAGTATGTTACCATCCACTCAAGACTAAAAATCGTCCCGCAGCTTAATCTATGATCACTGGTCTAGGAAATCCCAGACCTAGGGCAACAGCACTAGGTCTGGGAATCATGTTGGATTGTGTCTTGGCCAATTTGGTCAGGGTGCTCTTCAGACAGACAACTCTTCCAACAAATCACAAGTTTGGGTAGGCAGGGTTTAAAAATTGGAAACAGGCAGACAATGCCCACACAGATGGCTCTGCAAATGTTTTGCCACAGGCAGTAAGTGGTTGTAAGCTTGTAATGCCGCATGCAAACTACTCACTTGCAAAACACACAGTTAAAATATCATCCACGAGCTCCATTTAGCTAGCTACCAGGAATGTTTACAAATAACATGAACAGATGGGCTCTGGACGGATTTCCGGCACACGTCCTAACTCTGCCCTTTGCTCTCTGCCACGTTGGTCTAAGTACAGACATGTACGCTGGAACATTGGTACATTGTGGGAGGCAAACCAGTCTGTCTAGAGAGACTACGGAATATTCTCTATGTTGCCTGGTGTCTAGTTTCACAACCCTTCCTCTAATAAAGATGTTCAAAGACCTTCAAATCAAAGAGCTTCAAAATTATCCAGTCAAAGATGCAGAGATTGCTTTTTTGACATGAACTTAGCTGACAGCCTTGTCTTGCTGAAAAGCCAAGGCAATTCTGAGCCCAAAATAGCTCTGTGGGAGGGGGGTGGAATCACTGCTAGCCTATATGGCCTAGGTAAGCCATGATTTGTCTAGCACCTCTAGGCCAATAAAAGAAAACATGATACAGGACGTCTGTTTAACAATTTAACAGTCCGTTTGTTATTCATAGGTAAAGTAACGCTGTGCCACCATTTAATTTAATTAATTATTTGCAGTGAACCCAATCCCCAGGCAGTGAAGTGGAGACACTTGTTCCCTAGGTTTAGTCTAGTCTGCAGCAGTAGGCTGTAGCGCCAAGGGAAGAGAGAAGGGATTGGATACAACCTTTAATCCTTTATTAAGAGATTATTGATTCACCTGTGCGTAAATCTAAGTAACATAATAAAAAAATCCCTATCAAAATCCATCAATTTAAGCTTGAGACGTGTTTTTTTTGTTTTGTTTTTTTTACAAGGGCTGCGTGTCAATCCACCACATCTGCCTATATCGGCCTCCTGCATCTGCGGTGGAAGGTGGTGTTTGTCAGACCATGAGTCGTTACAAAAAATCTTTCTAACGAAAACGTCTGTCGCGTCTGAAAGATGAGCCTACGGAAAGATGAGACTCACTGGACTCGTCTGACGGTGACCTATACAGATGAATGGAAGTATGGAGGTAGTTTTGTGGAAACAAAAATAAGGGGTTAAATGTGTGTCCAAAAGGGGGGGGGGGGGGGGGGCGCTAGAGAGCACCACATGGAGAAGACGCTTCTCCGACTATGAGAAACACGGCCAAGGGGAGACTAATTAATCCAAAAACAACCAGGTAAGAAAGACGGCAAAGTGCCTGAACCCCCGGAGCCAACAACTATCAGATTAGCAGCTATCAAGAAATTGGAAGAGGACATGAACGCTCGATTTAATCTGGAATTTACCTTACAATCAGTGCAAACCCAACTCGCATTATTGATCTGGAAGGAAAAGTTGTGTGTCTCGTGGTAACCTATCACCACCCTCGAGGGGCAGTACTGTAGCACTACTGCTACAGATTTAATGTATTATATGTACATTTGTATGTATTATGTATTTGAGGACCAAATAATAATACTTCCTAAATGTAATCTGTTACAGTTACCTGTCCAAAATTGTAATCTGTACCTTAACTTTTGGATTACCCAAACTCAGTAACAATCTGATTACAATACATTATTTTTAGATTACTTTCCCCTTAAGATGCATTAGAAGACAACAAAAATGTATGTTACCAATTGAACAACATCTATTGCAGGATAAATCAATGTTAAAGTTGACATAGCTGGCCATATATGGATGTTCAAATGTTTACTTTATGGGTTGGTTATGTAGGCTTCTTCTCACCCATCGCTTTCTACTACATACAGTTGAAGTCGGAAGATCACATGCACCTGAGCCAAATACATTTAAACTCAGTTTCACAATTCCTGACATTTAATCAGAGTAAAAATTCCCTGTCTTAGGTTAGTTAAGATCACCACTTATTTTAAGACTGTGAAACGTCAGAATAAATGCAGAGAAAGCTTTATTTCAGCTTTTATTTCTTATATCACATTCCCAGTGGGTCAGAAGTTTACATATACTCAATTAGATTTTGGTAGAATTGCCTTTAAATTGTTTAACTTGGGTCAAACGTGTCAGGTAGCCTTCCACAAGCTTCCCACAATAAATTGGGTGAATTTTGGCCCTTTCCTCCTGACAGAGCTGGTGTAATTAAGTAAGGTTTGTAGGCCTCCTTGCTCGCACACGCTTGTTCAGTTCTGCCCACAAATGTTCTTTGTGTCTTGTGTCATGACTTGTGTCATGCACGAAAGTAGATGTCCTAAAAGACTTGCCAAAACTATAATTTGTTCACAAGCAATGTGTGGAGTGGTTGAAAAACTAGTTTTAATGACTCCAACCTAAGTGTATGTAAACTTCTGACTTAAACTGTATATATGTATAACTTTAGGAGCGGGGCTGCCTGTCTTTGCAATTAGTTTATTTTCAAATTGCGCTCGTTAACATATTCAGCAAGCAGCCTCCATTAGAAATTCACTATTATTTGTGCTAATTTTAGTAGCATTCTGGTAATAGATACCCAATGGGCTTTGCGTTTTTTGGGCCAACCCTTGTGTACTAAGCCGGTAATGACATAAAACCCAGTGTGAGAGAAGGACGATAGGACGCTATGAATATCTAGATATCGCCCAACCCTAGTTACAACAGTAGAATTATTGACAGCGAGAATGAATGGTTCTTTATCCTGGAAAACCTCCCAGTCCATAACGTTTACAAGCATACCCATAACATGATGCAGCCAACACTATGATTGAGAATATGAAGAATGGAGTTAGGAAGGACGCCTGCATCTGTGTAGTCACTGGGTGCATTGATGCACCATCCAAAGTATAATTCATACCTTCACCAACAGATATTCAACGTCTGCTTTTTTCTTTACCCTTCTATGCGGGGCATTGGAAAAGCTTCCTGGTCTTTGTGGTTGAATCTGTGTTTGAAATTCACTGCTCAACTGAGGGACCTTACAGATAATTGTTTTTGTGGGGTACAGAGATGAGGTAGTCATTCAAAATCATGTTAAACACTATTATTGCACACATAATGAGTCCATGCAATTTATTGTGACTTGTTAAAGCAACTCCTGAACTTATTTAAGCTTGCCATAACAAAGGAGTTGAATACTTATTGACTCAAGACATTTCAGCATTCCATTTTTAATTAGTTTGTAAACATTTCTAATATCATAATTCCTCTTTGATATTATGGAGTATTACATTAAGGCCAGTGAACCAAAAATAATTAATTATATTCCGAAGGCACTATATACGACCTACTACATATTTTAAGTTAACGTTTTTTTGTTTTTTTTTTATAAATAAAAAAAATCTATGTATTGATTACGTTGGTCTTCACATATAAAGCTTTGGAAAAAATGGTTTTAATGGTTTCTCTGGTTTTAGTATGTATAGGTATGCGTTTGAGTAAAATTACAATTGTTTTATTCTATAAACTACTGACAACATTTCTCCCAAATGAAAATGTTCTAATTTAGAGCGCTGGTTCTCAATTCTGGTCCCAGGGAACCAAAGGGGTGCACCTTTTTGTTTTTGCCCTAGCACTACACAGCCGATTCAAATCAAAAACTCATCAAAAGGCATTGATGACTAGGGCAAAAACAGAAATGTGCACCCATTTGGGTCCCCGGGACCAGGATTGAGAACCAGTGATTTAGAACATTTATTTGCAGAAAATGACAACTGGTCAAAATAACAAAAAAGATGCAGTGTTGTCAGACCTCAAATAATACAAAGAAAATAAGTTATTATTAATTTATAAAAAGCACAATACTAATGTTTTAACTTAGGAAGAGTACAGAAATCAATATTTGGTGGAATAAACCTGATTTTCAAATCACAGCTTTCATGCGTCTTGGCATGCCCTCCACCAGTCTTTCACATTGATGTTGGGTGACTTATGCCACTCCTGGCACAAAAATTCAAGCAGCTCGGCTTTGATTGATGGCTTGTGAACATCCAGCTTCCTCTTGATCACATTCCAGAGGTTTTCAATGGGGTTCAGGTCTGGAGATTTTTTTTTATTTTTTTTAATTTTTTTTTACACCTTTATTTAACTTGGCAAGTCAGTTAAGAACAAATTCTTATTTTCAATGACGGCCTAGGAACAGTGGGTTAACTGCCTGTTCAGGGGCAGAACGACAGATTTGTACCTTGTCAGCTCGGGGATTTGAAATTGCAACCTTCCGGTTACTAGTCCAACGCTCTAACCACTAGGCTGCCCTAGTGGTTAGAGCATTGGACTGGGCTGGCCATGACTGGGTCTTGATATGGTGGTCCTCCATCCACACCTTGATTGACCTGCTGGAAAAACCAATCCTCAGAGTTGGGGAACATTGGCAGAAGGAAGCGTTTTCTTCCAGGACAACCTTGTACGTGGTTCGATTAATGCGATTCAAAGACAAATCTGCCCCATTCCAGCCTTGCTGAAACACCTGCAGATCATTACTGATCTTACACCAAATGTCAGTGGGTGCGAGACACTGGCTTGTAGGCCTCTCCAGGTCTCGCACCCACGGTGAAATTTGGTGGGGGATCTCAACGTCAACAGTGAAGAGGCGACTCCGGGACGCTGGCCTTCTAGGCAGAGTTGCAAAGAAAAAGCCATATCTCAGACTGGCCGGAAATTGCGGTCACTACAACGCCAACATATATTCCAAATTAGCTCCATAATAGACAGAAACATGGCAAATGTTGTTTATAATCAATCCTCAAGGTGTTTTTCAAATATCTATTAGATAATATATCAACCTGGACTGGTGGCTTCTTAGTAGGATAGAGAGAAACAATGGCCGCATCTGTCCTTTACGCACAAAACACTGAGAGACTTCAGCTGACCACTGACGCAATGTTGACATTCAGGCTCATTTTTCAAAAAAAAAAAAGCCTGAAAAAAAAAGCCTGAAACTATGTATTGTGACACTAGACACATTATGGAAGCCATAGAAAAGGGAATCTGGTTGATATCTCATTCACTGCTCAATAGAGACACATAGGAACACAGAGCTTTCTAA
This sequence comes from Oncorhynchus mykiss, assembly GCF_013265735.2. Lineage (NCBI taxonomy): Eukaryota > Metazoa > Chordata > Actinopteri > Salmoniformes > Salmonidae > Oncorhynchus > Oncorhynchus mykiss. The sequence continues at coordinate 913,113 of NC_048586.1, read as the reverse complement.
ATAAGATTCCCTTCCTGATTGGATTTTTCTCAGGCTTTCGCCTGCAATATCAGTTCTGTTATACTCACAGACAATATTTTTACAGTTTTGGAAACTTTAGTGTTTTCTATCCTAAGCTGTCAATTATATGCATATTCTAGCATCTTGTCCTGACAAAATAGCCGTTTACTTTGGGGATGTTATTTTTCCAAAAATGAAAATAGTGCCCCCTAGATTCAAGAGGTTAACCAGGTGAAATTGTGTCACTTCTCTTGCGTTCATTGCACGCAGAGTCAGGGTATATGCAACAGTTTGGGCCACCTGGCCCGTTGCAAACTAATTTGCCAGAATTTTACGTAATTACGACATAACATTGAAGGTTGTGCAATGTAAACAGGAGTATTTAGACTAATGGATGCCACCCCTTAGATGAAATACGGAAAGGTTCCGTATTTCACTGAAAGAATAAACTTTGTTTTTGAGATGATAGTTCCCCGATTCGACCATATTAATGACCGAAGGCTCGTATTTCTCTGTGTTATTATGTTATAACCAAGTCTATGATGTGATAGAGCTGTCTGACTGAGCGATGGTAGGCACCAGCAGGCTCGTAAGCATTCATTCAAACAGCACTTTCGTGTGTTTTGCCAGCTGCTCTTTGCAATGTTTCAAGCATTGCACTGTTTATGACTTCAAGCCTATCAACTACTGAGATTAGGCTGGTGTAACCGATGTCAAATGGCTAGCTAGTTAGCGGGGTGCGCGCTAACAGCGTTTCAAACATCACTCGCTCTGAGACTTGGAGTAGTTGTTCCCCTTGCTCTGCATGGGTAACGCTGCTTCGAAGTTGGCCGTTGTCGATGTGTTCATGGTTCGAGCCTAGGTAGCGGCAAGGAGAGGGACGGAAGCTATACTGTTACACTGGCAATACTAAAGTGCCTATGAGAACATACAATAGTCAAAGGTATATGAAACACAAATGGTAGAGAGAGAAATAGTCCTATAATTCCTACAACCTAAAACTTCTTACCTGGGAATATTGAAGTCTCATGTTAAAAAGGAACCACCAGCTTTCATATGTTCTCATATTCTGAGCAAGGAACGTAAACGTTAACTTTCTTACATGGCACATATTGCACTTTTACTTTCTTCTCCAACACTTTGTTTTTGCATTATTTAAATCAAATTGAACATGGTTTCATTATTTATTTGAGGCTAAATTGATTGTATTGATGTATTATATTAAGTTAAAATAAGTGTTCATTCAGTATTGTTGTAATTGTCAATATTACAAATAAATAAAAATCAGCCGATTAAATCGGTATCGGCTTGTTTTGGTCCTCCAATAATCGGTATCGGCGTTGAAAAATCATAATCGGTCGACCTCTAGTTGAGACTGATGTTTTGCTGGTACTATTTCATGAAGCTGCCAGTTGAGGACTTGTGAGGTGTCTGTTTATCGAATGTACTTGTCCTCTTGCTCAGTTGTGCACCGGGGCCTCCCACTCCTACTCTGGTTAGAGACCATTTATGCTGTTCTGTGAAGGGAGTAGTACACAGCGTTGTACAAGATCTTCAGTTTTTTGGCAATTTCTCACATGGAATAGCCTTCATTTCTCAGAACAAGAATAGACTGACGTTTCAGAAGAAAGTGCTTTGTTTCTGGCCATTTTGAGCCTGTAATCGAACTCACAAATGGTGATGCTCCGGATACTCAAATTTGACATTTTTGGTTCCAACCGCTGTGTCTTTGTGAGACACAGAGTAGGTGAACGGATGATCTCTGCATGTGTAGTTCCCACCGTGAAGCATGGAGGAGGTGGTGTGATGGTTCTTTGCTGGTGACACTGTAGTGATCTATTTAGAATTCAGGGTACACTTAACCAGCATGGCTACCACAGCATTCTGCAGGGATACGCCATCCCATTTGGTTTGCGCTTAATGAGACTATCATTTGTTTTCAACAGGCAATGACCCAACACACCTCCAGGCTGTGTAAGGACTATTTAACCAAGAAGGAGAGTGATGGAATGCTGCATCAGATGACCTGGCCTCCACAATCACCAGACTTCAACCCAATAGATGGTTTGGGATAAGTTGGACTGCAGAGGCAGAAGCTGTCATCAGGGCAAAGAGTGGCTACTTTGAAGAATCTCAAATATATTTAGATTTGTTTAACACTTTTTTGGTTAGTACATGATTCCATATGTGTTATTTCATAGTTTCGATGTCTTCACTATTATTCTACAATGTAGAAAATAGTAAAAATATATATATATAAATAAATTGAATGAGTAGGTGTGTTCAAACTTGACTGGTACTGTATGCATACATACATAGTGTTTTCAGAAGGTATTCAGACCCATGGACTTTTTCCACTTTGTTACATTACAGCCTTATTATAAAATTGATTAAATAAAAATCCTCAGCAAAGAGATGTGTCTTACTTGACTAGCAATCTACACACAATAGCCTACATTGTTAGTCACAATTTAGTCACATGATGACCTCAGCCATTCTGAGTCAGTGGTTTTAGCACCAACCTCCTCACATTTGACTTGGGGGACTAAACTAGGCAGCCCAGGTGTCACCGGGACCTTGAGTTGACTGGCTCAGAAAAAGAATAGAACAGGACAGACCCAGGGACACAGCAGAAGGTGGATTCCATGCTAAGGGTCACCCAGTGGTCCAAGAATGAACAAGAGATGTGTGCACATCCCTGATTAACACACTGTTGCTGCAGGGCCAATAATAGATCTATGTTGAGTAAAGAAACAGAGAGCCTGTTATTTAGTACATGCCGCTCCAGCATGCTTTAATTAGCTTTAAAGGGATACTTCGGGATGTTGGCAATGACGCCCTTTATCTACTTCCCCAGAGTCAGATTAACTCGTTGATACCATTTTTAGGTTGCCTCTGCATCCAGTATTAAGTCGTTTTGCGAGCCAACGCTAACTAGCGTCGGCGCAATGCCTGTAAGTATATGGTATCCACTAGCATGCTAGCAGTTACCATAGCCTTCCGGTAATTGCCCTAACGCTAGTTAGCAATTGAGCTAACACTAGTTAACAACTTCCTTCAAACTGCATGCAGTGATATAAAAAAACGGTATCCACGAGTTCATCTGACTCTCATTGCCAAAATACTGGAGTATTCCTTTAATGAGCCTACACATACTTTGACTACGCTTGGGAGAATATACCGTATAGGGGTCATTCTATGTAAATGGTGGCTTTCCTGTCCCCCTACTTAAACACCAAGATAATCATTTTAAAATGTTGGATAATGACACAAAAAAATCTGTTTGTTTTAATTTGTGTTTTATTGTTAATAAAACATATGTAGGACAGTTATATTGTAAAAAATAAAAATGGCTTGTCCATCGGGTGACATTTTGAGTTAAACATTTTTTTTATCTCCCACTTTAAAATGTCAGAATACAAAGGAAAGTTTTAGTTATTTAGTGGATTACTTAAACATAAACTACATATTATAAATCATTTGCAGGGAATAGCTGTCCCTCAATTTCAGGTCACTAGTGTTCCACTATTGTAAAAACCACCGTAAGAAAACTGCAACATCCTTGCCAACTTCTTACTGTGTCAAAGGTTCATGGAGGAGGCAGGGCTGTTTTGAAAAGCACATAGTGAGTCTGCACGCTTTCTTCCTGTGTTTCTTTTCTTCATTTAAAAAAAACTAAAGTAAAATAACAATACACAGACAATATAAATGGCTGCGCGCACCGCTACCCGCCCTGACACGCCGGCAAAGCACCACCCCAGGCCCAAAGGTATCTTCCAAGGGCGGCCAATGCCCGCCCGATACCCTGGCAGGCATGGAAGCGAGCACACCCACAGCATGAAACCAAACCACAAGACATAAAAAGAGAAACGCAAAATATAGAATATTCCCACTCGTGATTGGAGGACCTCAAACATTTATACTGTACATTTGTGTATATAATTATTCCAACACTCATCAATTCCACCCTTCAGACAGCCACACATCTTTCCCCAAAAAATATAATTCTGCCATTTCCTCTAGTAAAACATCCCTCCATTCTCCCATGGTGTCTCACTGGGGACTTGAACCTCCCCATCTGCAACATTTCTTCTGAAATTGCCCCCCCAAAATTGTTTTACATTTTTCCCAAGAGCACAATGATATTTCTTATTGACTGTGGTCCTTCACATCCCCCAGTAAAACGGTTTGCAGGTCCAACTGCAACCTGATATTATAACAACCATTCCTGGACCAGACTCCAAAAATAAGCCACCTATGGACAGTACCAAGAGATGCTCTATTGATTCTGTTTCCACATGACAGAGTCTGCACCGGTCTGACTATTCAATACCCTATACACTGAGCATTATTTTTGTAGCATCAATTGTTGTTTTGTATATCAGTTCATAAACCATGGTATTGGGACGTCGGAAATCTGTTCCCAACTATCTTGAATTTTATGTGGCATAGTTGCAAACCCTCTTGACCGTAAGTGAAACAGATATAAATCATAAAATCTATTAGTCATTTTAAGCCATTTATGATTTTTAATTGGTGGCAGAAAAACAAACTCATTCCTAATTGCCATTTATGTGGCAGAGCTGCAATGAGTTGGTTTTAATTTCCTATTGTGCAAACACATGGATTAATTGGTGACATAATTCTCCCGTCGTTGAAAAAAAAAAAACCGTGGTTTATCCTCCATCAGTACATTGGCGTTTAGCCATATTATTTGCTGTAATATAGATTATGCCTCTACTGGAGGACAAAATTGGAATTGTAACCAACTCTGTATAGCTTCATTTAAAAATAAGGACACTTTAAAACAGGGTTCCATTGTCCCCGGAAATGCATCGTTTTAAATGTATAAGAGCAAAGGCCCCCCATTTTAAAACAGTGGATGTGCCCCTCTTATTAGCCTACTAGAAACCAGTTTGGATTTAGATATCGTTTTGGTATAATATAAGCTTTAACAGAGAGGTTTAATGCCTTGATATTTAAGTTTTATCCCTCCAAACTCATTTATTAATGAAATATACCCGGTTAACTTTTTTTAAATATTTTTTTATTGGGTTTTCCATTCCAAATAAAATGTAATATTTTTTGTTCCTATAACTTGAAAGAAAAAAAACATTATCCTGGAGTCGGTAGAGCCACGAATAGATATGTAAACTGTGGTATCACTAGAGAATGAATCAGTGTAATTCCCCCATAGATGGACATCCTATCTATTTAAAAGTTTTCTATCAAAATCGATAGTTGCAAGAGCATTCAACTTTTCAGGAATGTGCACACCAAGCACATCACTGCCCCATCTTTAAACTGGGAGACCATCTAGTAATTAAAGTGTGTCCTTTAGATGCCGAATCCTTACGAATGCAAACGTTAAGTAGGTTTTTTGTTTGATCTTACGTACTGTAATTTTTTGCTGCAACTTTTGTATTTGGGTTTTAAATCAAGATACACTGGAGAAATGATCCAGGTCCTAAATAAGACCGTTCAGAGTTGAATATTGTGAGAGAGAACTTGAACTTGAGAGACTGGGTCGTTATACTGTCCCCCCGGCTCCTGCTTCAGTAGGTGAGTTACAATTTGTGAATAATTCAAACATGCTAGTAGTGGATCTTTCAATACTTTATAAAATGTTTGATATATTTCTATTGCAATGCCATCAAGGGGTTGTCCCAGTCGAAAAGGAGTAAATTGCCAACAGTAGTTTGTCCTTTGTAATTGTAAGTTTGTGTTGCAGATAGTTTAACACAATGTTTAAGGAAAATTATATCACAGCACCCTTCAAGTGAAGTTGGGGGAACTTAAAATCTTTGAATTGTCCCCTGCTGTACCCAGCCACATCAAAGGGGTGACGGTGGAGCAGATAGACAGCATCAAGTTCCTTGGTGTCCAAATCACTATAGACTTAAAATGGTCCAAACTCACGCACAGTCGTGAAGAAAGTCTCTTTTTTTTTTTTTGCCTCTTCCCACTCAGGAGGTTGAAAAAGTTTGTGAAGGTTCGACAGCTGTACCATTTAGAGCATATTGACTGGCTGCATCACTGCTTGGTGTTGAAATATCACCGCCCTCAAACTAATTGCACTACAGAGGGTTGTGCAGACAGCCCAGTACATCACTGGGGCCCAGCTCCCTGCCATCCAGGACCTCTATATCAGGTGGAGAGAAAATAAGGCCCGGAAAATCAAAGACCCCAACCACCCAAGTCATATACTTGCTGAAAGAGGTACCGGTGCATCAAGTCTGACACCAAAATTCTATCCCAAAGCAATAAAACTGATAAATATCTAACAAAATAGCTACATGGACTGAGTTTACCTTGTATGTCAATGTTTGCACTCTCTATGCACACTGACAGGGCCCCACAAACTCACACATACTGTTTCTCCAACACCCACACATATGTACATACATGTATACTGACTCAACACACCTACTGACATGCAAGCTGCTGCTACTCTGTTTATTGTATACCCTGTTGCCTAGTCCATTTAAACCTATACATATCTACCGCTATCACAGTATTCAGACCTCTTGACTTTTTCCATATTTTGTTACCGCCTTATTCTAAAATTGAATAAATATTTTTATCTACGTATAATACCCCATGACAAAGCAACATTTCTTGCAAATATATATTTTTTATTTTAAAAAATATCACATTTCAGACCCTTCACTCAGTACTTTGTTGAAGCACTTTTGGCAGTTATTACAGCCTCGAGTCTTCTTGGGTATGACGCTACACGCTTGGCACACCTGAGTTTATTTAATGAAGCTGCCAGTTGAGGACTTGTGAGGCATCTGTTTCTCAAACTAGACACTAATTTACTTGTCCTTTTGCTCAGTTGTGCACCGGGTCGTCCCACTCCTCTTTCTATTCTGGTTAGAGCCCATTTGTGCCGTACTGTGAAGGGAGTAGTACACAGCGTTGTACGAGATCTTCCGTTTCTTGGCAATTTCTCGCATGGAATAGCCTTAATTTCTCAGAACAAGAATAGACTGACGAGTTTCATTAGACATTTTTTTGTTTCTGACCATTTTGAGCCTGGAATCAAACCCACAAATGCTGATGCTCCAACTAGTATAAAGAAGGCCAGTTGTATTGCTTCTTTAAATTAGGACAAAAGTTCAGCTGTGCTAACATAATTGCAAAAGGGTTTTCTAATGATCAATTACCCTTTTAAAATGATAAACTTGGATTAGCTAACACAACATGCCATTGGAACACAGGAGTGATGGTTGCTGATATTTTTTTTAAATCTATCTATGGACTGTTTCCAGCAACAATAGTCATTTACAACATTAGCAATGTCTACATTGTATTTCTAATCAATGATGTTATTTTTCTTTAAAATGGACAACATTTTTTGCTTTTCTTTCATAAACAAAAAAAGGACTTTTCTAAGTGACCCCAAACTTTGAACGGTAGTGTAGTGAAAAAAGGAACAAGTTTGTTTTGTGCCAAATAAATTATATCCAGCCCAGGGCTACAGCTATGCATTTGGTTTGCTCACCTGCTAGTTAAAATACAAGATCAAGATTATTGGTCACAGCAAAGATAATCAAGTCCCTCCTGGATCAAGATTAATGTTGCCTAAATAGTTGTGGATACAAAAAAAAAGAAATGGCGCCCATTGTGTGCACTTCCAGTAATACTGTATACCTTGGTATGAAACAAAAACGCTATGCAAATCTGGATACTGCCCAACGCTAACTTTGAACCTGTTTGAATACCATAAAATGCATCCTTGCTTCTTCCCACCCTTGAACAAATCCCTGATACAACATGATTTGATAGTTGTGAGAATGGTGACAGCAACACAGTGGAAGCCTATCATGTCATGTCTGATCAGTGATTTAAGCTACCTCAAAGTACGACGGAAGGATGCATTTTCAAATATATTCAAATGAGGCCACTGTTTTGGCTGAAATAGTCATTGCTTCAACATTTTACCTACAGGTGGTGGTGCAGAAGGTTAATTATAGCACATGGGGCCACCATGCGCTGAATGCAGGCATTCTTTATTTATTCACCCAGTGACCAATACAACATTTCTCAGAACAGGTTGGCATGAGAGAGGGGTGTGTCAGTGCCAATCTGCCAGCTGCGAGAACTCGACTGGACTCCTAGCCAAGTTAAGGGTTATAGCAACTATAAGCCATGCATATTGTATTGTTGTGCTATTTGTGATGCTGTGGCATTCAGTGTTGTCTATAAGTAACTAAGTTATTACTTTGTCATTTTATGAACTTTTTCTGACTGATCTAAGACACTGAATGCACATATGCACTAACTGAATTCAATCTGTGCTGTCAGATGAGAATGAGCATTTAGACTAAAAAGACACTAATCTAGCTAACATTCAATTAGGCTACCAAATCAAAACCGCTCTAAAGCCATCTAACGTGATCAAGCTAACACATTACACAATTAGAGAACAGATGCACCATATTAGAGAGAACGCAACAACCAGAGAAAATGCACCATAGGCCTGCACACATTCATGCATATCCACTCTGTGCTATTGTTCATAATGAATCATCCTTTTGTCAGGGAACTCTTTCTTCTGAAACGTACCATGACATCCCTTTAACTTGTCTAAGTCTGATAGATACAGAAGAACGTTAACCCAAGTCCTCAAGCTTGACAAAATCTGTCTACAAGCAATTTCTATAACAAGCATATTCTCAGAATATATATTGGAGCTTGTGTGTGTCTCCTAATCCTTCTTTGTCCTGCAAAACAGCACTTAAATTCAGTGTCCTAAAATAACTTTTTTTCCTAAGGTAACTGTGGCCTGGGCATGTCTTCTCCTATGCAGTGAGCAACATGCCATGCATAGGCCTAGCTGTTCCAGGTGTAGAGTACGTGTCAAAACAAAGCACTTCAGAAACACACAGTGATCAATCATTCCTACAAAGAAAAATAAAAGTTGTGTGTGTGGTAATGGCAATCCGATGATAAGTGCAGAGAGGTAGCTAGCCAGAGAAACACAGCCTAGTCGTTGTGGGGGAAGGTGCGTTCCTCATGGTCCATCTGGCACGTTTCTACCCAGCCTGTTTAACCTGCATAACGTCAACCCTAGCAAGTTAAACTGGGGAATGCTGCTCATGTTGCCTTGCCTAGTGCTGCAAGTTGTTTTCTTTGGGTGCTGCAATCCGTAGTTCGTAAAAAAGATAACAGTTTATGCGAACTCCGCCAAGGGAGATGTCAGCAACCCCATCATTGTATGCACAATTTAACAGAGGTCACATAGAATGAAGTTACTAAAAAATATGGATTGCTAGCCTCGCAAAGCCGCCTGATCCCACAAGCTAACATTAAACGCTGCACTGTTTTCCGAAGCTAGCGGGTTGCAGCACACAAATAAAATAATGCAACTACACTATATAGCCCTTCGTACATCAGCTGATGTCTCAAAGTGCTGTACAGAAACCCAGCCTAAAACAGCAAGCAATGCAGGTGTAGAAGCACGATGGCTAGGAAAAACTCCCTAGAAAGGCCAAAACCTAGGAAGAAACCTAGAGAGGAACCAGTCTATGAGGGGTGGCCAGTCCTCTTCTGGCTGTGCCGGGTGGAGATCACTAGGCCTACCACACAGAGGACCATGTGGTAAAGTTCTGAGTTCTCCAAAGGTTGACCATTGTTTTATGGCTTAAGCTTACCAGTAGCTGGTGCAACAATGTGGCAGTTGTACTTGACCCATTTATAAAGGTTGCTGAATATGGGACCATACCTCCACATTCTTGCAAATTAAAGAATAGGTCGTCATTGAGGCATAATTGGCGTTAATCAAAACTTGAGTGTACCTGTAAAGCCAGCATGATGGCAACATGTTTGGATGTACTGTAGTTCTGACAGTGACATATGTGCCTAAATGATAGAAGAACATAGCCCCGGTAATACGTTCAGGGGTGATTTATCAGGGGGTTGTGCAGCACCCCTACTTCCCGCCGCTATGTATAACAGCCTACCTGGTTGGGGTCGTATGCCCTGAAGACATGGCATGCCATCTCAGACTCCGGGTTGTCGGGCTGGCTCCGGATAAGGTAGGCGAAATAAGTGAGGTCATTACTGTTGTGGATAAAACGTGAGATGAACTGCGCTTTATGCTCGAAGATGAAGACGGACGAGTTGGCGACATTGTTGGCGGGCACACATCGAATAAACGGCGGGGTGAGCACCAGTTGAACTTCTCTGGCCTGGACGGAACAAGTCTCGCGTCCCGATTCGTTCTTCTCACTTTTCTTCCGGATCTCCGCCACCAACCACGGCAGCATGGGCAGGGTAGTACGCTTGTCCAAGGAGGACCAGCCGATGTACCAGAGAGCAAACTTTTGAATATCTGGCTTCGAGAAATTACTCTCTTTATTCCCTTTGTCATCCCGACCCTCCATCTCCGTTTAATTATAAAACAATGGAGAGACTAAACTATTCAAACGCCTAATTGCTGATTTCAATTCTAGCAATTGATGCAGCCCTTAATCGATGAATAACATCGATAATCGTTCAATTTTGTTTTGTGCCCAATTCAGCTGATTGGCTAAATACACGCTTGACTATATGTAAACAGTTAATAATCCATCGTTCACGATGAAGTCCTGTTGAGAGGTAAGAAAGTTAGCGCAGAAAAGTAACATAAGCACACGTTCCTCGTGTTGCTCGACACTGCAGCACTCGCTACCCAGATCAGATCCTCACAAGGTGGTTACTCTCGTAACCTAGAAGTGACAGCTCCGTTCGTGGTTTACCGGTGTTGCCAGGTCACATTTGTACGGGGACGACCGAGCAGTTCCCAAACCGTGTTGAAGTTTGTGAAGTGTGCTATAACGTTGCGTTCTGTGAAAGGCCAGAAGAAAACACCCTTTAAAATGCTGGGTAATTCTCCAAAACCGCAGTTCCAACGAGAGCAGATAGTTCCCTTTGCAAAGACAAGTGTTGTAATTTATCACTGGGGAAAAACTATATTCGGCTGTTTATTTATCGTTCTCTTCGGTGCCATGAGTTTGAGATACGGCTGCTGTAATGCAGGCAAGAATAACTAAGTACTTCCGGGTCACGGATTTTTTGGAATCCTTCAGAATAAGATTCCCGTCATGTATACTTTGTAAATTAATAAATACAGCGAAAAATAAATATATGTTGTATACTTGTTATAACACAAATAATCATTTAAAGTATTTCTATGAGATATGTGATTTTTTTTTGTTAATGTTCCCAAGCCTAAATGTGAAGTCTGCTGAGGGGCAGACGGCTCATAATAATGCCTGGAACAGAAACCATGTGTTTGGTGAAGGGTTTGATACCATACCATTCCACTCGAGTCATTCCCACGAGCCCGTCCTCCCCAATTAAGGCGCCACCAACCTCCTGTGGTTCAAATTATTTTGTTGTTGTTGTAGATTGGCCCCTCTTTCAGGGCCGCAAGATGAACAATGAGGCTCCTCTGGGCTAAACTGTAGATTTGGAAAGTAGAAGTGCTCCTGAGTAGAAAGGATACCCCCCTTTTACTGTGACAAAACATTCAGGCAATATGTATGGTGTAATATGCATGTCCACTATGAAAAATGTATATTGTGCAATAAGAATGGGCTAAATAACAATGGGATTTAAATGTGTTATCTAAAGTTTATTATTATGAGTATAATATTAATATTATGACATTTTTATTATACACAGTGCCTGAATTTTAAAATGGATTACATTTAGATTTTTTGTTCACTGGCCTTAACACAATACCCCATAATGTCAAGGTGGAATTATGTCCTTACAAATTAATAAAAAATGAAAAACTGAAATGTCTTAAGTCAAGTATTTAACCCCATTTGTAATGGCAAGCCTAAATAAGTTCAGGAGTAAAACATGTGCTTAACAAGTCACATAAGTTGCATGGACTCACTCTGTGTGCAATAATATTGTTTAACATGACGTTTGAATGACTACCTCATCTCTGTACCCCACACCTGTAAGGTCCCTCAGAAGAGCAGTGAATTTCAAACACAGATTCAATCACAAAGACCAGGGTGGTTTTCCAGTGCCTTGCAAAGAATGGCACCTATTGGCAGACGGCATCCCTAGCCGTGTCCTCGGAGCATGCGCAGACCAGCTGGCTAGTGTGTTAATGGACATATTCAATCAATCCCTATCCCAGTCTGCTGTCCTCACATGCTTCAAGATGGCCACCATTGTTCCTGTTCCCAAGAAAGCTAAGGTAACTGAACTAAATTACTATTTATCCCCGTAGCACTCAATTCCATCATCATGAAGTGCTTTGAGAGGCTAGTCAAGGATCACATCACCTCCACCCTACCGGTCACCCTAGACCCACTTCAATTTGCTTACCGCCCCAATAGGTCCACAGACGATGCAATCGCCATCACACTGCCCTATCCCATCTGGACAAGAGGAATACCTACAGTATGTAAGAAAGCTGTTCACTGACAACAGCTCAGCATTCAACACCATAACACCCTCCAAACTCATCATTAAGCTTGAGACCCTGGGTTGCGACCCTGCCCCGTGCAACTGGGTCCTGGACTTCCTGACGGGCCGCCCCCCAGGTGGTGAATGTAGGAAACAACATCTCCACTCCGCTGATCCTCAACACTGGGGCCCCACAAGGGTGCGTTCTCAGCCGTCTCCTGTACTCCCTGTTCACCCACGACTGCGTGGCCATGCACGCCTCCAACTCAATCATCAAAGTTAGCAGACTACACGACAGTGGCAGGCTTGATTAACAAAAATGACGAGACAGTCTACAGGGAGGTGAGGGCCCTCGGAGTGTGGTATCAGGAAATTAACCTCTCACTCAATGTCAGCAAAACAAAAGAGATGATCGTGGACTTCAGGGAGCACCCCCCTATCCACATCGATGGGACAGCAGTGGAGAAGGTGGAAAGTTAAGTTCATATCATGACAAACTGAAATGGTCCACGCACACAGATAGTGTGGTGAAGAAGGCGCAACAGCGCCTCTTCAACCTCAGGAGGTTGAAAAATTGTGGCTTGTCCCTGAAAACCCTCAACTTTTACAGGTACACAATTGAGAGCATCCGCAAGGCTCTCTGGAGGGTGGTGTGGTCTGCACAAAGCATCACCGGTGGAAAACTACCTGCCCTCCAGGACACCTACAGCTCCCGATGTCACAGGAGGGCAAAAAATATCATCAAGGACAATAACCACCTGAGCCAGTGCCTGTTCACCCCGCTTCCATCCAGTAGGCGAGGTCAATACAGGTGCATCAAAGCTGGGACAGAGAGATTCAAAAACAGCTTCTATCTCAAGGCCATCAGATTGTTCAACAGCCATCACTAGCACAGAGAGGCAGCTGCCTACATAGACTTGATATCATTGGCCACTTTAATAAATGAAACACTAGTCACTTTAATAATGCCACTTTAAGAATGTTTACATATCTCGCATTACTCATCTCAAATGTATATAATGTATACTGTATCCTTCACTATTTATTATTTATTATCTATTGCATCTTAGCCGCTCTGTCACTGCTCATCCATATATTTTATACTTATATATTCTTATCCCATTCTTTTACTAGATTGTGTGTATTAGGTTTTGTGAAATTTGTTAGATATTAGGCTTTGTTGTGAAATTGTTAGATACTGCTGCACTGTCAGTTTTAGAAGCTTAAGCATTTTGCTACATTCACAATAACATCTACTAACCATGTGTATGTGACCAATAAAATGTGATTTAATTTAAATTGATTTGACTGGAGTTTCTGTCAAGATGACATTGAATGCTCCTGACTGGCTTAGTTACAGTTTTGACCTTCTTCAGGATCGTATGATCTCATTTTAGAAGTGATGTGCTCTACCCTGACAGTTGTTTTAACCTCTACAGGATCTGTGCCCCACCACCCCACATGATGGTTGAGCTAACATAGGCTAATGTGATTAGAATGAGGTTGTAAGTAACAAGAAAAATTCCCAGGACATAGACATATCTGATATGGGCAGAAAGCTTAAAACTGCACTATTCCATTTACAGTAGCTATTACAGTGAAATAATGCCATGCTATTGTTTGAGGAGCGTGCACAGTTTTGAACATGAAAAGTTCTTAATAAACCAATTCGGCACATTTGGGCAGTCTTGATACAAAATTCTGAACAGAAATGCAATGGTTCACTGGATCAGTCTAAAACTTTGCACACACTGCTGCCATCTAGTGGCAAAAATCTAACTTGCGCCTGGGCTGGAATAATACATTCTCTTGCATTTCAAAGATGGAACAAAAAATGTTTTTTTTTCTTTGTATTATCTTTTACCAGATCTAATGTGTAATATTCTTCTACATTCATTTCACATTTCCACAAACTTCAAAATGTTTCCTTTCAAATGGTATCAAGAATATGCATATCCTTGCTTCAATGCCTGAGCTACAGGCAGTTAGATTTGGGTGTCATTTTAGGTGAAAATTGAAAAAAAGGGTGGATCCAAAAGGGGTTTAAAATCGGCTTGACAACCTATGGCAAGACTTGAAAATGGCTTTCTAGCAATGATCGACAACCAACTTGACCATAGCTTGACATTTTTTACAAATAATAACATGCTAATATTGTACAATCCAGGTGTGCAAAGCTTTTAGAGACTTACCCAGAAAGACTCACTGCTGTAATCTCAGCCAAAGGTGATTCTAATGTATTGACTCAGGGGGTTGAATACTTATCTAATCAAGATATATTAGTATATATTTGTTTTTCTATTTTATTTTATTTTTATTTTACAAATGATTGAATAGTTCTTCCAATTTGACATTGGAGTAGTTTGTATAGATCATTGACAAAAAAAAAAAAATTTAATACCACTTTGTAACACAACTAAATGTGTAAAAATATAAGGGTTGAGAATACAGTCCTTTCTGAAGGCACTATATATATCATTATAGGCCTAATATTATTAATAACAGTAGCATTATACATAATGTTGTTGCCATAATAACTATCTATTAGTCATTATTATCTATTACTATCAAGTAATGATCTCTAGGGTGGCAGGTAGCCTAACAATTAAGCGGGTTGGGCCAGTAACCAAAAGGTAGTTTTTTCAAGCTGACTGTGTGAATAGTTATATATATATATATATATATATTAAATCGGTTGATGTGCCCTTGAGCAAGGCACTTTTTTGCTCCTGTATGTCGCTCTGAGTAAGAGTCTGCCAAATGACTAAACATGTAAATGTGAAATTACTTTTAATGCTGTTAACTATATGGCCAATGCTATACAATTATTTGAGCTACTAAGCCTATTCACTTTTTCATTTTTTGATATTGTCAAACAAAATTCTGTCTACTAACATTTCCTAGTAAAATGTTAAAAGAATTTAGATTTAAAAATATATATTTTTGCAAAATTTAAATATTCCTTTGCCAACTTTTATTTTGAAGGGAAATCACTGAGGTCACGGCCTTATTCTTGCTGGCTTCTCAGAGCTCCGTGAGACGAAGGGGCCAGGGTTCTAGAGCATGGTTTGGACTGCTCTTACAGTTTTGCTTTGGTACTGCAGTTTAACTGATGCCCGGCCCAGAATGACAATTCCCAAACACAGCCACATAGAGAAGACCTATTTGAAAATTCCTAATAAGACACTTTAGTCATCGCCTTTGTTCACAAAACATCCACTGAATAATTCAAATAATTGTTGCTGAGGCAGATTTTGTTTTCATCACTCACAGCCAAAGATATTAAAATGGTATATTCATCCAATGTCTGCCATATTCTTGGATGACGTGATGATGTCGTCGCTGCTCCCTGTGAACACAGTGCTAATGTACATGCGATGTTGGTCCGTATGAACAGGATGCAACCCGGATACAGATGGTCCATGAATCGGCGTATGCAAACGTTAGTAGATTACGTCATAAGTTTTCAGCTACAGATACGACGACCTGAGAGGACTGAACTGCTTCTCCAGTCAGTACACCATGCAGCTCCTTACCCGTTACATCCTTCATTCCCGATAAGTGTTCAGCTACAGATACGATGACCTGAGCTGGCAAAATTCTGGATCATTGTTACTCTAACTTCCACGACACATACAAAACCCTCGCTCGCCCTCCTTTAGGCAAATCTTACCATGACTCCATTTCTTGCTCCCAGTCTATAGACAGAAACTAAAACAGGAAACAACGTGCTCAGGTCTGTTCAACGTTGGTCCGACCAATCTGATTCCACGCTACAAGATTGCTTCGATCACGTGGACTGGGATATGTTCCAGATAGTGTCGAACAACAACATTGATGCATACGCTGATTCGGTGAGCGAGTTTATTAGCAAGTGCATCGGTGATGTTGTACCCACAGCGACTATTAAAACCTTCCCCAACCAGAAATCGTGGATTGATGGCAGCGTTCTCGCAAAACTGAAAGCGCGAACCACTGCTTTTAATCAAGGTAAGGCGACCGGAAACATGACCGAATACAAATAGTGTAGCGATTCCCTCCACAAGGCAATCAAACAAGCTAAGCATCAGAATAGAGACAAAGTAGAGTCAAAATTCAACGGCTCAGACACAAGTTATATGGCAGGGACTACAGTCAATCACGGACTACAAAAAGAAAACCAGCCCAGTCGCGGACTCCGATGTCTTGCTACCAGACAAACTAAACAACTTCTTTGCTCGCTTTGAGGACAATACAGTGCCACCGACACGGCCTGCTACCAAAACCTGCGGGCGCTCCTTCACCGCAGCCAACGTGAGTAAAACATTTAAACGTGTTAACCCTCGCAAGGCTGCCAGCCCAGACGGAATCCCTAGCCGCGTCCTCAGAGCATGCGCAGACCAGCTGGCTGGTGTGTTTACGGACATATTCAATCAATCCCTATCTCAGTCTGCTGTCCCCACATGCTTCAAGATGGCCACCATTGTTCCTGTTCCCAAGAAAGCTAAGGTAACTGAGCTAAACGACTATCGACCCGTAGCACTCACTTCCGTCATCATGAAGTGCTTTGAGAGACTAGTCAAGGATCATATCACCTCCACCCTACCTGACACCCTAGACCCACTCCAATTTGCTTACCACCAAAAAGGTCCACAGACAACGCAATCACACTGCCCTAACCCATCTGGACAAGAGGAATACCTACTGTATGTAAGAATGCTTTTCATCGACTACAGCTCAGCATTTAACACCATAGTGCCCTCCAAACTCGTCATTAAGCTCGAGACCCTGGGTCTCGACCCCGCCTTGTGCAACTGGGTCCTGGACTTCCTGGCGGGCCGTCCCCAGGTGGTGAGGGTAGGAAACATCTCCACCCCGCTGATCCTCAACACTGGGGCCCCACAAGGGTGCGTTCTCAGCCCTCTCCTGTACTCCCTGTTCACCCATGACTGCGTGGCCATGCACTCCTCCAACTAAATCATCAAGTTTGCAGACGACACTACAGTGGTAGGCTTGATTACCAACAACAACGAGACGGCCTAAAGGGAGGAAGTGAGGGCTCTTGGAGTGTGGTGTCAGGAAAATAACCTCACACTCAACGTCAACAAAACAAAGGAGATGATCGTGGACTTCAGGAAACGGCAGAGGGAGCCACCCCCTGTCCACATCGACGGGACAGTAGTGGAGAAGGTGGAAAGTTCTAAGTTCCTCGGTATACACATCACAGACAAACTGAAATGGTCCACCCACACAGACAGCGTGGCGAAGAAGGCGCAACAACACCTCTTCAACCTCAGGAGGCTGAAGAAATTTGGTTTGTCACAACAACAAAAAACAACTTTTACCAGGTATCACCACCTGGTATGGCAACTGCTCCGCCCACAACCACAAGGCTCTCCAGAGGGTAGTGAGGTCTGCACAACGCATCACTGAGGGAAAACTACCTGCCCTCCAGGACACCTTCACCACCCGATGTAACAGGAAGGCCAAAAGAAATCATCAAGGACAACAACCACCCGAGCCACTGCCTGTTGACCCCGCTATCATCCAGAAGGCGAGGTCAGTACAGGTGCTTCAAAGCTGGGCCCGAGAGACTGAAAAACAGCTTATATCTCAAGGCCATCAGACTGTTAAACAGCCATCACTAACATTGAGTGGCTGCTGCCAACATGCTGACTCAAATCTCTAGCCACTTTAACAATAAAAAATTAGTCACTTTAAACAATGCCACTTTAAATACACTACTCATCCCTACATTACTCCTCTCATATGTATATACTGTATTTTATACGATCTACTGCATCTTGCCTATGCCGTTCGACCATCGCTCATCCATATATTTATATGTACTTATTCTTGTGTGTATTAGGTAGTTGTTGTGAAATTGTCAGATTACTTGTTAGATATTACAGCATTGTCGGAACTAGAAGCACAAGCATTTCGCTACACTCACATTAACATCTGCTAACCATGTGTATGTGACCAATAACATTTGATTTGATTTGTGGCTTAACAAAGAGCTGCAGTTAGTTTCAGAACAGGTGGCAAGGAATACATTGGTCCTAAATATTTAAAAAACTAAAAGCATTGTTTTTGGGACAAATAATTCACTAAACCCTAAACCTCAACTAAATCTTGTAATAAATGTGGAAATTGAGCAAGTTGAGGTGGCTAAACAGCTTGGAGTAGCCCTGTATTGTAAACTGTCATGGTCAAAACATGTTGATACAACAGTAGCTAAGATGGGCAGAAGTCTGTCCACAATACAGTGCTGATCTGACAGTAGTTGTGTTGTTTTGGTCAATAGTTGTGTGGTTGTGGTCAGTAGTTGTGTTCCGTAGTGGTCAATAGTAGGTGTGTCGTTCAGCAGTTGTGGTCAGTCATTCTGTGGTTGTGGTCAGTAGTTGTGTGGTCAGTGGTTGTGTTGCTCAACCGGTTCACAAAATTGAATGACCCCAACAGCCCTATCTGAAGGGAATCCGTGATGTCCTCTGCCTCCCCTTGCTTGTGGAGCCCCACTTGTGCAATGTCATGACATACTGACATACTGTACCAGCTGTTGAGATGTACCTTTAGTGAATCAGGTGTTAAATGATAACATTAAAATGTCCAAAACATGAAGAACACTTTCCTAATATTTAGTATATTCAAAACACCCTCAATGCGTCAGGGCATGGACTCTACATATGGTGTCCAAAGCGTTCCACAGGGATGCTGGCCCATGTTGACTCCAGTGCTTCTCACAGTTTTGTGAAGTTGGCTGGATGTCCTTTGGGTGGTGGACCACTCTTAGTACACACGGGAAATGGTTGAGTGTGAAAAACCCAGCAGCGTTGCATTTCTTGACACACTCAAACCAGTGCGCCTGGCACCTACTACCATACCCCATTCAAAGGCACATCTTTGGTCTTCCCCATTTACCCTCTGAATGGCACACAAACCATCCATGTCTCAATTGTGGAAAGGCTTAAAAATCCCCCTTTAACCTGTCTCCATCCCTTCAACTACACTGATTGAAGTGGATTTAACAAGTGACATCAATAAGGGATCATACGTAGTTTTCTCCAGGTCAGTCTCATGGAAAGAGCAGACATTCCTAATGTTTTGTACACAGTGGATAAGCAAGCAAAAAAACAAGAACATAAACATCCAGTGGCTTCAATAGAGTGGCAGATGCATTCATATATACCAGTGTTACTCACTTTTTTTGTAAGGGGGCCACTTTGGGTTGACACAATCATTCAGAGGGCTGCACAGATATTTCATTTCTTGTGTTTTTCTTCCAATATTATCAGTTGAGGGAAATTCAGAGCAATAGAGCACATGCAATTGATTTGATGTACAGCACATCACAAATATATACAGTGCCTTGCGAAAGTATTCGGCCCCCTTGAACTTTGCGACCTTTTGCCACATTTCAGGCTTCAAACATAAAGATATAAAACTGTATTTTTTTGTGAAGAATCAACAACAAGTGGGACACAATAACGAAGTGGAACGACATTTATTGGATATTTCAAACTTTTTTAACAAATCAAAAACTGAAAAATTGGGCGTGCAAAATTATTCAGCCCCCTTAAGTTAATACTTTGTAGCGCCACCTTTTGCTGCGATTACAGCTGTAAGTCGCTTGGGGTATGTCTCTATCAGTTTTGCACATCGAGAGACTGACATTTTTTCCCATTCCTCCTTGCAAAACAGCTCGAGTTCAGTGAGGTTGGATGGAGAGCATTTGTGAACAGCAGTTTTCAGTTCTTTCCACAGATTCTCGATTGGATTCAGGTCTGGACTTTGACTTGGCCATTCTAACACCTGGATATGTTTATTTTTGAACCATTCCATTGTAGATTTTGCTTTATGTTTTGGATCATTGTCTTGTTGGAAGACATCTCCGTCCCAGTCTCAGGTCTTTTGCAGACTCCATCAGGTTTTCTTCCAGAATGGTCCTGTATTTGGCTTCATCCATCTTCCCATCAATTTTAACCATCTTCCCTGTCCCTGCTGAAGAAAAGCAGGCCCAAACCATGATGCTGCCACCACCATGTTTGACAGTGGGGATGGTGTGTTCAGCTGTGTTGCTTTTACACCAAACATAACGTTTTGCATTGTTGCCAAAAAGTTCAATTTTGGTTTCATCCGACCAGAGCACCTTCTTCCACATGTTTGGTGTGTCTCCCAGGTGGCTTGTGGCAAACTTTAAACGACACTTTTTATGGATATCTTTAAGAAATGGCTTTCTTCTTGCCACTCTTCCATAAAGGCCAGATTTGTGCAATATACGACTGATTGTTGTCCTATGGACAGAGTCTCCCACCTCAGCTGTAGATCTCTGCAGTTCATCCAGAGTGATCATGGGCCTCTTGGCTGCATCTCTGATCAGTCTTCTCCTTGTATGAGCTGAAAGTTTAGAGGGACGGCCAGGTCTTGGTAGATTTGCAGTGGTCTGATACTCCATCCATTTCAATATTATCGCTTGCACAGTGCTCCTTGGGATGTTTAAAGCTTGGGAAATCTTTTTGTATCCAAATCCGGCTTTAAACTTCTTCACAACAGTATCTTGGACCTGCCTGGTGTGTTCCTTGTTCTTCATGATGCTCTCTGCGCTTTTGACGGACCTCTGAGACTATCACAGTGCAGGTGCATTTATACGGAGACTTGATTACACACAGGTGGATTGTATTTATCATCATTAGTCATTTAGGTCAACATTGGATCATTCAGAGATCCTCACTGAACTTCTGGAGAGAGTTTGCTGCACTGAAAGTAAAGGGGCTGAATAATTTTGCACGCCCAATTTTTCAGTTTTTGAAATTGTTAAAAAAGTTTGAAATATCCAATAAATGTCGTCCCACTTGTTGTTGATTCTTCACAAAAAAATACAGTTTTATATCTTTATGTTTGAAGCCTGAAATGTGGCAAAAGGTCGCAAAGTTCAAGGGGGCCGAATACTTTCGCAAGGCACTGTACATACAGACATCAAATAGTCTACATCACATGTGATTAAGTGCACTCGCAATAATAAATGTTCACCACGTGCACGATTTGCTGCATCACATTCTGTAAGTCAGTCTTTGAAGCTCAAAAATAGCCTGGTCAGCTGTGGGCGCAACAGCATACACAGACGTCATCTGCATACAGGGGAACTTTAACTTGTCACTTGTGTTTAATGAAAGACGCTAATGAAAGCATCTAAAAAGAGCTTTCCCATTTCTCATCCTCAAAAATAAAACCAAGGTCATCATGGCACTTCATGCAAGCCTCTATACAGATTACCAAATGTTTTAATTCCCTTGTTGAACCAATAAAATGTAATACCATCTCTCAGGGCTTTGGGTAAGATGGGGTTATTATAGAAAAGGTGTTTGTTCATATATTCAGAAATGTCCGGGAACTTGCAGGTGCCTTGGTGGAAGAGTGGGGTAACATCTCACAGCAAGAACTGGCAAATCTGGTGCAGTCCATGAGGAGGAGATGCACTGCAGTACTTAATGCAGCTGGTGGCCACACCAGATACTGTTTCTTTTGATTTTGACCCCGCCGTTGTTCAGTGACACAAACCTAGCAAAGCTTTAGGTGGGCTAATATAAGGTATATATGCCAATTAAACAGGGTAAAAGACACTTTTCATCTGTCTCCAAGAGGGTGAACTTGTTGTAATTTGCCATACTAACACAGCCTTTAACTGAGATAGAGACCCAGTAATACAACTGGAAGTCAGGTAGAGTAAGCCCTCCTGAGTATGATTTGCATGAAGTTGTGAGTTTCACTCTGGGGGCATTCCCTTTCCAATGAAGAGGCCTTCCTATTAAGTTGTTTGAAAGCGTGGGAGTGGGCGGATTTCCTCGTCCTTCTCGCCAACCGTGATTTTGGGTAGCTGCATGGTGAGAAATGTGACTGTTCCTGGTGGAAATACAATGATCTTTCCCAGAGCTCGAGTAAATGACATTACCAAACTGCTCCCGAATGTACTACGCCAGGACATGAATATGGATTATTTTTACATTATGAAGGGCAGCTCTGAATAGTTGAAACTGGATTTCATAACCTGTAGGACCTGCCTTGTTGACAGTGCTGTCCTACAGGCCCTAGTTTCTACCTTCTAGACAGCACTGTCAACAAGGCAGGTCCTACAGGCCCTAGTTTTGTCACACCTTGACTACTGTTCAGTCGTGTGGTCAGGTGCCACTAAGAGGGACTAAGGAAAATTACAATTGGCTCAGAACAGGGCAGCACTGCTGGCCCTTGGAGGTACACAGAGAGCTAATATTAATAATATGCATGCCAATATTTCCTGGCTCAAAGTAGAGGAATGGACTCCATCACTACTTGTATTTGTGAGAGGTATTGACATTTTGAAAGCACCGAGCTGTCTATTTAAACGACTAGCACACTGTCTAAACTACTGGCGCACAGCTCAGACACCCATGCATACCCCACAAGACATGCCACCAGAGGTCTCTTCACAGTCCAAGTCCAGAACAGACTATGGGGAACGTGTTCAGTTTCTCAGTTGTTGAATTTTATGTTCATACAAATATTTACACATTAAGTTTGTTGAAAATAAACATAGTTGACAGAGAGAGGACATTTCTTTTTTTGCTGAGTTTATTTAAAGTGTTTTTGAATTAAAAGGGTTGTTCATGAAACCTAGCAAAGCTTTAGGTGGGCTAATATAAGGTATATATGCCAATTAAACAGGGTAAAAGACACAGTCCAAGTCCAGAACAGACTATGGGAGGCACACAGTACTACATAGAGCCATCACTACATAGCACTCTATTCCACATCAGGTAACTGATGCAAGCAATAGAATCTGATTTAAAAAGCAGGTAAATATACATCTTATGGAATTGCGTGGACTGTGAAGCAACATAAACATAGGTGCAGACACATGCATACACACACACGATAACAGATGCACTATACACACACACACGATAACAGATGCACTATACACACACACGATAACAGATGCACTATGCACAGATGCACTATACACACACACACAATAACAGATGCACTATACACACACACGTACTGTGGCAGACCAGGGGTTTGATCTAGACGTTTACACAGATCAGACAAGTGTGATACATTGGTTAATGGTGTTTATTTAAAACAAAACAGAAACAGGTCTCCCCCAGGAGCCTTTCACTACCTCCACCCCTCCTGGCAGCTTTATACTGGAGCCAGACAATTGCCAGGGCATTTCTATCCCATCAGCATATTTGTTTTTCCTAGAAGGCCCCCACACCTGCCCATTTTTCCACTGAGGCCCCATTATTAGCCAAATAATAATTCAGTGCAAAACCCTCAATTGAGACAAGCCCACTGGGCTAAAGATAGACCAGCCCATCTGGCATTTTCCCGAACTGTCCGTTTCTGGCTAATACTGAAAGCTAACCTTTCAAGGTGCACACACATAAGGGGTCACAGTTATCAGCAACATATAATAGCTCACACTCTCGCCTAGGATTAGAACATCTATTTGTCTCCTGAATTGAAATGGAAGTGACCCCAAAACCAAATGGCCGTCTGTATCAAATGAAACAAATTGTACTTGTTATTTAGTCCATTCGTGATGAAAACGACAGACAACATTACAGATATAAAGGTGTAGTACCCTGGGGTCAAAGTGCAACAAAAATAAGTAAAAGGCAAAGGAATGCTTAATGTATACATCAATAAGAATGCATAACACATTACTAAAAGTAACAGCTGCTTTCAAAATCATTCAAAAGATAGAATAAGAGCACAGGTGATTTGGCACAAATTAGAATAATAGGCACCACCAGGTATATCCATGAACTAAGTTAGTTAACGCTGCACTTGGGAATTAAAGAGACAACTTGAGTGATCTGTTTCTTCCCAAGTGCACACTCACTAGCCTGGCTGACGCAGCCCACATGGTACACAGCGAGGGAGAGTTGTACCCCACTGTTCTGGACAGGAGTTTGCTTGTTGGTACAATATTAGTTCAGAAATAGAGTGAGCTTCTATTTCTAGTTTGGATTTGAAAATCCATCAGTTGTAATGGAAGGGGGCTGTCCATGTGGGTGTTTGAGTGAGAAAGGAGAACCAGCACAGTAAAAGCACAGACACCTTCATTTTCGTTGCATCGTGCCGACGTCAAACAGCCTCCCCAGACTCTGAAGTTAGGAGGACTAGCCAGACCACACACCCGTTCTTAACCATACTACACAGCCCTTTCACAGCTTTCAAAAATTTAAAAAGGGATTCAATTGTTCCCCCCCCCCCCCTACTAATCTACACAACCTGATCCACATGTTCAAAGTGAAATTTGTATTTGATTTTTTACCTAAATTAAAACATTTACACCTCAGAGTTGAGTGATGGTTTGATGAGCATGAAAACAAATGTAAATCATACGCCAGTCTTCTCAGTCACAACATCTCAACCAAATGAACACCAATGAACACCAATGTTTTCCACCACTACCAACAAAACACCGAAAATAATGGATGTCTCATCCCTGCAATAGAGATCAAGACACTTGCAGAATCTATGCCACGGCGCATTGAAGCCGTTCTGGCTCATGGTGGCCCAATAACCTGTATATCCATTGTTTTGTCAAAATTGCTCCAGCTCAGTCAATTTTGTTGGGGTTCATTGATTGACTTAAGACTGGACCACGCAATCTCTTGGAAAGCCATTCTGGTGTATTGTCGCACAGAAAAATAAAACTCTATCCCAGGGTTAGGTATTCAGTAGACTGAGGCAGGTTTTACTCCATTTGTATTTTTTTTATTATTTTAAACAAACAAAGCATTTGTGTTTAGTGAGTCTGCCAGATCAGAGGCAGTAGGGATGACTAGTGATGTTCTCTTAATAAGTGTGCGAAGCATTCAAAATGAGTACTTTTGGGTGTTAGGGAAAATGTATAGGGTAAAAAGTACATCATTTTCTTTGGGAATGTAGTGAAGTAAAAATGTAAATAGTAAAGTACAGATACTTTAAAGTATTTTTACACCACTGGAATTCAGCATTCGTGGACACAAAATGCTTTGAGCGTAAACATTACCAATAATGTAAATAAGGGCATGGCATTCTCATCAAGGAGGGGTTTCTGGGCCACAGAACATCATACTGTTTCCAAAACAGCTGCCATCTCCTTGAATTGCCTGTAGAAGTTCTGCAAAGAGAGTAGGAAAAGTCAGTCAGTAAATAGAATAGATCGTAATTTGTTCAGAATGTTTCCCTCTCACTCACACACACAACAGGCCCGGTTTCCAACAGAGCAGGATCCAAAAGTGTTGGGGTAAACTGCCTAAGCTATTTTACTTAGAGTAAAGGACGGTTGTACAGTAGCAACATTTAAGCAAACCCTTCAATCATCTCAAACATCACTCATCCATTGCTTTTAGATGAAAAATAAACTGACCTGGAATTGTGCAATGGTCATTTCAAAGGACCGTTGGGAGATCTGTCCAGAGGTGTCTGCGATCTTCAACAGGAGGGAGACGTGGGGGGAGTTGAGAGAGCGACAGGTGTCCGAGCTCACCGCCATGCCCAGCTTCCACTGCATGTCCACCAGCTAGACAGGCACACCAATGGTTAAATCAACAGCTCACTTGCAACTACAGACGGCAAAGCATTTACAGTATATTTAAAAAGTATTCAGACCCCCTCTCGCACTGGAGTCCTACAGTCAGCTGGCAGGTTAATCAATTTAATGAAGCTACATTTCTAACAGTATAAACAGCACAACAAATACGATAATAATCTATCTCAGTCAGTGCTATCAAAAAAAGGTTTGAACGTTTCTAGTACAGCCAATATTTGGATTTGGAGTCCCACAGGGCAGTGCAAAATTGGCCCAGCGTCGTTCGGATTTAGCCAGCGTAGGCCGTCATTGTAAATAAGAGTTTGTTCTTAACTGACCTGCCTAGTTATTTATAAATACATGTATATTTTTTAACACCTACAGTAAACAGGACTGTGGGAGCTATAGGCCTATGTCATTTAAATAAAAACCTTGAACCCACCTGTCCCTGACTTCTGTAAATATGTGTATTTTACACTCCAGCAGTGGCCTTACATTGAGATAAATATCATAAAAGACAAACTTTTAGCATTTCTTACTCAAAGCGCCATGGTCTGCTGCACCATATGCATTTTAACAGTAGAATAGCTGGGAATCGAGTAGCCTACCAATAACCGCCAGTCTAATAAATACATTTAATAGACACAATCACAAATAAATCAATTTTGTTGAGTTCATATAAAACATGGTACTAAGACAATTTATTTCAAAATAACAGAACAGCATGTTTTGTTAATTTAGCAGACATCACATGCTTATATTCCCCAGACCTTTACAACAATGAATGACGGAATATAACAGAATCCAATAAAATGATCATTAGCAAATATCGATTTGGGGACTATCATCAGTGGGCATGGAGCTCCATGGTTATTCTAGGAAAACATTTTGGAAAGGAGACCATCTGTAAAACACTGTGTTGTTTGGCAAAACAAGGTTCATTAAAAACCTTGAAGTATGCTCTTCCCTATCCGAAAGAGCAATCAAAACGTTTGGCCAGCATGGACCGCTGTAGGATTATGTGGAAAAGTAAGCAAGCGCTAACAAGCTTGATAAGATGCCAACAAAAATTCCTGCTGGTGGTCAAACTAGTATTAATGGCAACAATGATATGATGCAACTTTTAAATAAGGACACACTGTAGATAACACGGCATTCAATCATTGATCAATTTGTGCAGTGTGACTGCCTTGCAGACGCTCTGGAAAGTGGCTTCAGTCTTGTGGAAGACTACGATTGGTTGATAAGCTGAATTAGGTGTATTATACTGTAGCTTTGTCTGGGGCAAAAGCCTGCACTCACACTTGCCCTTTGTGGGTACAATTCCCCATCCTTTAATTAGGAGAATCCAGTACCCAATTCCATAACTTCTGGCAACTTCAAGTGCTGCAGACTTCCTTGTTACACCTTGCCCTCTATAATTTCTAAACCATATCCAACCATTTCAAATATACACAAGTACCTATGGCGTAGGAGCTAGCCTGGTGGTCCATAGGACTTGGCTATACAGCAAAGATAGATATGGGACCAGGCTAAGGAGCAAGGAGTTGACCTGGAATTAGGCAAGAGAAGAATCCGTTTGTTTTGGTGGGCTCCAGTAGCCGGGTGTAGGCCTACCTGTCCGATGCTAAGCATGGCTTGGGACTCTTGGTGCGTGTTGACTAGGGCACCCTGATCACTCCATAGCCGATGGAGCACCTGAAGGGCAGCTTTGGACCACTTACTGCTGCCCTCTCCCAGCCTAGCTACCAGTACATCAGCAGAGAGGTTGTTCTTTTCAGTCGACCTGTTAAAAATACAACACGTGTTTATTTAACACAGACGTCTGAACCCAGTCAACATATACAGTGCATTTGGACCCCTTCCCCATTTTGTTACGTTACAGCCTCATTCTAAAATTCTCAGAAATCTACACACGATACCCCATAATGACAAATCAAAAATAGGTTTATAGAAAATGTTGCACATTTAGAAAAAATTAACTGAAATATCACATTAACATAAAGTACTCAGAACCTTTCAGTACTTTGGCAGCGATTATAAACTTCAGTCTTCTTGGGTATGACTACAAGCTTGGCATACCTGTATTTGGGGAGCTTCTCCCATTCTTCTCAAGCTCTGTCAAGTTAGATGGGGAGCGTCGCTGCAAAGCTATTTTCAAGTCTCTCCAGAGATGTTCGAACGGGTTCAAGTCTGGGCTTTGGCTGGGCCACAAGGACATTTAGAGACTTGTCCCGAAGCCACTCCTGTGTTGTCTTGGCTGTGTGCTTAGGGTCATTGTCCTGTTGGAAGGTGAACGTTTTCATCAAGGATCTCTGTACTTTGCTACGTTCAGCTTTCCCTTGATCCTGACTAGTCTCCCAGTCCCTGAAAAACATCATCACAGCATGATGCTCCCACAACCATGCTTCACAGCAGGTATGGTGCCAGGTTTCCTCCAGACGTGACACTTGGCATTTAGGCCAAAGAGTTCAATCTTGGTTTCATCAGATAGGAGAATCTTGTTTCTCACGGTCTGAGAGTCCTTTTTGGCAAACTCCAAGCGGGCTGTCATGTGCCTTTTACTGAGAAGTGGCTTCCGTCTGGCCACTCTACCATAATGGCCTGAATGGTGGAGTGCTGCAGAGATGGTTGTCCTTCTGGAAGGTTCTACCATCTCCACAGAGGAACTCTGGATCTCTGTCAGAGTGACCATAGGGTTCTAGGTCACCTCCCTGACCAAGGCCCTTCTACTCCGATTGCTCAGTTTGGCCAGGAGGCCTCGACACAATCCTGTCTCGGTGCTCTACAGACAATTTCTTCGACCACATCGCTTGGTTTTTGCTCTGACATGCCCTGTCAACCATGGGCCCTTATATAGACAGGTGTGTGCATTTCCAAATCATGTCCAATCAACTGAATTTACCACAGGTGGACTCAAATCAAGTTGTAGAAACATCAAGGATTATCAATGGAAACAGGATGCACCAGAGCTCAATTTCGAGTCTCATAGCAAAGGGTCTGAAAACTTATGTAAATGTTTATTTTATTATTTTTTAAATACATTTGCAAAAGAATGATAAAAATCTGTTCCCGCTTAGTCATTATTGGAAATTGTGTGTCAACAGATAAAAATTACATTTCCTCATCAATTTTAAAATATAGCTGTAACGTAACAAAAATGTGTAAAAGTCAAGGGGTCTCTATACTTTCCAAATGCATTTAAACCCACAACTCACCCACCATGGAATATCCTTATGACTCTCCAAATACATAAAACCAATGACTTTAGTAACAAATCATAGCCATGGCCCTGAAGCCACTACCTCACCACTGGTTCCTGACCTATCCCAAAGGGGAGCAAACAAAATCCATGTGCTGAACGCTGGATATATATATATTTTTGTGTGGTTGCGGATCACAAACAGCTACAATACCTGAACGTTAAGAAGAGAAATTGGACAACCTCCTGTAGAGCCTCTTGGTCAAGTCGGATCCCAGCTCTTTGAAACTTCTGTACAGAAAAGGGAAGAAAACATGTCACAACATCAGATCATGTAAATATGGTTAAGTTTAGGGAGAGAAAGGACAGTGGAAATGTGTTGACTTACATCAGAGATTTCAGCGGAATCCACTCCCCTGACCTGTCCTTGGAGATGACTCAGAATCTGCTGACACTGCATGAGGAGATTATCAGAACCACATCCTCAATAACAACAACTCCTGAAATGGTGACTGATGACTGCTGCATCGATGCACTCTAATACAAAAGTATTGTATTTCAATACATCCGACTGTGACTGGTCGGTCGCTGTATCGATGCGCTCTAATACATATGACTATGGTCTACCGACCACTATTGGGATATTTGGTCCAAATGTTTTTTATTTGTTTCTGTCAATGGTGATGCAGCTGAACAAGTGTAGTCGGTGCCAGTATAGATGTATAGACCAAACCTGTCATCATTTGAAATAAAAGCATGCACATATAAATAGATAAATAAAGGCACACGTGAATTGATGAATGAATGCCAGGGCATACTAATTGAGTGTATGTAAACTTCTGACCCACTGGGAATGTGATGAAAGAAATAAAAGCTGAAATAAATCACTCTACTATTATTCTGACATTTCACATTCATAAAATAAAGTGGTGATCCTATCTGACCTAAGACAGGGAATTTTTACAAGGATAAAATCTCAGGAATTGTGAAAAACTGAGTTTAAATGTATTTGGCTAAGATGAATGTAAACTTCTGACTTCAACTGTGTGTATATATATATATATATATATATATATATATATATATATATATATATATATGTGTGAGAGAGTTATGCCAATGCGGTTGAACGTTCTGAGAGTGACAATTTATCCTCCATAGCCGTTGTTAAGTGATAATTAATCCTTCTGTGTTGTTCTGTTTCTGTTCTTCAACCTATGAAGAATTCCAGTGACACTACAACACATTAAAGACTTGGATACCCATTATCCCGAATGCTAATCAATAAAAACGTCTTGAATTCACTGCTCTGTTTTGCTTGTTTACAGCGGGTCATTTCATAGAAGGGATCCAGTTTGTCAAATTTACATCAGATTTGACTTTTAGTAGCAGGTTAGGAGTTCGGTTAAGGTTTGGAAAAGGTTTAGCTAAAACACAAAATATAAACTTTTGATATTAATTTGACAAAAGCTGGAAACCCTTCTAGCCTTGACCCTGTCTCCTGTCAGAGTTGCTCTCGTGTTATTACGTCGCCAACATTTCGAGAATTAAGTTCTATATGGGCGCGTACATGGTGGCCTGGCCTAACTCTGAGTATACAAAACATTAAGAACACCAGCACTTTCCATGACAGACTGACCAGGTAAAAGCTATGATCCCGTATTGATGTCACTTATTAATTCCCCTTCAAATCAGTGTAGACGAAAGGGAGGAGACAGGTTAAAGAAGGATTTCTAAGCCTTGAGACATGGATTGTGTATGTTTGCCATTCAGAGGGTGAATGGGTAAGGCAAAAAAATGTAAGTTCCTTTGAACAGGGTATGATAGTAGGTTCCAGCTGCATCAGTTTGTGTCAAGAACTGCAACGCTGCAGTTTTTTTTAATGTGCAGCAGTTGCATCAAGAATGATCCATCACTCAAAATCCCTGTGGGAAGCATTGGAATCGACAGCATCCCTGTGGGAAGCATTGGAATCGACAGCATCCCTGTGGGACGCTTTGGAATCAACAGCATCCCTGTGGGACGCTTTGATAACTGGTGGAGTCCCTGACGAATTGAGGCTGTTCTGAGGGCAACTCAATACCAGAAAGGTGTTTTTAAAAAGGATTGGTATTCTCGGTGTATATGGCTCTGGATTGGCCTATCACTCCAATCAGTACTGCTGAAAAATACGTGGTACTATTTCAAGCGTCTCATCTTTCTCAATTAATGCCAAGAGAAATGACAGATACAGGATGTCCTTACTGTTTCTGCCAATAAATCTGGTGGGAGTCTTCCAATGTTTTCCACAGTTTTGTCAACGCCTAAAAACCACAGAAATTGATTAGTAAGTAGAAAAATAAAGAAAATGGCTAGCCCATTAGCTACTTAGCCAAGTCAGTGAACTACCGTTACATAGCTATTGGGTATCTTCCCAAGTATTCATTAGTTGGATCCTTCACATATACATACATACATACATACATATTATATACGATTTGCATTTATTCTTTTGTTGGATTCGATTATTTATGCACATCGCAAAGTCAGTTAACACTGTTTCCTATGGAAAGTATTCATATCAACTACAAAAATAGTAACGTTAGCAGTTGACAACAGATAAACGGGGAAACCTTTGGCTTGGCTGTGTTTAACGTCGTTACATTGCTATTAGCTAACCGTTAGCTAGCTATGTTACCGTTTCATATTATGTTGAAATACTACACCCACTAGGCGATGAATCCAACCCCGGCATCTCTGATCGCAAGCAGGGGTGAAAAGCAGAGGTTCAGGGTAGATAGGCAACAAAGAGGTCACCACAGTAAAATCACAGATAGAACAATAGAACCGGATGTGTAAATGTGAAGCATCCGGTCGGCGGTTCCACTCACTACCAAATATGGTTATGAGAGAAAGCCCATTGGCCGGTAGTGGGAAAAGATGGGTTTGGCCGACATTTTGTACATTTCTCTCATCGATGAAACATTTAATGTCATACAGAATTACACTTTGGAAACAGAAATGTAACAGAGTGGACTTCGTTTTGTATACTTTAACCTTTTCCAAAGTTTCTAAAAACGGTGTTCTTTAGAAGGATTGCAAGCGTGAATTTAGTTATTGCACTCGTGCACTTTATGCAGTGGGCGTTCTTTTCTTCTATGGTATATAACGGGGTTCGCAACAATTAAAATGTGCTTTCTGACACCTACTGTGCGGGGGATAATACGGATCCCAAAAATAGAGAAAACATTTGGGTCAAATTGAAATATCACACTAACTACCATACAAATAAATTAACCAAACAAAATTGACCTGCTTTTCTGTAAAAACCTTATTTTAGTCAGGTCCCAACAAAGCCTCACCCTCCTGTGAGGGTGTGAAGTCTTGGAGCCCCAAAAAACGTATCTGCTGCAGATTTGATATCCAGCTTCATTGACTTCTCAGACACTTGTGCTGTACAATTAATCACCGTGGCTTTAAATCCACCTGAATGTATCCAGATCACCCGATTGACTTAACACCATCAACTGGCTGCAATGCATCCACCGCCATATCTTCAACACTTGCCTCTTTCCCTTTCGACTCTTCACCGCCTCCACATAAGAGATCCACTGCGCAGCCCTGATCAACCTCCTTCACCCTAATAGGACACTCAAGGAAGTCCGCAGTATGAACCCCACCACAGTTGCAACATTTTCCATTCGCAGATTCTTCAATATTATTACTTCTCCAGTCTGCAATTATTTGACTCGTGACCATATCCTTTAAAATTTCCACACTGTAATGGTTTGGACATAAAAGCTCTCATTGCATACCTCACATATCCAAGCTTCCCATATTCAGGTGGTCTCCTCAAACAATAGACAGGCTTTTCTCCTTCCTTTCAATTATAATGTAGGTCCGGTGATGTGCACTGACCACTCCTGGGATTTTCTGACGAAGGTACTCATCACCTACAGTACCAGTCAAAAGTTTGGACACATTCTTTCAAGGGTTTCTTTATATTTACTATTTTCTACATTGTAGAATAATAGTGAAGACATCAAAACTATGAAACATATGGAATCATGTTGTAACCAAAAAAAGGTGTTATACAAATCAAAAATATATTTTAGATTATTCAAAGTAGCCACCCTTTACCCCGATGACAGCTTTGCACACTTCACATTCTCTCAACCAGCTTCATGAGAAATGTTTTTCCAACAGTCTTCAAGGAGTTCCCACATACTCAGCACTTATTGGCTGCTTTTCCGTCACTCTGCAGTTTAACTCATCCCAAACCATCTCAATTGGGTTCAGGTCGGGTGATTGTGGAAGCCAGGTCATCGGATGCAGCACTTCATCACTCTCCTTCTTGGTCAAATAGCCCTGACACAGCTTGGTAGTGTGTTGGGTCATTGTCCTGTTGAAAAACAAACGCTCTTGGGACTAAGCTCAAACCAGATGGGATGGCGTATCGCTGCAGAATGCTGTGGTAGCCATGCTGGTTAAGTCTGCCTTGAATTCGAAATAAATCACAGATAATGTCCCCAGCAAAGCAAATAGAGCTTGATGGTTTTTGCGACTGCACTTAAAGAAACTTTCAAAGTTCTTGACATTTTCCATTTGGACTCACCTTCATGTCTTAAAGTAATGATGTACTGTCGTTTCTCTTTGCTTATTTGAGCTGTTCTTGCAATAATATGGACTTGGTGTTTCACCAAATAGGGCCATCTTCTGTATACAACCCCTACCTTGTCACAACACAACTGATTGACTCAAATGCATTAAGGAAAGAAATTCCACAAATTAACTTTTAACAAGGCACACCTGTTAATTGAAATGCATTCCAGGTTACTACCTCATGAAGCTGGTTGAGAGAATGCCAAGAGTGTGAAAAGCTGCCATCAAGGCAAAGGGTGGCTACTTTGAAGAATCGCAAACAAATGAACATTTGTTTAACACTTTATTGGTTACTTCATGATTCCATATGTGTTATTTCATAGTTTTGATGTCTTCACTATCATTCTACAATGTAGAAAATAGTAAAAATAAAGAAAAGCCCTTGAAAGAGTAGGTTTGTCCAAACTTTTGACTGGTACTGTATATCCAGCGAGGCTCCACCTTTACCTCTTTTGGAGGTACTTCTGACATGGACAATTTTTCCAGATCCAGTGCATACTTCTTCTGTTCTTCATCAACACAATTAACCAAAACAATGCCACTTCTAGTCACCTTGATTGAATCCACCTTTTACACTGCTTTCTTCACTGTCCTCAATATTACAAATGGATTTCCCAAATGAATCTCCTTGTCCAAAAAAAAAAAAATGCGTCCCAATAAGAAATGCAGTATTGGACTGGTCCTTGTCTTCTACAACTTTTGCTTGTTTTGTTCCATTCGTTGATTTGACTATTTTCCATTCATTATCACACACTTCACTTGCCACACTTTCCGATTCAAGCACAGTCACCGATCCTCGTCCACAGATCAACCACGACCGTAGGCGTTCTCTAATGAAAATATGCAAATAAATGCTAGAACGGGCCAATAGCATTTCTAAATCCTCCTACTTAACTCGGTACTTCTAGAGAAATAAAAAAAGCCTTCTAAGACCTCCGTGACCCCACATGTCAGTCTTTCCTCCTCTTCAACATACTTACAACAATATAACAGCTCCACCGTTTCATCAACACTCTAGACACAAACCATTCACATGCTTGCCAGATGTACTGAGAGTTCAATGTACAATGACCTAGTCACAGTCAATCAAAAACCACCTCTTGCTTCCTAATCTGACCTTTTGAATCTTGGTCCACCTTTATTTGGAGGGCATATAAATGCTGGCCCTTGGGTTCAGAGTCCCATCTCTTCTGCCACACAGCTATCAAAATGGCTCTGATCTTAAATTTGGCCTCACCTCTACCCAATTGAACATGAATATCAATAATGAACAAAAATATAATAACGCAACATGTAAAGTGTTGGTCCTTTATATCTTGACCTGAAATAAAAGATCCCAGAAATGTTCCATATGCACAAAAAGCGTATTTCTCTCAAATGTTGTGCACAAATTTGTTTACATCCCCGTTAGTGAGCATTTAACTTTGCCAAGATAATCCATCCACCCGACACGTGTCGCATATCAAGAAGCTGATTAAACAGTATGATCATTACACAGTTGCACCTTGTCTTGGGGATAGTAAAATGGCACTCTAAAATGTGCAGTTTTGTCACAACACAATGCCACAGAGGGAGCAGGCAATTGGCATGTTGACTGCAGGAATGTCCACCAGAACGGTTGCCAGAGAATTGAATGTTAATTTCTCAACCATAAGCCACCTCCAATGTCGTTTTAGAGAATGTGGCAGTATTCCCAACCGCCTCGCAACCGCAGACCACGTGTAACCTCGCCAGCCCAGGACCTCCACATCCGGCTTCTTCACTCGCAGAATCGTCTGAAACCAGCTACCCAGACAGCTGTTGAAACTGAGGAGGATTTCTGTCTGTAATAAAGCCCTTTTGTGGGGAAAAACACATTCTTATTGGCTTCCCCAGTGGGTGGGCCTATGCCTTCCCAGGCCCACCCATGGCTGCAACCCTGCTCAGTCATGAGACATCCGTAGATTAGGGCCTAATGAATTTATTTTAATTGATTTTACTATATGAACTGTAACTCAGTAAAATCATTGAAATTGTGTTTATATTTTTGTTGAGTATAGTTTTAAAAGTCCTTTTGGCTATCTGGTCTACAATTTAATTCCCTTCCACACTCGAATGGGCAGGGATGCAGCAGAAACTCACTACTACACCCAGTCTCTCGATTCTCCATAATAACAGTAAATCCTCCAAGCTCAGTAGATTCCCGAATATTACCCTGATGAAACTTGGAACAAGAGGCAATGTGGCACCCCCGCGTGGCCATTGTCAGACATCGCAGTCAGCCACTGTGCTGTTTTCATGATATTACAGATTTATTTTGATTTTTTTTTTACATGATAGATGTCTTACTTTATTTGATTAAAATGAGTCAATTAAATATGTATATTTATAAAGCACCATATTAGAGCCAAATTCACATGGCTGTTGAACACTTTTTTGGGCTCCCGAGTGGCGCAGCAGTCGAAGGCACTGCATCTCAGTGCTTATTTAAAATTATTATTTAACCTTGATTTTTTAACCAGGCAAGTCAGTTAAGTACATATTGTTATTAACCCTAACCCTGGTTCGATCCTGGTCTGTATCAAAACCGGCCGTGATCGGGAGTCCCATAGGGTGAGTTTGTCCGGGTGGGCTGTCATGTTTTATGTGTCATGTCTTTTTTCTCAACTGGCTATCTGGCAAACAGTCTACACTCTAGGCTGTCTCTTCTTCTGATGTGTGTGGGTCTGGAAGTGGTACTCTCTCCTACTCTTTTACTTTCGGCAGGGTTAATACTTGCCTGGCGCCAGAACAAAATCTTTATCAATACCGCTACAAGGGTATGGGTTTTTGTGCCACAGGAACCAGTTTGTGTTTAAGCAATCGAGAGCAACTGTATTGACCAATTAACTATGACTTTTCAAGTCTCCCAGTATTGCTATCTGCAGTGTTAGCTCTAGGTAAATGTTGCAATTCTTCAGACATTGCTGGATCTGTGACCAAAAATGATCTACATATGGATAGTACCAAAATAAATTATCTAATGCCTCCTCGCAGCAAAATCTGCAGAGCTAGGAAGATTGTATCCCCTATATATTCAGTTGAAGTCGGAAGTTTACATTAAAAGTTGTTTTTCAACTACTCCACAAATTTCTTGTTAACCGACTAGTTTTGGCAAGTCGGTTAGGACATCTACTTTGTGCATGACACAAGTCATTTTTCCAACACTTGTTTACAGACAGATTATTTCACTTATAATTCACTGTATCACAATTCCAGTGGGTCAGAAGTTTACATACACTAAATTGATTGTGCCTTTAAACAGCTTGGAAAATCCCAGAAAATGAATCCATGGCTTTAGAAGCTTCTGATAGGCTAATTGACATAATTTGAGTCAATCGGAGATGTACCTGTGCATGTATTTCAAGGCCTACCTTCAAAGTCAGTGCCTCTTTGCTTGACATCATGGGAAAATCAAAAGAAATCAGACGTCAAAGAAAATTGTAGACTACCACAAGTCTGGTTCATCCTTGGGAGCAATTTCAAAACGCCTGAAGGTACCACGTTCATCTGTACAAGCAATAGTACACAAGTATAAACACCATGGACCACGCAGCCATCATACCGCTCAGAAAGGAGATCTGTTCTGTCTCCTAGAGATGAACGTACTTTGGTGCGAAAAGGGTAAATCAATCCCAGAACAACAGCAAAGGACCTTGTGAAGATGCTGGAGGAAACAGGTACAAAAGTATCTTTATCCACAGTAAACGAGTCCTATATCGACATAACCTGAAAGGCCGCTCAGCAAGTCAGTGGATGTTGAACACATTTCTACCAGCAAATGAACACATTTCTAGAGGCAAATGTGTTAAATTATAGCCATGGTGTAAAAGGGATAATCAACTTTGTGCAACTTCGTGGAAGGTCAGATCCGCATCATGGAACACGTCTTCCACATCGTTCATTATTTTCCATAGAATGCAGAGCCTCTCGTTCATTATCCCTTACATATTATATTACATTTTACTGAAACATTTCGAGGATGGCCCAACCTCTTTCTCTCTTGGGTGCATAGTCAATATTGGACCCAGTGTTGCCAACTCGTCAGTAAGGAAAGTAGCTATTGGCTGTAGTAAAAGTTGCTAGAAGTCGCTAAATTACATCATCACCTAATTTGCATGATTGGTCATATGCATGTAATTGTGATGGACGCTGTAGGAGAGAGGAATAACGATGTGGGAGAGACAAAAAGTGAGTAAAAAACACCCTAAATATGTTTAGAACAACAAATGAGCAAGCTGCAGAGAGTGGCACACACAGCGAATAACAACCAGATATTTGAGGCCATACTCCTCCGTCATAGCAGAGGCATTGTCAGTCACAACCCCCAGGTACTTAGAAACACTTACATCCGTGGACTCATCGAGGGGGAGGCTGAAACGCTGGTCACCCACATCTGCGACCAACTTTTTCAGAAAGTATGGTGCTAGAACACCATTAATCATTTCTGTACACTTTGTCCTGTGCATTTTGAAGTGGGTAGAAGCAGTGGAGTCTGAGAAAGCAGCTCTACATGCTTCTCCAATGTGGTCACATGCCAGCATGGAATAGTGTTCAGCGATAGCGAATGCCATGGTGGCCTCAGCCTTTTTTGCATAGTCCATTTTTTTAACCATAAATGGCAGCTTGTTTTGGGTGGAACTGTTATAAGGCTTTGCCCTTTGAGTATGTTTTTGAGTAGTCATGTGTTTTTTTTACATCACTAAGTTTGGCGTAGAAATCAGCCTTACAATACAGGCAGTATGCCCGTGTATCATCTCCATAAACGGCTTCAACCAGCCTTTGAATTCAGGGTTTGATTCCCACTCCTTTCTGTATTTTTGAGTGTATAGTTTAGACTGACATGATGAGCTAGCCAGCTAGATTTATTTTAGACAAAGAACATTTTACATTTACATCCCGCCCTGGTAAACCAGGGTGGGATCAGCCAGCGGCGGCTTCCCGCATGCGCGATTCATTTACAGTCTGGACACGGAGGGGTGATCTCCTGCTCTGACTTCAGCTGGGAGGGACTGCTGTGCGAGGACTGGGCCGCCTGTGAGTGCTTTGGATAGGGGGTGGGGCCCACGGCAGCACCCGCTGCTCGTTGAGGAGAGTAAGAACGATACGTGCTTTCACGTCAGTCTCCAAAAGTCTCCAATAACACCAGAAAAAGTTGCTAGATTTGTCGCGTCAATTTTTTGAAAATGTGTCGCTAAACCTCAACTAAATCTTGTAATAAATCATGTGGAAATTGAGCAAGTTGAAATGACTGAAGTCCTTGGAGTAACCCTAGATTGTAAACTGTCATGGTCAAAACATATTGATGCAGTAGTAGCTGAGATGGGGAGAAGTCTGTCTATGATAAGGCACTGCTCTGCCTTCTTAACAACACTATCAACAAGGCTATCCTACAGGCTCTAGTTTTGATGCACCTTGACTGTTCAGTCGTGTGGTCAGGTGCCACAGAAAAGGACTTAGGAAAATTACAATTGGCTCAGAACAGGGCAGCACGGCTGGCACATAGATGTACACAGAGAGCTAATATTAATAATATGAATGTCAATCTCTCCTGGCTGAAAGTGGAGGAGAGATTGACTTCATCACTACTTTTATTTATGAGAGATATTGACATGTTGAATGCACCGATCTGTCTGTCTAAACTACTGGCACACAGCTCGGACACCCATGCATACCCCACAAGACATGCCACAAGAGGTCTCTTCACAGTCCAAGTCCAGAACAGACTATGGGAGGCGCACAGTACTACATAGAGCCATGACGACATGGAACTCTATTCCACATCAAGTAACTGATGCAGCAGTAGAATCAGATTTAAAAAAACAGAATAAATACACCTTATGGAACAGCGGGGACTGGGAAGCAACACAAACATCAGACACACAGACACAGACACACACACACACACACACACACACACACACACACACACACACACACACACACACACACACCTTGTACTGTAGATATGTGGTAGTGGTGGAGTAGGGGCCTGAGGGCACACGGTGTGTTGTGAAATCTCGGAATGTATTGTAATGTTTTTAAAATTGTATAAGCTGCCTTAATTTTTCTGGATCCCAGGAAGAGTAGCTGCTGCTTTGACAGCAGCTAATGGGGATCCATAATAGATACAAATACAAATAGACATACCCAAAAGTAACTGTTATTCATGTGTAATTACATGATTCTGACATGCAAATTTCTGACAATTTACCTCGGAACCTTGAAAATGCTTAATTTAACATGGACCTACGTGACCGAGGACACTCAACTAAGGCACAGAGAACCCTAAAAGCGTTCCAAATAAAGAAAGACACCAAGCCAACTAAGACCAGCGAGGATACATCCAACTCCACCATATTGAAGGCTTGGAATCAACAACAAACTTCGATGCAGGCAATTTTCAAACAAGCAGTTAAGAAATCCCCAGAGGAACTGCTATTTGGGGTAAATTAAATCACTTAAGGATATGGTGGAAGCCTCCAACACGTCTATCATTAAACTCTTAAACAACATTGCCAGCCAATCTGTCACATGCAAGTCTCTGGAGTGTGTTGAGATGCAGGTTAGCGCCAGGGCAACTACAGATGACATAGCCACCTGCCGAGATGCTGTGAAGCAACTGCGGGAGAAAATGACGTCGCTATAACGAAACAGGAGTAGACCCAGATGCAGACACAGGACGCAGATGGTTCGAGTCTCAGAGATGTAATATATACAAGGGGTAGGCAAATGGCAGGTCCAGGACATGCAGAGATCAGTAATCCTAATTAAAGAGTCAGGCAGGCAAAGAACAGCAGGCAGGCTCAGGATCAGGAACGCCAACAGTGGCGGACGAACATCTGGGCCGAGGGTATGTTGACTTCTTCCTCTTCTTCAGGGAAGGAACACTCGAAGGGCGAGAGACCGGTGGCCGAGCAGGGAAGGGTGTTGCGGGGGTACTCCACCCACACAAGTTGCTGGCTCCAGGTGGTGGGGTTTGCAGAGACGAGGCAATGAAGAGTCTTCCGCAGGTCCTGATTGGCTCACTCCGACTGGCTGTTAGATTGGGGATGAAACGCGGAGAACAGGCTGGCTGATGACAGGGTGCAGAATGCCTTCCAGAACCTGGACGTGAACTGAGGACCACGATCGGAGATCTTGTCGACCGGAAGTCCATGGATCCGGAAGTCGTGCTGCACCATAAGATGGGTCTCCTTGGCTGAGGGCAACTTGGGAAGGGGAATTAAATGTGCGGCTTTGGAAAACCTATCCACAACCATAAGGATGGTGGTGTAGCCATCTGACAGGGGGAGATCAGTGACACAGTCCAGTGATATATGGGACCAGGGGCGGTGAGGAAGGAGTTGAAGGAGGCCAGCCGGAGCTTGCTGCTGAGTCTTGTTCTGTGCAGACACAGTACAGGAGGCGACAAATACGGAGATAAGAAACGGTGGCATTATGTACAAAATAAGTTACAAATAAC
Source organism: Oncorhynchus mykiss (assembly GCF_013265735.2). NCBI lineage: Eukaryota > Metazoa > Chordata > Actinopteri > Salmoniformes > Salmonidae > Oncorhynchus > Oncorhynchus mykiss. The sequence continues at coordinate 871,827 of NC_048586.1, read as the reverse complement.
GCAAAAAAAAAAAAACACAAACAATAGCACAATGTGATAGGAAAGCATCCAACAGGAAAGTGTGAGAATTGCCAGGAAACAGAGACTGTGGAGCATGTATTGATACAGTGTGGGCAGTATCAGAGGAAAGGGAGAGGCTGATATCTAGTAGGAGGGAGAAGGTGAACCAGGAAATTAGTTCAAAGAGAATATTGAGTAGAACATCATTAGATATAGTCTGAAATATGTTTTTTTTTTAAAGAGCAACGGGGCTGGCAGGTAGGATTTAGTTTCTCCTCTTCTCTGGCCCACACTCCAGTGTAGTAGGTGGCGGTAAAGCACCATTACCGTCGGATGCCAACAGCGAATAAATTCCACCGAAGAAGAGGAAAGGCGCACCTTCTGTTTCGCCGAAAAAGAAGTTGGAGCTGTTTCACTTTACTGAAGATTTTAGCTAGCTAACAATAATATCATTCGAAATGGACGGCCAGCGCTGGTTGCCACTGGAAGCCAACCCAGATGTTAGTATACATACTTTGTATTTATCCAATTTTGCTAAACATGTCATCACAACTAGCTAGCTGCCTCATTCATTCAATCTCACATGAGTTGGCTAGCTAGCTAATTTATTCTAGCTAGCCATTGCTGGCTGGTTTGTCAAAGCTAACGGCTTACTTTTTGTTCTTTCTTTTAGGTGATGAACCAAGTGAGTAAGTCGTATCATCTTGCTAAACCCATCATGGAGGTGTCAAGTGTTGCTGTTAAGGATATCGGAATCTCACTCCATGCTAAATAATAGCTAGATGGCTAACAACACAGTATCCAGCTTGGAGGATATTTAATAGCTAGCTAACTGTGGCTTGTTATCAAAAGCGGAGGTGCTGTTCAGTTTAACTATCGACCCTCTAAAAATAGCATATCCAACACGTTATACTTGTATCAGCTGATATTTAACCCCTAATAATAGCAGCTAAATAGACAGCATTGACATTCATATCAGAGACAGTTGCTCTTTGTTTTACAGAAACGGGATTTTGATGGTGAATATGTAACTAGCTAACTAGCAAGTTCTTGGAGCCAATAATCACTGCAGTAAACATGCACATGATGCTCCATATAGAAATAGAGAACAGAAGTCAATCTGAATCCAAAGTTGGTCGAATCAAATGTGATTATTTTATCTGATTTAAATGACCAATGCTTAGGCTTCTGGTATTTGAATAAACCCTCCTTGCAGCTGCCCATGTCCCTTAAAGTTGATGATGTGGTTGCTACTGACAAGAAGCACATGACTGAGCTCTTTAATCACCACTTCAATTAGTCAGGATTCCTATTTGACTCAGCCATTGCCCGTTCAACATTTCCTCATCTCCCACCCCTTCTAATGTGACTGTCCCAGATGCTTCTCCCTCTTTTCCCCCTGCCCCGCCACAAAGTTTCTCCCTGCAGGCAGTCACTGAGTGCTAAAGGAGGAGCTCCTTAAACTTGACCCCAAAAAACATTTTTAGATCCTTTCTTCTTTAAGGTTGCAGCCCCTATCATCACCAAGCTTATCTCTGACCTTTTAACCTCTCTCCCCTCTATGGGGAGGTTCCCATTGCTTGGAAGGCAGCCACAGTGTTATAGACCAATTTCTATTTTTCCCTGTTTATCAAAAGTGTTGGAAAAACATGTCAATAATCAACTGACTTTCTTAATGTCTATAGTATTCTCTCTGGTATGCAATCTGGTTTCCCACTCAGGTTATGAATATGTCACTGGAACCTTAAACCTAAATGATGCTACCATTGCCCTTCATTCTAAGCAATGTTGTGCTGCTATTTTTATTGACTTGGCCAAAGCTTTTGATACGGTAGACCATTCTGTTCTTGTTGCCCGGCTAAGGAGTATTGGTGTCTGAGGGGTCTTTGGCCTGGTTTGCTAACTACCTCTCTCAAAGAGTGCAGTGTATAAAGTCAAAACACCTGCTGTCTCAGCCACTGCCTGTCACCAAGGGAGCACCCCAAGGCTAGGAAGCTCTCTCATCCATTTATATGCAGATGATATACTCAGCTGGTCCCTCCCCGGATTTTGTGTTAAACGCTCTACAACGAAGCTTTCTTAGTGTCCAACAAGCTTTCTCTGCCCTTAACCTTGTTCTGAACACCTCCAAAACAAAGGTCATGTGGTTTGGTAAGAAGAACGCCCCTCTCCCCACAGGTGTGATTACTACCTCTGAGGGTTTAGAGCTTGAGGTAGTCACCTCATACAAGTACTTGGGAGTATGGCTAGACGGTACACAGTCCTTCTCTCAGCACATATCAAAGCTGCAGGCGAAAGTTAAATCTAGACTTGGTTTCCTCTATCGTAAATAGCTCCTCTTTCACCCTAGCTGCCAAACTAACCCTAATTCAGATGACCATCCCACCCATGCTAGATTACAGAGACTTAATTTATAAATTGGCTGGTAAGGATGCTCTCGAGCGACTAATGTTCTTTACCATTCGGCCATCAGATTTGCCACCAATGCACTTTATAGGACACATCACTGCACTCTTCTGTAAGCTGGTCATCTCTGAATACCCATCACGAGACCGACTGGTTGATGCTTATTTATAAAACACTCTTAGACCTCACTCCCCCCTATCTAAGATATTTACTGCAGCCCTCATCCTCCACATACAACACCCGTTCTGCCAGTCACATTCTGTTAAAGGTTCCCAAAGCACACACATCCCTGGGTCGCTCGTCTTCTCAGTTTTCTGCAGCTAGCGCCTGGAACGAGCTTCAAACTGGACAGTTTTATCCCAATCTCTTCATTCAAAGACTCAATCATGGACAATACTGACAATTGTGGCTGTTTCACGTGATGCATTGTTGTCTCTACCTTCTTGCCCTTTGTGCTGTTGTCTGTGGCCAGTAATGTTTGTAGCCTGTTTTATGCTGCTGCCATGTTGTGCTGCTGCCATGTTGTGCTGCTGCCATGTTGTCATGTTGTGTTGCTACCATGCTGTGTTGTCGTCGTAGGTCTCTCTTTATGTAGTGTTGTCGTGATGTGTTTTGTCCTATATTTTTATTTAATTTATTTTTATCCCAGCCCCATCCCTGCAGGAGGCCTTTTGGTAGGCCGTCATTGTAAATAAGAATTTGTTCTTAACTGACTTGCCTGGTTAAATAATAAATACATTTGGTGTGCTTTGCTGAAAGGATAGTGTGGCAGCTACAATAATGCTTTGTATTTATTATTTAACCTTTATTAAACTAGGCAAGTCAGTTAAGAACAAATTCTTATTTAGAACAAAGGCCTACCCCGGCAGAACCCTAACCCCGTCGACGCTGGGCTTATTGTGCTCCACCCTATAGGACTCCCAATAATGGCCGGTTGTGATACTGCCTGGAATCGAACCAGGGTCTGTAGTGATGCCTCTAGCACTTAGATGCAGTGCCTTAGACCGCTGTTCCAGTCGGGAGCCCAAATGATAACCTGCTGATTTACTCATGTTCATATCCTAATTTTATATTTTAGCAAGTTAAAACACTCCTGAGCTTTACCCTGTCCATTGCTTTCCTATTTTCTATTTTCATGCATGATGATTTAACTCCAATATTTTTCCCCAAGTTTCTGCGACAGTTGGGTTTGCTGCCGACCTGGCAGTTTGGCGACGTGTATGGGATGGACCCAGAGCTTTTGAGCATGGTGCCCAGGCCTGTGTGTGCTGTCCTGCTGCTCTTCCCTGTCACAGAGAAGGTAGGTCTGCTCCAGCTTCTCCAACCTAATGTGTGTTTGTTTGACTTAGGCTATTTAGTTAAAAGGAGTCACAGCTGGTGCCGTCTTCTATGCTATGCCAAAAAATATACTCTATTGTCTTGATTGGTCGACCTGTGTTTTCAGCAAGTGTGAAATGTTCTTTTACACTTAAATGATTAGACAGTCAAATATAGACAGTCAAATATAGACAGTCAAATATACTGGTAACCGCATGTAGAGTTGTGGTTTTTGCCGGTGTTCACCACAGGTGCATTCTGCAATAATTTTGTATTTTATAAATGTATTTATTAACATTCTAGAATTGTTAAAATATACATTCAGCCCCAGTAACTACAGTAGAATGTAATCAATAGAACACATAAGTTAGGAAAACAACATGACACACTTTCCCTCTCCTCTCCCATTTTGCAGTATGAGTCTTTCAGGCTAGAGGAGGAGGCCAAGATCAAGGCCCAGGGCCAGGATGTCTCCCCAGATGTCTACTTCATGAAGCAGACAATCGGCAACGCCTGTGGAACAATAGGCTTAATTCACGCTGTAGCCAACAACCAGGAGCATCTGGAATTTGGTACGTGGCTGTCACACCCTGGATGAAGTTTCCCCTACGTACAGATCTAGGATCAGCTTTCCTCCCCCAATCCCAATGAAAAACCCTACATCACCGATCACAGGGCGGTGACTGTCCTTATTGAGATGGCATGCTCACAGTTTGACAATGTCAAACTTCTGTAGTCCATTATGGCTTTGATAAATTGAAAAAATGAGGATGTGAAAAATGTAATTGCGTTTTCGTTCAGGAAAAGTATTCCACTAATTTAATTGTAGAAATTATTTTCCTGTAGTGGCAAGATTAATTTAGTCAATAAATGATTTGCTATCCCTTTTCCTTTCTGTGCCACCAAATGTTTGCATATAGGCCACTGGTAATGTTACCAGAGCCATGTTCAGTTGCAAAACATTCTCGAACATTGCAGATAGAAAATCCATGAATAGAGCCGGCGTTATTCCTTATTCAACACGTCCTGCTGAATGCGCCCCAGGTTGTTAGCTATAGCTAGCTAATGAGGTAACAGAGTCGCCTGTGCCGTGTGTATAATCTGAGCCTGAGCGGTGCCTGTCTGCCCACACACATTGCTTGCTCACCAGTTGATGTAGTCTTTGTGTGGCGCGTCCTTCCTACTGCTGAACAGAACTGCTGCCAATATTAATTGTGCTTGTCAAGGAAAAGCTCTTAATCTCTCCCGAAACTCTTGTCCAGTCCAGTTAGTAGTCAGATTTTATTCACAGCGATCATTTTGTCTCTTCTCATTTTAGTCAACTGAAATGAAAATTAATTTTCTTTTAGTCAGTTATTAGTCTCGTCAAATGCCACTGAAAAGCAACTGTTTGGCGAATATTTTAGTCACTATTTCTGTTGACGAAATGAACACTGCTCAGTGATATAACTTTCTGTATGTTTCATGCTTATGTCTACTTGTCCTCCCAGAGACTGACTCTCCACTGAAGATGTTCCTGGTTCAGTCCACTAAACTGAGCCCAGAGAACAAGGCCACCTTCCTGGAGAAAGATGAGGTATTTCCATCAATCTTCACCATACAAAGATGATCATTTATCAGATTAGCACTAGTGGGTCAAGACTATTGTTTAGAAACATTTTAGTGCTTAGCAGTTAACAGGGTGTGCCTATAATAAGTGGTGGCCACGATGACAGTGTACTGAGTGGATGGTGTCATTCTAGCCATGGGGAAATTACGTGATTGAAATTGAAGTGGATGATTTCTTCCTTTACAGAGCATCCGTGTTACACATGAATCTAGTGCACAGGAAGGACAAACCGAGGTGAGTATTCATTTGAAGGGTTTTCTTTTCTAAAACAACTTCATTTGAGTTCATTTTGAACATGGTTAAAGACAGTCAATAAGTAACTACAGGGAGAACTTTTTGAAAGAGAGTGAAATGGGGAGCTACTGCCTAAACTTGTCCTTTGTAAACTCTTGTTTTTGTTTTCTATTTTGCCATACTGAACATGACCCAGTTGTGCTTTTATCTTTTGTTTTATAGGCACCAAGCCTGGATGAAAAAGTGGACTTGCACTTCATTGCCTTTGTGAATGTTGGGGGACATTTATATGAACTGGGTAAGTGAAACACCCCTTTCCACTTGAAATGTTTTGTTGTAGACCTCTCAATAGTAGGAATAAGATACACAGAAATGGGTTTGGTAACACTTCTTATGAATAACCTCTTCAAAATGCCTTGTAAGCCCATTTTATAATGTGTTTGTAGCGGACGTGAGGGTTAATTTCCCCAAGGGATCATTTTCTTTTGGTCTAATGGTCAAGACATTGGTTTCTCCTGTGGGAGACCAGGGTTCAGATCCCGCCTGTGATAATGGCGCCCAACGTGGGGTGGCGTCTGGTGAAGAGGCTCATGGTCTTGTGATGAGGTAGCCCAGCCTGTCTCTTCAAAATCAGTCAGCCTCAGCCCAAGGGGGAATTTCCTTCAGATCCCGTCCGTGACATGTTCATGAGCCCCATAAGTTATTGAAAACATGCTTATAATGCATTATTAAGAGGGTATTCTTAGGAAGGGTTACCATGAGTTTTCTATGCATGTGATCCACATTACAATGGGATTGTTCTGAGACTTGCCCAGTCATTGCAGTGTGATATTGATCTTGTGCAGTAGCATTTGTTTCTCATCTTGTGTTTTCTCTCAAGATGGCCGCAAGCCTTTCCCCATTGCCCATGGGAAAACATCAGAAGTCCGCTTTCTTGAGGTAAACGACTAATCAATGCATCTCATTGTAAAGACTCGACGCAATGATGGTTTGGTAGAGGCAACCACGGCCTTGGTTGAATAAGTGGCGACTATTCAGAAAGAGTTTCCGTGTTGATTACTGATATTTCCATATTCAGTAGGTGTACCTTACCTGCATTATAATCATGGGTGGAATTGGAAAGGGAAATCACTCTGGGAACTTACTTACCTAATCCACAAGAGTGCACCACTGTATCCGCTCTGCAGCCCTCTGGGAATCGGCAGGAATTCAGATCCAAACACATATTTACATTTTGAAGTTACTTTCACTTTGGGAACTCAGTTCCCATAATACAACTGGGCGTAGTGTGGATATTGAGAACAGTCTAAAGCAGAAGCATAACATGTCATTACACTTCCAAGTCAGAGTGGACGGCAAGTAGGCCTACAGTAGGAATATCAATGACAATAGTCAACTCACTTCGATTGCAGCATTTGGAGTTGCATTGAAAAGAGATTTGCTGTGACTTTGTTGGGCAGTGTAAACATTAACAAAGGTCTGGGGCTTGTTCAGAAGGTTAATTGATTATTTTCAGATTTAAAGCCTTGGATTTTATAACATTTTTATATCTTTTGATTTGCTTCTAGTATTTTATCGCCACACTTCGGGAATTTTCATCGAATTTGCTGTAGGCAGCTGTCCTGCATGTTGACTTTCATACGCTTCAAGTGACATTGCTATGGAATTGCAAAACTCTTCCATTTCGCTTAACAAAAATCAAGCCATGAAGTGTGAGTTGTGCAAAATGTTGATTGTCGTTAAGGAGGAAGAATGTGCCCAGGTCGTTGTCTGTTGATGTGCAACAAAAATGTTGAGCTGAAGGATGGGATCATCGCACTTCAAACTGAGATGGCACAACTAGAGTTCGACCAATTATGATTTTTCAACGGCGATACGGATTATTGGAGGACCAAAAAAAGCCGATACCGATTAATCGGCCGATTTTATTTATTTGTAATAATGACAATTACAACAATACTGAATGAACACTTATTTTAACTTAATATAATACATCAATAATAATACATTTAGCCTCAAATAAATAATGAAACGTGTTCAATTTGGTTTAAATAATACAAAAACAAAGTGTTGGAAAAGAAAGTAAAAGTGCAATATGTGCCATGTAAGAAAGCTAACGTTTAAGTTCCTTGCTCAGAACATATGAAAGCTGGTGGTTCCTTTGAACGAGTCTTCAATATTCCCAGGTAAGAAGTTTTAGGTTGTAGTTATTATAGGTCTATTTCTCTCTATACCATTTGTATTTCATATACCTTTGACTATTGGATGTTCTTATAGGCACTTTAGTATTGCCAGTGTAACAGTACAGCTTCCGTCCCTCTCCTCGCTCCTCCCTTGGCTCGAACCAGCAACACATCGACAACAGCCACTTTCGAAGCAGTGTTACCCATGCAGAGCAAGGGGAACAACCACTCCAAGTCTCAGAGCGAGTGACGTTTGAAACGCTATTAGCGCGCACTCCGCTAACTAGCTAGCCATTTCACATCGGTTACACCAGCCTAATCTCGGGAGTTGATAGGCTTGAAGTCATAAACAGCTGCTGGCAAACGCACAAAAGTGCTGTTTGAATGAATGCCTATGAGCCTGCTGTTGCCTACCATCGCTTAGTCATACTGCTCTTTCAAATCATAGATTTAATTATAACATAATAACACACACAAATACGAGCCTTAGGTCATTAATATGGTCGAATCCGGAAACTATCATCTCGAAAACCAAATGTTTATTCTTTCAGTGAAATATGGAACCGTTCTGTATTTTATCTAAGGGGTGGCATCCATTAGTCTAAATATTCCTGTTACATTGCACAACCTTCAATGTTATGTCATAATTACGTAAAATTCTGGCAAATTAGGCTGCCCAAACTGTTGCATATACACTGACTCTGCGTGCAATGAACGCAAGAGAAGTGTCACAATTTCACCTGGTTAATATTGCCTGCTAACCTGGATTTCTTTTAGCAAAATATGCAGGTTTAGAAATATATACTTCTGTGTATTGATTTTAAGAAAGGCATTGATGTTTATGGTTAGGTAAACATTGGAGCAATGATACGCATCGATTATATTTAATGCAGGACACGCTAGATGAACTATCATCAACCATGTGTAGTTAACTAGTGATTATGATTGATTGTTTTCTATAAGATAAGTTTAATGCTAGTTAGCAACTTACCTTGGCTTACTGCATTCGCGTAACAGGCAATTCTCCTCGTGGAGTGCAATGAGAGGCAGGTGGTTAGAGCATTGGACTAGTTAGCTGTAAGGTTGCAAGATTGAATCACCCGAGCTGACAAGGTAAAAATCTGTCGTTCTGCCCCTGAACGAGGCAGTTAACCCACCGTTCCTAGGCCGTCATTGAAAATAAGAATGTGTTCTTAACTGACTTGCCTAGTTAAATAAAGATTAAATAAAGGTGTAAAAAATGTAAACAAATCGGTGTCCAAAAATACCGATATCCGATTGTTATGAAATCGGCCCTAATTAATCGGCCACTCTAAGCACAACTGAAAAGTAGACAGAATTTTCGCAGAGAGGATGCGGCCTACAAAAATACGCTCTCTTGCGTTGGGTCTGCCAATGAGACCGACTAGGTTGAGGTTGATTTCCCAAGTTTATAGTAACTCAACAGCATTTCAACCACCTCTACCCCGATGCCATCTCCACAGTGCATGACTGCCGCCGGTTAAGGTAAAAGCCAAGGTACAGGCAGAAGAACGAGCTGTTCCTGAGCAATACATTTCAGCCACATACAGAGCTGGAATCTCCACTCCCATAGCAGGATTCGCATGAAGGTGTCTTGTGCGCAGGCAGCGATCCCAGCATACCAGGGACGTGTGAGTAACGAGCGATCCACGGCTTCCAGTCTGAGATGAGTTAAGGCACCCCTCAACTCCAAATTCCAGCAATGTTCTTAACGGGGGAGCAGCAGGAGCTTTGTCTGCGCCAGTTTGGCGGAATCGTCCTCCATCTAGCATCATTGCTGGGATCTCCATGGTTCATCATGTTGTCATCCCAGATGCAAGGACTCTTTGTTATCCGGATGTATTAACTGTTCCCAACCAACTCCCGGACGCAAAACCAGTTGTGGTTCATATCGGGAAAGCACAAATCCAATGTCGAATGAGAACCATCCAGGATTTGGGGAAATGACCCATAATCTCTGTGCGTCTGAACAGTGAGAAAGGAAGCTGTATGTCTTGATCTATTGACATTCCATTTGTGGATGACTGGGACCTCTTTTTGGAATAGACCAGAGCTTTTCAGTTATGATGGGATTCATCCTAATGAAAAAGAAAAATTATCCAGACTGCTGTCCACCAAATTGTTAATTATCCTTTTATTTAACGAGGCAAGTCATTTAAGAACAAATTCTTATTTTCAATGACGGCCTAGGAACAGTGCCTGTTCAGGGGCAGAACGACAGATTTGTACCTTGTCAGCTCGGGGGTTTGAATTTACAACCTTCCGGTTACTAGTCCAACGCTCTAACCACTAGGCTACCCTGCCGGGTAGGGAGTATAGGGATACTTCAAACATGAACAATTCCCCACATTTCTTTAAAGACAAAACATCAACAAATAATAAAAAGTCCAACAAGGATTATTCAAGTCCCCCATTATAAATGGGTCATGTTTTTTATTATTCAAGCTGCCACTTTCCATTACTGAGTGCCTTTAGGAGCACGAGCGGATGCTCCTTTTTTAGTCAGACAGTCAGCAAGCTGTTTCTTTGAATCCGCTGGATTCTCTGAGCCCGAATAAATTGATGCTGCTAATCTCAAGACCAAATCATGTCTCTGTGACAACTTGGTTTACTTCACTGCATCAACTAGGGAGTAGTTGTCAGTGACACACTACAGGTAGAATGTGCCGTTTTGCTTCACCAGTGTTAAGCTCTGAGAACAGTTGCCAGAAAGATGTCATTATCAATTCCATCTGCAAGAGCAAGGGTTTCTCCAGCAAGTGTGTTCCGCACAATCCTTCTGATCCTTTTTGACTGCAAACAGAGATTGGTGAGAATCTTCCTTCCTAACCCATTAACACGATGTACCTCAATCTGTAAGGTTTCCTAGGGAAGCATCACTGAGACAACTAGTTTCAGAGAGCCCCCTTTTTCCCACATGCTGAAACTTGTCGTCTGTTCTGATTTCAGTTTACGAACAACTTTGTTTGCCTCATGCATGGTTTGTACAGTGGTGCCTTTAGTGTTGGATGCCAAGTTGCAGCCATCAGACATTACATCAGGTCTACTCTGTGCTATCTTTTACAGCCTTACATGCTGACCAGATCGGGGGGTACCTGCTTATACCACACCACTCCTCATTGGTTATACCCACGTGGGTGATTGAAAGACAAAATGCTTTGCCGGTCGTCGTGGTAATACTATGAAATTGTAGATGCCGATCACCATATAAGTTCAAAGATGAAAAAACCTGGAAGGAGGAAAGATGACTAGAAACTATTTGGTTGTTCGTTTTATATGTGGATTAATTGTTGGAGTAGATGACCTTGTGCATTTCAGGTAAAATAACAACTTAATGTTTATATTCCAGGACAAATTAGCTAGCAACAGCAAGCTAGCTAAATATGACAAATTAGCTAGCAAGTGCAAGCTAACTAGCTAAATTGCCATACATGTTTAATGCTTTTCGACCTGTTCCCAAATTAATGTAATTGGTTCAGAGTTTGTTTTGATATTTTTTACCTGCGTGTCGTGATCGCGTTTGGTGTGGGGGACAGATCCTGTAGAGGTTAAAACACCTGTCGGGGTAGAGCACATCACTTCTAAAATTAGATCATACGAATTAACACATACTGTGCTGACTGAACACAAAACTAAATTAATCTATTTTCCAACATTGTTATGTAGGCTACATATGATAATAGATACGATTATTAAACCTACATATTAACAAACACACTTAACATGATCATCAAAATGTAGTGTGCTAAAAGCACAGCACTTATTCATTAATTAATGAATGGCTGTGCGAAGTTGCTGTGTATTGGCGGGAACTGGAACACACTGTCGTACACCTCGATCCAGAGCATCCCAAACATGCTCAATGGGTGACATGTCTGGTCAGTATGCAGGCCATGGAAGACCTGGGACATTTTCAGCTTCTAGGAATTGTGTACTGATCCTTGCTACATGGGGCTGTGGGTTATCGTGCTGAAACATGAGGTGATGGCGGCGGATGAATGGCACGACAATGGGCCTCAGGATCTCGTCATGGTATCTCTGTGCATTCAAATTGCCATTGATAAAATGCAATTGTGTTCGTTGTCTATAGCTTACGGCTGCCCATACCATAACCACACCACCACCATGGGGCACTCTGTTCACAACGTTGACATCTGCAAACTGCTCGCCCACACAACGACCATCTGCCCGGTACAGTTGAAACCGGGATTAATCTGTGAAGAGCACATGTCAACATGTTTGAGGTGTTGGCAGCTCCTTAAGCTATTCTCGTTGAGCAGTGGCGATTGTAATCTTTATCCAACGCAGTTGTAATCAACTGGGAAACCAAAATGTTCCCAAACTGCAGATTTAAACAATGATTGAGAATCTTCCTGGTTAAATCGACCCTACCACTCACCATCGTACAGAATTAGTTCCCGGCTGCGACTCACAAAAGGACAGTTGGACAATTAAGATTAGAATTTTGATGACTGTGCGTATAAGCTCTAGTTAACAGAATAGCATGAAAAAATAAATAGTAATGAGCTCATATTTACTCGAGGCATACATGACAGCGTAGGAATAGCCTATAGTGTTTTGAATTTTTATGTATTCATTCAGTTTCACAGTACGGACCAAACAGAGGTGCCTGTACTCAACACCCCTAGTTTGCGCTAATAGTTAGGACCCTGGTTATAATCGTATAATGTATCAAGGTGTATTTGTTTTGTCTGTGTTGCAGGATGCAACAGAGGTGTGTAAGACATTCATGGCTCGGGACCCCCAGGAGCTTCGCTTCACAGTGGTGGCCCTGTCCAAGGCATGAACACGGCACTCACCGAACAAGAGAAGAAAATACGACTGCCAATCATTCTCAAGTGCTGAATTTTGTTAGCTCATTAGCATTTTTACTGAATAGGTTAGCATGTGGTATGATGACAAAAGGTTAACTGTAAAAATATATATAATTAAAGTAAGCTAAGCTTGCGAGGAATCAGTAGCCTGATTCTAAAAACGATTCGATTGTCAGATTAAAAGTTGTCATGCAACTGAAAGTTATTGAAGTGTGTGCCATCACTACTTCCCCATTGCCCCTTAGTACTTTGAATGATTTAGGCTGAAGTTGCTCCGAGACACTGTCCTTGGGTCAGTTTTGCAACCCAACTAATGGGTAAAGTGATCCTAAATCTGTACCTAGGGAAACCTTCACCCACCCCAGATCACTTACAACGCTGCAGTATTACTGTAGTGGTAATTGAGCTTTCAGTTGGACTATGCACTGGACAATTGCTCTGATTTCCAAACTCGTGTAACCTTTCAAAGATGATACTGATAGCTGTGGTAAGGTGTATGCAAAAACTCAATTCTAACAGGATTTTTTTTGTGTTCCTCTGCAGAAATGAGAAATACAGAAAAGCGTCCGTTTCATTGGCTTGCAATGTATTGAACAACGTATTTAAAGACCCAATGTAGATTTTTTTTTTTTCTCTATTAAACCATTTCTCTAACAATTAAGTACCATACTTAATTTTCAATTAAAATTATAAAAAAGAAACACGAAATTGCTTCTTAGCAATTCGGTATTTTCAAAAAGCTCTTACACCTAACAGGTAATTATCATTTTCACAATTTCACAGTACTATTCCAACCTCATTGTGTGGAAATGTATATAAAACAGGAAAATCAGTTGTGACTGCAATGGGCCTTTAAGTATGTTTTGATTATTGATTGACATGGGGAGTGGTAAAAATGTGATATAGCTACTACCACCACCTACCACTGACATGGTGCCTACCTTTTGTAAAAACTGGCAAATTAAAATACCAAAATGGTTGAAATCTTACTTTGTGATTTCACTCGCACACACCCTATCTATCATGTAACCAAATGACTAAAGAGTACATATTTTACCTTGTTTTTCATAATACAAACAAGAAAATATGACTACATATTTAATATAATGAAAACAACAAACCTCTTCTTACTTAGTCACTTGGCTACATGCAATATAATATACATTTTCATAACTGCCTTGTTAGAATGTCATGTTACTTATTTTTTGGGGAGGGTTACAGGTACGATATTTGATATTCCGTTATATTTGACACGTACCTGTGGGCTGCCACTCAGAAGAAAAAAAAAAAACAAGGTAAATAGCTACTAAGTTTTGGTAATCTTTTTAAGTTTAGGTAATAATTCTGTGTATATAGTGCATTTGGAAAGTGTTCAGACCTCTTGCATTTTTACACATTTTATGTTAGAGCTTTATTCTAGAATTGATCATTTTTTTCCTTAATTAATCTACCCGTAATACCCAATAATGACAAAAAACAGGTTTTAATTTTTTTTTTGTGATTTTTCTAAAACTGAAATATCACATTTACGTAAGTATTCAGATTCTTCACTTAGCTTGGGACACTTGTATTTGGGGAGTTTCTCTGCAGATTCTCTCAAGCTCTGTCAGTTTGGTTGGGGATGGTCGCTGCACAGATATTTTTAGGTCTCCAGAGATGTTCAGATGCTCTCCTGCGTTGTCTTGGCTGTGTGCTTAGGGTCGTTGTCCTGTTGGAAGGTGAAACTTTGTCCCAGTCTGAGGTCCTGAGCACTCTGGAGCAGGTTTTCATCAAGGATCTGTCTGTAGTTTGCTCCGTTTATTTTTCCCTCGATCCTGACTAGTCTCTCAGTCCCTAGCCGTTGACAAACATACCCACAGCATGATGCTGTCACCACCATGCTTCACTGTAGGGATAGTGCCAGGTTTCCTCCAGACCTGACTCTTGGCATTCAGGCCAAATAATTCAATATTGGTTTCATCAGACCAGAGAATCTTGTTTCTCACAGCCAGAGTCCTTTAGGTGCCTTTTGGCAAACTCCAAGTGGGCTGTCATGTGCCTTTTACTAAGGAGTGGCTTCCGTCTGGCCACTCTACCATCAAGGCCTGATTGGTGGAGTGCTGCAGAGATGGTTGTCTTTCTGGAAGGTTCTCCCTTGGTCACCTCCCTGACCAAAGTCCTCCTCCCCCAATTACTCAGTTTGGCCGAGCGGGCAACTATAGGAAGAGTCTTGGGGGTTCCAAACTTCTTCCACTTAAGAAGGATGGAGGCCATTGTGTTCTTGGGGACCTTCAATGCTGTAGACATTTTTTGGTACCCTTCCCCAGATTTGTGCCTCAACACAATCCTGTCTCGGAGCTCTGCGGACAATTCCTTCAACCTCATGGCTTGGTTTTTTTCCCTGACATGCACCGTCAACTGTGGGACCGTATATAGACCGGTGTGTTTCTTTCCAAATCATGTCGAATCAATTGAATTTACCACAGGTGGACTCCCAAGTTGTAAAAACATCTCAAGGATGATCAATTGAAACAGGATGCACCTGAGCTCAATTTCGAGTCTCCTAGCAAAGGGTCTGAATACTTATGTAAATAAGGTATTTTTTTTTATTTGTAATACGTTTGCAAAAATGTCTAAACCTGTTTTCGCTCTGTCATTATGGGGTATTGTGTGTAGATTGAGGGAAAACATTTTTTAAATACATTTTAGAATAAAGCTGTAACGTAACAAAATATGGGAAAAGGGAAGAGGTCTGAATCATTTCTGAATGCACTGTACAGGAAAATAAAAGGAAACCCAAACTTCCCATCCCATTCCCCCAACCCCTCCCAGCCAACATCTCCAACCCCACCCACCCATCCCATTCCCCACCCAGCCAACATCCCCAACCCCACCCATCCCATTCCTCAACCCCACCCATCCCAACCCCACCCAGCCAATGTCCCCAACCCCACCCAGCCAACATCCCCAACCCCACCCAGCCAACGTCCCCAGCCCCACCCGTCCCATTCCCCCAACCCCACCCAGCCAACGTCCCCCAGCCCCACCCATCCCAAATTCTTATTTACAATGACGGTCTACCAAAAGGTCTCCTGCAGGGACGGGGGATAAAATAAAAATTAAGACGAGAGACAACACTAAATAAAGAGAGACCTAAGACTAACATAGCATGTTAGCAACACCACATGACAACAACATGGTAGCAGCACAAAACATTTTACAAACATTGGGCACAGAAAACAGCACGAAGGTAGAGACAACAATACATCACGCAAAGCAACCACAACTGCCAGAGTGTCCATGATTAAGTCTTTGAATGAAGAGCTGGACATAAAACTGTCTAGTTTGAGTGTTTTTTGCAGCTCGTTCCAGTCGAAGTTACAGTGAATTGAAAAGAGGAGCAACCCAGGGCTGTTGTGTGGTTTTGGGGACCTTTAACAAAATGTAACTGGCAGAACGGGTGGAGGATGAGGGCTGAGAGAACTGCTCCTGAAAGTAACTAACTTTGGCCTTTCGGATAGCCTGAGTACACTTATTTCTCATTTGCCTGAACAAGAGCCAGTCAGCCTGAGTATGTGTGCCAAACCTTTGGCCAAATGAATTTCTTGCGGGGGTGTAACTGCCAGATCACGGTCGAACCAGGGGCTGAACCTGTTTTTTAATTCTCATTGTTAACAATATCACTGAAAGTATCAAGCGTCTTTGACAGTGGGGATCTGATTTTATACCAGTTTACAGAGGCCATGAAGAAAGGCTTGCTCATTAAAGTTTTTTAGTCAGCGTCTATGACAAATCAGGACAGGTGGTTTCACTGAGCAGCCATTACAAACACAGACTGTGAAGCAGTGATCACTAAGGTCATTACAGAAACACCAGACTGACACCTATCAGGATTATTTGTAAGGATAACAGAGTTTTATTACTAAGTGAAAGTGATTTAAAAAATATAGATATTTAGATAAAAATATATTTAAAAAAATTATGAAAACAATTAGAATTTAAACATAAATGATTTTGAAAGCATTCAGTTGATATTTACATCCAATCTTAAAGTTTATTTGGTCAAACAACATATTTTCACTCTCAGTCCTTGTCCTTTCTCTTGTGATGACCCCCCCCCCCACACACGTTCAAGTAATCTTTTCTCTCCACTGAGTACTGACATGGAGGCGGGTTAGCGGGAATGGGCGTGTCCATGGAGTCACAACCTTGGAGTGGCAAGAAACAGTGAATCCAAAACCACCCCATCCCCCCTACCAACTCACTCAGAAGGCACTCTGTGTCACATGTTGCTGACGATGTTGCTGGGCGGATTGCCCATCTGGCAATTCTCACAAATGCCATCTTTTATAAGGGTGGGCAGGTCGAAATTGACAAAAATATAAGTGCCTTCAGAAAGTAATTCTCAACCCTTGACTTTTTCCACATTTGGTTGTGTTACAGCATGAATTTAAAATGGATGACATTGAGATGTTTTGTCACTGGCCTACACACAATACCCCATAATTTCAAATTGGAATTGATGTTTTTCAAAATGTTTACTAATTAATAAAAAATGAAAGGTGAAATGTTGAGTCAAAATCAAATCACATTTTATTGGTCACATACACATATTTATCAAATGTTATTGCGGGTGTAGTGAAATGCTTGTGTTCCTAGCTCCAACAGTACAGTTAATATTTAACAATTCACAACAATGCACACAAATCTAAAAGTAAAAGAACGGAATTAAGAAATATATAAATATTAGGACGAGCAATGAGTGGCATTGACAAAAATACAGTAGAATACACTATGAAATGAGTAAAGCCCATATGCCACTGGTTGAGAGAAAATGTAATTGTTTTGTGGCAGAACTATATGAAGTTGAATGTGTTGTTGTCTTGGTCAGTTTAGCTCAGAAAATGCCACCTTCTTCAATCCATAGGCAGATGCAGATATAGCCCTCTGCAGGCCTGGACATTTTTTTCTCTCGCAAAAGTAGTGCACTGGGCTTTTACTATTCCTTTATTAGTGGAACAATACAGCAGTCTGTGGCACAGGGAGAAATGTTTTTATCCCAAATGTGCAGCACCGCCACCCACCAATTATATATTCCCATGGCTAAGCCAATCCCACTTTTACATCGGCACATAGAGTATTTTATTTCTATAAGCCAACATGTAATTCATATGTGTTGCAGTGAATGGAATGGGTGGAGTAAGGACTCACCAGTACTCTGTATTAAACTTGTTGTCCACCACAATTAGACCAATTTACGTTTTGTAGACTCTAGTGAGTTATTCCAATTACATAGGGTATATATGTATTTTATCAAAAGTGTATTCATTTACATAAAGCCTACAACAATATATTTCAACATAACAGCATTGATGTGAACTTTAAAAAAAAATGCTGGTATAAATACAATATTTAAAATAAAAGTATGTCAAATAATCGTTTATTTTTTTGTGGTTGCGATGATGTGAAAACCATTGTAGTGTACTAGTGTAGGTGCAAAAAAAAAATCGATATTCCCAAAGTTTAGCATGTCTTTATAGTCTTTTTTTTATTTTTATCTCAAATCTGCGACAGTACTGCCAGCAATACATCCTTATCCCGCATTAATTATAGAACGTTGATATTTCAAGAATACCGTAAGGAGTCTCTTTGACAAATTACAGTCTCTTTGACAAAGGAGTGGAATGTTGTAGTTGAACAGAGACAGCAATCAGGCCAGAAGGTCAAATGTGCTCTCAAAGTTCTAATTCAAGACTGATAGTTCAATTTAGCTGACAGTCTCGTTCCTACATCTGAGGAGGAACGACTATTATCCAGAAAAGCACCTCCAGTAAAGTATGGTGAGAGGCTAAAGTAATCACCTGTTCCGCCAGGTGGCGTGATAGATCCACGAGAAAAGTGCACGTCAAAGGTGGTGCTGTTGCTTCGGAGTGGAGGAAGAGAAACATCCTGACTCTCAAGCGGCAGTTTCGGTCGGATGGTACATTTCAATACCTTCAGATAGCCCTCTTTATCGGAAGTAGGCATCCATTGTGTTAGTAGGACCAAACAATCTAGGGAATAATCTGGCGGGTGTGTAGTCGAGACCGAACAGGTAGGTAAAAATAAACTTTGGGCGCGTTCGTTAATTCACTTTGGCTATCTATTCCGGGTGCGCCAGAGCGCAGAATAATGCATTTGCCGGTAAACGTCTGAAAATGTAACTGTCGCCAGCAGGACAGTTACATTCACCAACGCTCTGGATAACATGAAAACAGCCTAACCAGCTCTGCTTGGGTGAGTAAAATGGTCAGAGTGAGCTGTTCTCATTTGTATCGGGGAGTAACTTGCCAGTTAGTTTGGGTGCTTGACTGCGGGTGGGAGGTCAGAGCGTTCGGATCAATCCTACTCCTCGGACAGAGCGTCTGGACCCCTACGAACGCCCAGAGCGCACTCTGGTACCCCAGAGTGGATTTACCAACACACCCGTTGTTGTGTTCTCCCAGGGTAGTATCAATAGCAAGATGAACAATGTCAAGTTTGACTAACCTAAATGTTACATGTGTTGATTTGTGGTGTGCCACAAATCGTGGAGTTGAGGTAAACCTAACGTTACTTGGCAATGGTGTAGAGCAGATGGAGAAAAGATGCTCAACTGTTGTGCAAAGGGACGCTTGTTTGTACATATCCAAAGGATACATTTATTTTGACTGGTTTAAATCATGTCAATAGGCTACAGTACAGTATGAATAATATTTGTATTGTAATTTTATCTTTTCCGTTGCACTTGTTAACTTGGCAGCCCACTGGGCCACAACAGTTCAATGTGTAGTTTTGATTTACATTTGGTTGAGTTGTCAACTAAGGTGAAATCAACAAAACATTTTACCATGTTATTTGATTTAGGTAAAAAGTCAGGTGAAAAGAATATTACTATTTTCAAATCCAATCAGTTCTCCCACTTGATTCAACATCATCACATTGCATGTTTTGGTTGAAATGTGAAAACAATGTTGAATTAATTAGTTGTTGCCCAGTTGGATAATAGCCTAAAAAAAATGTTTTTTTAGGCTATTTCTTTGTTGTACAAACTAGAGGACATCTAGCTGTCACATGACATTATTGATTTAATAGATCAGATCTTAGTCGTGATCTTGGAACTGTTCGATGGAGTGGCGAGACGAATCGTCCATCAGCTGCGATGCTGCCTTCTTGGAGGCACAGATATGGGTGGAGGTAAGAAGAACCACAAAAAAATATTTAACTGTAAACTTTGTAGCCTTACCTCTGTGTAGTTATATTGAAAATCCACTGCACCAATTCACAGTTTCCCAAACTTGATCCTGGGTCCCCCCTTTGGGTGCAAGTTTTTTTTATTTTTTTGACCTAGCACTACACAGCTGATTCAAATAATCAAAGCTTGATGACGAGTTGGTTATTTGAATCAGCTGTGAAGTGCTAGGACAAAAAGCATGAGGCCCCGGGACCACGTTTGGGAAATCCTACACTAATGGGTCCCAAAAAGGTATGTGTGTGTAAAAGGTAGGCCTAGTTTAGACTTCATTGTGGGCAGAGTTATCCAACTGAGAGCCTTCCGGATTCACTTCTGCCAAATTCCCCAAATTATGAAATGTGTACACAGTAGCCTACCCATACTTGCATTTACACAGGCAGCCCAATTTTGATATTTTTCCACTAATTGGTCTTTGACCAATCAGATCAGCTATTTTGCCAATAATTGGGCTAAAGATCAGTATGGGGCTGCCTGTGTAAACGCAGCCATAGAGGCTGTGTCTACACTTGACACTTACATGCCAATTCTGCTAACAGAATAAGATCGCATTGAAAAGACCGGTCTAGATGTGCAAAAGTCGCATTGTGATCGGATTGTGTTCAAATCTGGCTGACCACTTGGAAGAGTGTGCGAATTTCTCCTCAGGCTGAAAGAAATCAGGCTATCGAAAGCGCATCATTTGGCGAAGTCATCAGCACTCCACCCACAAGTCTGCAGAAAATGTGTCGGAGCGAGAGGCACCTTTTTTCATTAAACGTTCCTAGTGTGTGAGGAATGAGTTTGCTGGCTTCATAAATGCTAGCCAGCTAGCTTATTAGAACAAATATTTTTTTTTGGGGGGGGGGGGGGGGGGGCTAGAGTTAAGTGAACCAGTTTGCAAAGCTTGCAGGCTAGTTACAGAGTTTAGTTGGCTAGTTAGCTACAGTAGTTGGCTACTGCCATCAAGTTGTTGTTGTGTCATATTTGGCCTGTTCCACCGTTTGCAGAATACTTACAGGCATTTGATTATTGTGCGGGAAAAGGGAATATGGATACAATGTGGGCAAGGTAGACACATTTAAATGTAGGAGTAGACGCATGACGTGTGCAGAATTTCACGATCACAACTCATTGATCAGAATCAAAAGCTGCGTAAACTGTCAAGTGTAGACACGGCCAGAGACTCATTAGCCTAGAGCGGTGGTTCTCAACTGGTTTTGCCTGGGGACCCAAAATTGACCTGGACAATTGAGTCAGGACCCAATATTATGGACTGTTGATGATTACATTTTGTGATGTTGTATTGCAGCTGCCTGTTTGGGCAGGCTGCAATAGACTGTCTCAATGGGCTACCATTATAGTATTACACTGCCATATTAACTGAGAACATGTATTATAAATTCAAGAGAATAAGCCATTTTAATTAGGAGACCAGTTCAGGAGTGGGGTGTAATAAATTATCAGACTCAGAACATGACATTAAAACCTGTCCAATAATGTTAATGAACAGAAACACACACCAGTCCAATAATGTTAATGAACAATAACACACACCAGTCCAATAATGTTAATGAACAATAACACACACCAGTCCAATAATGTTAATGAACAATAACACACACCAGTCCAATAATGTTAATGAACAGTAACACACACCAGTCCAATAATGTTAATGAACAATAACACACACCAGTCCAATAATGTTAATGAACAATAACACACACCAGTCCAATAATGTTAATGAACAATAACACACACCAGTCCAATAATGTTAATGAACAGTAACACACACCAGTCCAATAATGTTAACAGTAACACACACCAGTCCAATAATGTTAATGAACAGTAACACACACCAGTCCAATAATGTTAATGAACAGTAACACACACCAGTCCAATAATTTTAATGAACAGTAACACACACCAGTCCAATAATGTTAATGAACACCTGGATTCAGTCTTATGTAGCAAAATATGAAACAGTGTGTTTTACATTATATAAAGTAGAGACTCCGAGCTACAAAATGGTATACCATACACTGCATTTGAGGAACAATGGGAAAGTATTTCTGCTTTGAAAGTTGATCACCTTTGAATGTTTTGCTATCTATTGAAGAGCTCTTCTTTGTTGACACCCATTCAGCATCTTTCACACCCTCACCTTAAGCTTTAGCCACACCATCTCGTTTCGCTCTCGAAGCGCACACTTGACGCTCTGGCCGATTTGATTTGTTTACATCGGGTTTACATCGGGTTTACATGAAAACAGCCTAACCAGCTCTGCTGGCAACAATTTCATTACGCTTTTTTTCAGACGTTTACAGACACCAGCCTTATTCAACGGGTGTTGTACACATGTCACGTAACATTAGCTAGTGAAACAACAAACAGTGCCAACAATGCCACAGTGCTGGGAGCTAACCAACCAGGTTTAATGTTAGCTAGCTAACATTAGGCTCTAACTAGAACGCCATACGGCTCTGGGAAACGAATAATAAAGTCAGCTAGGGAGCCAGCCAGCTAATGCTAGGTAGCTAACAGTAAACTTTAGCTTAAGACATATAACTTGCTAGCTAGGTACATTGTTTAAGTTCACACACGTCACATAATGTTAGCTAATGAGCCAGCAGCTGTTAGCTAGTTAAACAACCATGAACAGTGCCACCAATGCCACAGTGCTAACCAACTATGTTCAATGTTAGCTAGCTAACATTAGGCTCTAACTAGAACAGCAAATGGCTCTGGGAACTGAATAATATCAGCTAGGGAGCTAGCTAGATAACAGTACACTTTAGCTTGAAAAGGTGTAATATCTGAATGTCGCTAGCTATCTTACCTGTATACATCATCGTGCATGGACACATCTGCCTGTCAGGAATGCCATACCACGGTTGCCCTTAGTTTGAAGATGTAATCCGGAGACAGGGGTTTCCTCCATCACTTTCTGAAGGATAAAGTTTTGAAATCAGTGGAATTAGAGTATGATAGCTAAAGAGGAGAGCCACACTTATGCAGCTCCACTACACAATACATTTTTAAAAAGCCGCGTTCGACAGGATTACCAACACAAACTGACAAGCTTCTATAGCAGACCAATCCGAACTCCTCTCGGCATATCCAGCCAACTCATTATCTCAGCCAATCATGCCTAGTGGGAAGGTTGCTCACTTTTTCTGGGACTTAAACAACAAGGCTCATAATTTAACAATTTTATTTGTATTTACAGATGGCATACAAGTTTGTTATTAAGGCACATGAAAGTTTACATGTTCCAGAAGATATTTCTGGCAAAATACGCATTTTGATCAAAAATGTTTTACATTCAAATGGCTCTCCTGTGAAGTCGTGACTTGCGACATACGCCTAGTTCCCTGAATCAGGTCACATATACACTCTGTGTGTGCAATCCATTAAGTGCCATCCATGCTTAGTTTAATGTGTGTAGATTGGAACCCTTTCACTGACGTCATGTATCGGTTCATCATTACTGTCAAGCTAATCAAGGTGGTCCTTTTTGTACGAAGAGGATGATTCAATGTTCTCTTCTGTCTCTTCTCTGTGTACACTTTCTTTTCATGTGTGTATGTGTGTGCAAATCCTGCCTAGAGATGCTCACTCCATCACCTTGAATATTTTCAGGGATCTGCAGGTTCCAAGTACAAGCGATGATCAAAAACAAGAGTTTAAGATTGGCGCTAAACTCGGTCTACCATAGACTGGTAAGATTGTCGCTGATGCTTTTTGTCCGTGCTGCTGTGCAGTTTGTTGCCATTTTGATGCTTGATTTTGTCATCCAAAAAGTTGTGTTTTACAGACTAGAGTCTGTTTTGCTTAATTTATATTTTTGTATTGGATGTATCTACCGACGGCCTGTATATGTCCGGAAAAATACATCAGTTATTTTTACATTTCTTGCTCTGGCTGGAAATTGCTGTCTTCGAACATGGATTGAGTTGCTATGTCTCTTCTTATGGAGGCTTCCCCATTCAGAGGAAAAAGTGAGTGTTTCATGCTCTGCAGGTAATCTGCGATCTGTAATCTCTCATTATTACAAACATAAATTATAGGAATTTTAATGATCAACAATTCTTGTCTGATCTGGGATTGTGTGGATGGAGGGGTTGTAACATCTCTGATTCTGATCAGGCCCTAAATTGTTCTATTTCTTTGTTCAACTCTATTGCAGATAAGCATGCACCGTTCAAGAAACCAAGGGTAAAGTTTAGAGCTAATCTCAATCTGAGAAACTTCAGAAGATAAATGTAGCATGAGCTAAAGCTAGACTGAAAGCTTGTGGTTTAACGCTTGCTGCCATTGGACTCTGGAGCAGTGGAAACGCGTTCTCTGGAATGATGAATCACGTTTCACCATCTGGCAGTCTGACGTACGAATCTGAGTTTGGCGGATGCCAGGAGAATGCTACCTGCCCCAATGCATAGTGCAAACTGTTGGCTGGAGGAGGAATAATGGTCTGGGGCTGTTTTTCTTGGTTCGGGCTAGGCCCCTTAGTTCCAGTGAACTGAGATGTTTGACGAGCAGGTGTCCACATACTTTTGGTAATGTAGTGGACTGGGTGAGTAAGAGGCCGACGTGAGTATGGTCTTTAATTAGGTCAACACTCTCAACGGTTAACACTCACTCTGGAAGGTATTCCATGGCACGTTCCCAGAGCATGCACAGATCAACTGGCAGGCATATTCACTGTAATTTTCCATATCCCAGTCTAATCCCCACATGTTTTAAAATGACTACCATCATTCCTGTTCCCAAGAACGTTAAGGCTTCCTGCCACAACGACTACCACCTTGTAGCACTTGCATTTGCAATCCTGAGGTGAGGTGCTTTGAAAGGCTAGTTATGGCATACATCAACTCCATCATCCCAGACTCATTCCAATTTGCCTACAGCCCCAACAGATTCGTAGACGACGCAATCTCAATTGCGCTCCACGCTGTCCTCACCCACCTAGATAAGAGGAATACTTATGTGAAAATGCTGTTCATTGACTAGGCGGAGGTGTTGCTAAAATTTACGATAGCAAATTTCAATTTACATAAAGAAAATGACTGTTTTTGTCATGATTTTCATGAAATCTATGCGGCCTACTCAATCACTTTTTATAGCTACTGTTTACTTGACACATTGATGAAAATAATCATGGCCTCTAAACCTTCAAGCTGCATACTGGACCCTATTCCAACTAAACTACTGAAAGAGCTGCTTCCTCTGCTTGGCCCTCCTACAGTTGAAGTCGGAAGTTTACATACACTTAGGTTGGAGTCATTAAAACATGTTTTTCAACCACTCCACAAATTTCAACCACTCCACAAACTTCTTTGGGACTGGGGGGCAGTATTGAGTAGCTTGGATGAATAAGGTGCCCAATAAGGTGCTACTCAGGCCCAGTTGCTAATATATGCATATTATTAGTAGATTTGGATAGAAAACACTCTGACGTTTCTAAAACTGTTTGAATTATGTCTGTGAGTATAACAGAACTCATATGGCAGGCAAAAACCTGAGAAATATCCAACCAGGAAGTGGTTGGATTTGCCTATCGAATATACAGTGTCTATGGGGTCATATTGCAATTCCTAAGGCTTCCACTAGATGTCAACAGTATTTAGAACCTTGTTTGATGCTTCTACTGTGAAGTTGGGTGGAATGGGAGCTGAATGAGTCAGAAGTCTGCCAGAGTGCCATGAGCTGACCACGCGCGTTCACATGACACATTTCTCTAGACAAAGCAATTCTCCGGTTAAAACATTATTGAAGATTTATGATAACAACATCCTAAAGATTGCTTCTATACATTGTTTGACATGTTTCTACAGACTGTAACGGAACTTTTTGACTTTTCGTCTGCTCGAAAATGTGGATTACTGGGCTAAATGCGCAAACAAAAAGGAGGTATTTGGACATAAATGATGGACTTTATCGAACAAATCAAACATTTTTTTGTGGAACTGGGATTCCTGGGAGTGCATTCTGATAAAGATCATCAAAGGTAAGTGAATATTTATAATGCTATTTCTGACTTCTGTTGACTCCACAACATAGCGGATATCTGTATGGCTTGTTTTGTTGTCTGAGCGCTGTACTCAGATTATTGCATGGTGTGCTTTTTCCGTAAAGCTTTTTGAAATCTGACACAGTCGTTGCATTAAGGAGAAGTGGATCTAAAATTCCATGCATAACACTTGTATCTTTTAGCAATGTTTATTATGAGTATTTCTGTAAATTGATGTGGCTCTCTGCAAAAAAATCACTGGATGTTTTGGAACTACTGAACGTAAAGCACCAATGTAAAATGAGATTTTTTGATATAAATATGAACTTTATTGAACAAAACATACATGTATTGTGTAACATGAAGTCCTATGAGTGTCATGGGACACATGACAAGGACAAGGGACATCTGAACAAGCACAAGCTCTTCCTAAACTCAGTTGTACTGAGTCTGCACAACACTGCCAGGACCTAGGCCTGGGCGGCAGGGTAGCCTAGTGGTTAGAGCGTTGGACTAGTAACCGGAAGGTTGCAAGTTCAAACCCCCGAGCTGACAATCTGTCGTTCTGCCCCTGAACAGAACCCACAATTCCTAGGCCGTCATTGAAAATAAGAATTTGTTCTTAACCGACTTGCCGTAATTAACTGACTTGTTAAATAAAGGTAAAATAAAATAAAAAACAAAATCGTCTTCTACAGGAACAACTCTATTTAGCCAAAACTAAATATGATGATGTCCACACCAAACTAGATAAACCTGAACAGTTATCTATAAACAGGAGTGCTTAACTTGATAACATGCATGCTGTTTTGTTGAACGTTACTCAAAGTAACACGGTTCTACTCAAAACGCTGCAGACCAAAGACGATCAATTAATGAACACAATAACTAAGTTGGATGACAAATCAGCAGAACTCATTGAAGTCGCTGACCAAATGAATGATGAGAGAACTCAGGTGATGAAGATGGAAATATTGATTTCTAAGCAAGCGGAGGAAATCTCATCATTGAATCTCTCGCTCCATACTCAAAACCTCTGTCTGCAAACAATGACGGATAAGTTTGAGACCGAAAGGAGCAAGTGTGACACTCACGTGTCCAATATCAGTACTCTAAGCGCCCAAGTGGACTCTGCAATGCAGCAGAATACCACCCTTAGGTACCATCTGGAGTAAATCCAGAATGGTCACGCTCTACAGCGTGACTACCCATCCAAGCAACCGGAGCCCTGTACTCACAGGAGTAAAGATGATAGGTTTCAGACCTTGCCTCCCTCATGTGTCCCTCAGTCTTCTCCTCTTGGCTATTCGGCACTGAGTAATATGCCACCTCTTGGCCAACAACAACAAGACTTGGCTTGTGTAGAGATTGGGGCCGAAAGGCCAAGAGGAGAAGCCAACCCTCTCCGCCCGCTTGGCGCGGAATACCTTGACAAACTCGTCAAGAATTTCCCCACCTTTGACCCCTTTCCAGGTCAGCCAAACGATACTGAGACGTTCCTAGCTGACATAGAGGACGCGTTGGATGGCTACCCGAATGCTACGGGTTCAGACAGGGTTTACCTGTTGAAGCGAATGTCGAATAGACACGTGACGAGGTTAATTCGTCTACAACAGCAACACGTGCTAAATGACTACGCTAAACTTGCAACAGCTTTGAAATCAGAATTCAGTGGTTCTGCAACTCGCAAACACGATAGCTCACTGGCTAACACCGTCAAACAAGCTCGGAACGAACACCCACAAGCTTACTATCATAGGCTTCGTTCAGCTTACTTTGGCCTACTCACTGAAACAGGCATGGAAGACCTGTTACCATTTAAACAAATGTTTTGTCGAACATGTATCCCACCTTCATTACCTACTTGGGCCCTGCCGCCCACGTTGGCTTGCCTATTTTACAACTCAGAGAGCTTGCAAGCACAGCTTTTGATGCATCAAAAGTTCACAACGCTAAGAGCCCTGTGTCACGGCTATTGAAGGAGGAGGACCAAGGTGCAGCGTGGTGAGCGTACATATTCTTTATTTATATGACGCCGACAAAAACAATAAACACTAGAAAACAAACCGTGAAGCTAAAGGCTATGTGCCCTAAACAAAGTCAACTTCCCACAAAGACAGGTGGAAAAAAGGGCTACCTAAGTATGGTTCTCAATCAGAGACAACAGTAGACAGCTGTCCCCGATTAAGAACCCTACCCGGCCAAAATATAGAAATACAAATAATAGAATATAGAATACCCACCCCAACTCACACCCTGACCAAACCAAAATAGAGACATAAACAGGATCTCTAAGGTCAGGGCGTGACAACCTGACCACTTGGTTTTGAAGTTTGACCAGGAGCACTCACTCCAGTTAGAGGGTGCATTATCAGGTACTGGAGCGTTGAGAGGTGACGCGCAACAACAGTTTCTACCACGAAACCATGATTTCAATAACCTCCGCGGTCAAAATAACTGTAAAGTAAGTCGCCATTAACATGACTACCGCTACAATCGACCTGTTCGCTACGATCCTGCACCCATTGATGCGCAGAGTATACTCTGCTTCCGATGATACACCTTCCGCTTTGTTGGGGACTGTCACCCCTTACAAGGACACTAATGGTGTCAGTCCAGCAACTGACCCGATGACTCCCACTGGTGAAACACTTTGCGATATCACAGACCGATATCCCCGTCTCAGTTCGTAGGTACTGAAGAGGTTGCCACACGCGGACGCGGTGGTGACTGACATGCCTCGACCGCCACTGACTGTTTTGAAGCACAAACACTAGGAGATTTGATTGAAAGGTTACAGCCATTCTCATAACAACGCGGCCGCCGACAACTCGTACATAGGGTCCGACCTTTTTGTTTGCGCCTCAGATACCAACACCACCCGCTGGTGGGGGTGTCCCGAGACACAAAGGGGGGGAATAGTAGCCCAGACCCATGATGAGCCTCATCGAGGTCGGTGGGGTGGGGTCGAGACTATGGACAACATCGTACGAGGCCGCCAGAGCATAAATCAAATCTAGTTGTAAACTCCCCTATGAGAACAGTGAGGAGCAGACAGGCCCCTAGACGGGGATTATCTTAGAACACATCTAAGATAGTACTGAGGTGTACCACACTGGTCGTAAAGGAAGTCCAGTGGACTTGTCCACCTCCAAAACAAATGACAACAATAATCATTCCTTGCCATGTGTAGGTTCAACTACAATAAAACTAGAAAAATGCTCCAATCACAGTAGTATACTATTTCAGAATAAATTGGTAGGATAACTGGTCCCCTTGAGTACCAATACCAGCAAGTCAGTCCAGCTACAATCAGTAAAAAGGTTAGATACCTAACCAATCAAATTACCCTTGACAACAACCACATAGGAGTCACACAGAGTGCAACACACGGAAGGGAATATCCAGTGCACTCTTCCAATGGTTAACACACGTCACTAATAAATAGAATCCTCCATTTAGGAGGAAAATTATAAGAAGTAATTAACCATGATCACACCACGTACGACTGGTCCAATACTTAAAGAGTACTTCCGTCGTGAGGTTAGCTCCTCCGTGGATAACATAGCTATGAAATAGACTTCATACCAATCGCCACTACAATAGTGGAAGACACAGTGACTTGTAGTAAAAACTACTACAGACTCCCTCGACACCAATTCTGACTGACCTCCAGGCATTGACCGGAAAATTACCAGACTCATTCTGAACAAGTTGTAATCTGCCAGGATGCTTGGTTTTCTTCCCTTGACGTGCGCGCTTGTGTAAGCATAAACGCACATGCACAACGGAACATCCAATTAGGATTTATGCTACGATCACTTAAGGAACAAGCAAAATACCAGCCTTAGTAAAGTTGAACATTTACTTCTAGGCCTTTGACTCTACAGCACTCACCAGTTTTCTTCCCAGAACTCCATAGGTCATCCCCGTAGACTGCCCAAAATGAGTGCCTTACAGCTGTAAACGTATCATATAGTTATCAACTTAGGATAGTGCCTAAGCAACACACCAAGTAGGAAAACCCTAGATATGGCATTAGAGACAATGCCATGATAGTCATTTTGCCAGAACATTGGACATATATAGAATACAGTCCAATTAGATGATTTTTGTGTGAGAACTATATATGTATATCTTTTGTTTATGCTTTCATTCCTTTTCGGATCAGTTCCTTTGACACTTAAGAAGTGATAGAGCCATAAACAAAGTCCCCATACATCATCACCTAGTGCCACAATGCCGCTCATTGAGAAATGAATGTAATTATATATATTTCATGTGTGTGTGTGCGTTGTTAACATCTGCCTAAGTTACTGCCCAGATCTTCCAGTCTGGATGACAACCAGACGACCGGTCGGGAATGGTGATCCCAAATCCGGACACCCACGGCCCATTCATGTGGCGGCATGCCAAATGCGATCCCCAACCAGGACATCCCCTGGCCCTTCCTTGGGTACTTTGCAGCTTCTAGGGAACCTACCAAGGTAAACCACTAGATCGCAGCGGCGATCACCAACCGGACATCAACTGCCCATCCTTGTGGTGGACTGCTCCGCTTTCAGAGAAGCCTACCAAGTTCAACCCCAGAGGGGACTGGAACGATGATCTACAAACAGGACATCGCGTGGTCATGATTTTATGTTGATTTGTAACTTGCAGGACAAACAAGATCCAAACCACCAGGGGGGTATGTCATGACATTGCCCTCTTTGGGTACAGCGAGCACCATTCCCCTCTCTCTGTCTCCTACAACCAGGCTGCTGTGGTCAGAGAGGTCGTAAGTTCCTGGAGGATATTATCTCCTCATGGCCACAGTATAGAGAGAGAGTGAGTTTTCATAGAGAGAACAAAGGAAATTCTTCCACCTCACTTGAGGTCTGAACAACATTTATGTTCTGGAGAAGGTATAAAAGATTGGTGAAGAATCCAGCTACGAACTGGTCCAATTTTGTGAAACTCATGGGAGACAATATGGCCACATTACCATAACACTGTTTATACAATAGCCTCAGATATGAGGTATCTAATTGTTGTATGAGAGGAGTGAGTGAGAATAATACTGTTTGTGAAATTGTGTAATGTGATTTTGGACTGTTTAATGAAGGAAACTCCAATTCCCTTTTGAGTTTAACTAAATCAGAGGACCGCCCATGAGCACAGTTATGGTCTTGCGTCCTGGGACAGGCCCTTTTCTGCTCTTCCGAATAAAGTCTATCACCAGACCAGCTTTCCTCGATAACGAGAGGGCCAAAGTTTGAGAAAAGACCGAGTTTACCTCAATTACGAGATGGCTAAAGTTTGCAGACCAGCTTACCACGAGAGGGCCAAGGTTTGAGTAGAGGCCATAAACCTGAGTATAAGCTAAGGTTTGAGTAGATGGCTAAATCTTTTAACCATACCACGATAGTCTAAGAGTTTAACCACGATACCGACAGAATAAGAACAAGTCTTTGATATTAATTACTAGTCTGCAGCTAGGAATTTGGTATCATTGAACGCGAAGACCGACAACCGCCGAAACATCGATTCTATAACGACATGAATGAATGTCACTCTGAACTATCCATTCTAACCACAGGGAGGAGAGAGAGAGAGAGAGAGAGAGAGAGAACAGACTCGCCAACAGAAACCAACTTCTCAACAGAGATCCCGACGAAACAATGAGCGTAAATATATATATTGATTGCAATTATTCCCAAATGAGTGAGCGTTCATGTGCAAAGGATTACCAATTGTTATAATTATCACTCTGTCTAACAAGTCGCGATGCCCACTAGGGCACATCCCCCTACCATTTCTTTGTAAACATATCTAATTTGTTTGTTTGTGTGATGCATTTCTGTGAATTACTTAGTTAGTAAGTAAATGTTAAGATAATTGATGTATGGATGACTCAT
Source organism: Oncorhynchus mykiss (assembly GCF_013265735.2). Classification (NCBI taxonomy): domain Eukaryota; kingdom Metazoa; phylum Chordata; class Actinopteri; order Salmoniformes; family Salmonidae; genus Oncorhynchus; species Oncorhynchus mykiss. Next base: position 840,081 of record NC_048586.1, on the reverse strand, counting down.
AGTGAAGACTGGGTTCTTGCAGATAACCAACAATTTACAACGTTTGGAATGAGACTAAAGTGAGGTAAAAAATAATTAATTAATCTGAAGACTAAGTGATCAGATACTAAAATATCTGAAAGTTTTATTAGGAAAATTCATACTTTGTAATCAAAATATTTTCCTTGGTGCCCCAACTTCCTAGTTAATTACAGTTACATGATTAATCAGTTTAATCACGTAATAATAATTACCGAGAATTGTTGATAAAGTTTAATCTTCAGTTTAATGCTGCCAAAGACACGACAGTAGCATTGCATTTAAATTGTTTAACTTGGGTCAAACGTTTCGGGTAGCCTTCCACAAGCTTCCCATAATAATTTGGGTGAATTTTGGCCAATTCCTCCCGACAGAGCTGTTGTAACTAAGTCAGGTTTGTAGGCCTCCTTGCTCGCACATGCTTTTTCAGTTCTGCCCACATATTGTCTATGTGATTGACTTCAGGGCTTTGTGATGGCCACTCCAATATCTTGACTTTGTTGTCCTTAAGCCATTTTGCCACAACTTTGTAAGTATGCTTGGGTCATTGTCCATTTGGAAGACCCATTTGCGATCAAGCTTTAACTTCCTGACTGCTGTCTTGGGATGTTGCTTCAATATATCCACATAATTTCCCCCCCTCGTGATGGCATCTATTTTTATGAAGTGCACCAGTCCCTCCTGCAGCAAAGCACCCCCACAACATGGTGCTGCCACCCCCGTGTTTCACGGTTGGGATGGTGTTCTTTGGCTTGCAAGCCTCCCCCTTTTTCCTCCAAACACAACAATGGTCATTATGGCCAAATAGTTATATTATTATTTAATCAAACCAGAGGACATTTCTCCAAAAGTATGATCTTTGTCCCCATGTGCAGTTGCAAACCAGTCTGGCTTTTTTATGGTGGTTTTGGAGCAGTGGCTTCTTCCTTGCTGAGCGGCCTTTTGGGTTATGTCGATATAGGACTCATTCTACTGTGGATATAGATCATTTTGTACCTGTTTCCTCCAGCATTTTCACAAGGTCCTTTGCTGTTATTCTGGGATTGATTTGCACTTTTCGCACCAAAGTACGTTCATCTCTAGGAGACAGAACAGAATGCCTCTTCTTTGTGAGCGGTATGACGGTTGCGTGGTCCCATGGTGTTTCTACTTGCATACTGTCGTGTCTTTGGCTATGCCGGATTAAGTGATATGATATGCTATTCTATAAAATAATTTATCCGTAATTAATATCACCTGATTGAGCTAATCATGTAAATGTAATTAACTAGAGATTAACTAGTAGAGCTGTTATCTTCCGAATAAACTCTTAAAGACCTAGTAATATTTTACATCAATAGCAGTCAATATCAATTGTCATCTTATTTCAGTCTCATCTGAAAGTTGTAAATTATTTTATCTGCACGAACCCTGGATAACAATTTGAATCAGCAATACAAAATTGGGTTTAATTATTTATTTACTAAATACCTAATCACACAGAATTACACATACACACAATTAATCATAACTTGATTACAAATTGCGTCATAAAGGAAAACGTCCCTCGCGGGTGGAACAGATGGGACAGCTTGTTACACAAAGAAAAAGGGCTGGGTTTGTGTGAAAGAGCAGAAAGACTGAAGGACACAGGGAGAAGCTGTGCTATCGTAAATACAGTATCTTATGCATTCTAAATTACCGGCCATTTGGAAAAGGAAAATGCAATAAATATTTACTCTGAGCTGCGCTTCAGTAGTGGTGGATGGAAGACCGTGTTGCCAAACCGAGTCCTCTGTCCTTTCAAGAATGTCTCTGGTGGTCAATTGGATAAGTCAATTGGATAAGTTGTAGTAACGTCGTTGTGTGATAGACAGGATACTCTGCCTGTTCCTTCCTAACCCTCGTTTGCAGCAGGTGTTGCTAACTCAACGGCTAGGAGGTATCACTTCTGTAGTGAAGAGTTCAAAGTTCATACCATTCGCAACCAAAGCTCACGCTGATGTTGGCTTCGTTCTGTAGTTAATATCTGAACCATTCTGACATAGGACCGTCGTCCTCACATCATCGGAACAGGAAGTTCTATTGTCGTCAAGGCGTTATATAGGAAGGGAGAAAAGGGGTGTGTTTCATAGTTTACAACCTCTGTCTCTTCTCATGGGTGGGCCACTGAGTGAGCAGCCCTATCTTATGAAAACCCACATCTCACATTTTAGAAGCTAAAATCACATTTCATCCCATCACAAATAATTTCATATTCAAACATTTAAATTGAACAAGAATTCCATGTGAATCCGATAACTCTGATGTGTAGACTTTCCACTCTAGAGTTTATGTCATCTTATCATTGATGAGAATGTCTCAGATGACAACCGAACTGACATCATATTCATTAAGTACCACCGCATATGTTCAATTGCTCGGATTACCAGAATATATTTAATTTCCCCCCATCTACTGATGTTCCCAGAATCTCTATGTTAACCAAGGGTGTTGCAAATGTAACCTCAGTAGGGTAGAGAGAGGAAAAAAGGGGGAAGAGGTATTTATGACTGTCATAAACCTACCCCCAGGCCAACGTCATGACAATACTATTGTTTGTACAGATACCAAGGATGAACCAGACTTGTGGAAGTCTACATTTTTTTTGAGGTCTTGGATGATTTCTTTTGATTTCCCCATGATGTCAAGCAAAGAGGCACTGAGTTTGAAGGTAGGCCTTGAAATACATCCAGAGGTACACCTCCAATTGACGTCAATTAGCCTATCAGAAGCTTCTAAAGCCATAACATCATTTTCTGGAATTTTCCAAGGTGTTTAAAGGCACAGTCAACTTAGTGTATGTACATTTCTGACCCACTGGAATTGTGATACAGTGAAATAATCATTCTGTAAACAATTGTTGGAAAAATGACTTGTGTCATGCACAAAGTAGATGTCCTAACCAACTTGCCAAAACTATAGTTTGTGAACAAGAAATGTGTGGAGTGGTTGAACAATGAGTTTAATGACTCCAACCTAAGTGTATGTAAACTTATTTTTTCATTTTGCACTTCTGACTCACCGATGACATGGAGAGCCACAGACCAAAGTAATTTGAAGTTCACGTACTGCTCTTGTGATGTAGAAGTTTATAGGAACAGGCTCGAGGACTGCAGTGTGAGCAAGCCAGGTTTCTCCTTCTATTTTTATAAGACACTGGTAATACTGCCATTTTAGGCATTCAGTCACATACTTCTCTGATGTGGAAGTGGCAGCACTTCAAATAAAATTTTTAAGTATTAGGTTGGCCCTCAAAGGCAACAAGCAAAAGGCAAATGTTTCATCTGTTAGGCAAGTGTCAACAGACCAGTTCTGAGCGCAGAGGTTTCAAGAACGATTTGAAAGCACTTCAAATCAAAACGTCTCTCTTGACCACCACCAGCCGTTTCAAGAAACAGCCCAAATAACATCAACCCTTTGAAAGAAGGGACCCATATCCGAGACTGAGGAAGCATTTTCTTCTATAACTCTTTACTCCAGTCATAGTTCACTTTTCCCCCAGCCCAGTTTGGTGAGAGAAGCGGTATGTTTGGGATTACAGCTAATCCGACACGGCAGGTTCAACGGAGGAGGGCAGGGCAGTCTGGGCGTTCATTTGGGTGGAGGAAAAGTACTATATTAGAGGCTGTGGGGGGGGGGGGGGGGGGGGGGGGGGGTTGTTACACCTTACATAAGAGCTTGGTCTGGGACTGTGAGAGATTACACAAACACACACACACACTTGCTAGCCCATTTATGCAGTGGGCACTGTTGATACGTAAATGTGTGTGTGTGTTGGGCTGTGATTTTGTCAGCCGGAGATTGTCATGCAAATAACTGCCGGTCTCAGGGTAATTGACCGTTAATTAACATAAACACCTTTTAGCATCTCCATGCAACCTACAAACTACTGATGTGGATCTTTGGAAAATCTACATTTTAAAAAGTCTAATAAATCTATTTAATATAGTCTCCACCATCACATTAAATCCATTATTCATTTTAGACAGGTCTAAAGAAACATGATCTGAAGAAAATGTAGCTTATTTCAAGAAGAACAGAATAGCATACTCTGAGTTGTCTGCCATATAGCTTGTGTCTGGCTATGCCATATAGCTTGTGTCTGGCTATGCCATATAGCTTGTGTCTGGCTATGCCATATAGCTTGTGTCTGGCTATGCCATATAGCTTGTGTCTGGCTATGCCATATAGTTTGTGTCTGGCTATGCCATATAGCTTGTGTCTGGCTATGCCATATAGCTTGTGTCTGGCTATGCCATATAGCTTGTGTCTGGCTATGCCATATAGCTTGTGTCTGGCTATGCCATATAGCTTGTGTCTGGCTATGCCATATAGCTTGTGTCTGGCTATGCCATATAGCTTGTGTCTGGCTATGCCATATAGCTTGTGTCTGGCTATGCCATATAGCTTGTGTCTGGCTATGCCATATAGCTTGTGTCTGGCTATGCCATATAGCTTGTGTCTGGCTATGCCATATAGCTTGTGTCTGGCTATGCCATATAGCTTGTGTCTGGCTATGCCATATAGCTTGTGTCTGGTTATGCCATATAGCTTGTGTCTGGCTATGCCATATAGCTTGTGTCTGGCTATGCCATATAGCTTGTGTCTGGCTATGCCATATAGCTTGTGTCTGGCTATGCCATATAGTTTGTGTCTGGCTATGCCATATAGCTTGTGTCTGGCTATGCCATATAGCTTGTGTCTGGCTATGCCATATAGCTTGTGTCTGGCTATGCCATATAGCTTGTGTCTGGCTATGCCATATAGCTTGTGTCTGGCTATGCCATATAGCTTGTGTCTGGCTATGCCATATAGCTTGTGTCTGGCTATGCCATATAGCTTGTGTCTGGCTATGCCATATAGCTTGTGTCTGGCTATGCCATATAGCTTGTGTCTGGCTATGCCATATAACTTGTGTCTGGCTATGCCATATAGCTTGTGTCTGGCTATGCCATATAGTTTGTGTCTGGCTATGCCATATAACTTGTGTCTGGCTATGCCATATAGCTTGTGTCTGGCTATGCCATATAACTTGTGTCTGGCTATGCCATATAGCTTGTGTCTGGCTATGCCATATAGCTTGTGTCTGGCTATGCCATATAGCTTGTGTCTGGCTATGCCATATAGCTTGTGTCTGGCTATGCCATATAGCTTGTGTCTGGCTATGCCATATAGCTTGTGTCTGGCTATGCCATATAGCTTGTGTCTGGCTATGCCATATAGCTTGTGTCTGGCTATGCCATATAGCTGTGGGTTTAACTACAGTGACAATAAAAAGTATGTGAAATAGCTGGATTTCTGCATAAATTGGTCATAAAATTTTATCTGCTCTTGATCTAGGTCACAAAAATAGAAAAAAACCGCAGTCTGCTTAAACTAATAACACACAAACAACAAACGTTTTCATGTGTTTATTGAACACACCGTGTAAACATTCACAGTGCAAGGTGCAAAAAGTATGTGAACCCCTGGGGTTCAAAGCTGATTGGAGTCAGGAGTCAGCTAACCTGGAGTCCAATCAATGAGATGAGATTGGAGATGTTGGTTAGAGCTGCCCTGCCCTATAAAAAAACACTCACAAAATTTGAGCTATTCACAAGCTGCGTTGCCTGATATTAGCCATGCCTCAAACAAAATAGATCTCAGAAGACCTAAGATTAAGAATGGTTGACATACTTTGTAACCCTTTCCAGCTTCATATATCTCTAAAAGCCTTGATGTTCACCAGTCCATGTTAAGACAAATTATCTATAAATGGAGAAAGTTCAGCACTGTTGCTACTCTCCCTAGGAGTGGCCGTCCTGCAAAGACGACTGCAAGATCACAGTGCAGAATGCTCAATGAGGTTAAGAAGAATCCTAGAGTGAAATCTCTGGAATATGCTAACATCCCTGTTGACGAGTCTACAATACTTAAAACACTAAACAATAATGGTGTTCATGGGAGGACACCACGGAAGAAGCCACTGCTGTAAAAATAAAACATATCTGCACATCTGAAGTTTGCAAAAGTGCACCTGGATGTTCCACAGCGCTACTGGCAAAATATTCTGTGAACAGATGAAACTAAAGTTGTGTTGTTTGGAAGGAACACACAACACTATGTGTAGAGAAAAAAAGGCACAGCACGCCAACATCAAAACCTCATCCCAACTGTAAAGTACGGTGGAGGGAGCATCATGGTTTGGGGCTGCTTTGCTGCCTCAGGGCCTGGACAGCTTGCTATCATCGACGGAATAATGAATTCCCAAGTTTATCAAGACATTTTGCCTAGATGATGTATTTATATGATGTATTCTGTGCTGTGATCTTGTATTCTGTGACATATCTGTCGTTCTGCCCCTGAACAGGCAGTTAACCCACTGTTCCTAGACCGTCATTGAAAATAAGAATTTGTTCTTAACTGACTTGCCTAGTTAAATAAAGGTAAAATAAAAAATAAAATATAGACAAGAAAAATACAATACTTTGTGTGTTATTAGTTTAAGCACACTATGTTTGTCTATTGTTATGACTTAGATCAGATCAAATTTGATAACCAATTTATGCAGAAATCCAGGTAATTCCAAAGGGTTCACATACTTTTTCTTGCCACTGTAGTTCATTTAGCAGGCAAGATTTGCTTAGAATTTCGTGGCATTATTTTATAATATGAAGAATATAATTGAACATAGCTGAATAAAATCAAAATAATATTTTCTCCAATCTATTTCCGAGGGCTATTCTGTTTTGAGCAGTTAACAAAGAAACAGCTCCTCCTATATGCTTAATTTAGAGTTATTTATGTAACTTTAGTTGTGATACAAACGTTGGGCTATATGTTTAGATTTTGTATACATTCTAAGGTTGCATGATGTGACTAATAACGATTTGAAAAAAGTTACATGAAAGGCATGAGCTGCACACACTTCATCAGTCTCTTATTCACAATTTGACAACAAGCACTTGATAATATTTTCACCCATCAGACTATTCTTAATTTAATCTGGTCTTTACATATAGCCTATGGGTGGATTTTTTTTATATTTAGAATGGCACACACAAAAAAAGTAATCCATAGCCTGCACTCGAATAGTGAATGGAGCTTACATGCGGTTGTTTTTAATATGCAAGCATAGGCAGCATATCAAGCATCGCAGGAAAAACGTTAGGAAAGCAAATGCTTGTTTCTGTAGAGAAGATAATGAAAAGACATTGTCTTTTAGTTTATCCAAATTCTCAATTTAATTGAGCGAACAACAGTATAGCCTATTTTATTGGCACCAGTGCACACTGCACATTTTCACTATCGTTGTTGGGTCAGTGCTACATAAGTCTGTTTCTTGACAGTTTCCTCCTGTTTAGATGAATGTCATTTTCTGTATCTCCCCTTCTCGTAGGCCTATTATATGGACAAGGTCGTTTTTATTGATCTGTTTGTCATTGTCTGGAGAGTAAGACCCTGTAATTTGTCCTATTAAAAAAAGATTCTGATTATGTCACCAGTCATATAAAGTTAAGTTAAAATAAATTAATGTTAGCAGGCAATATTAACAAGTGCAAGCAGAGTCGGGGTATATGCAGCAGTTTGGGCCACCTGGCTTGTTGCGAACTATGTGAAGACTGTAATTAATTAGCCAGAATGTTACATAATTATGACATAACATTGAAGGTTGTAACAGCAATATTTAGACTTAGGGATGCCACCTGTTCGATACAATACGTAACGGTTCCGTATTTCACTGAAAGGATAAACAATTTGTTTTCGAAATGATAGTTTCCGGATTTCAAATCAAAGTTTAAATCAAATCAAAGTTTATTTGTCACGTGCGCCAAATACAACAGGTGTAGACCTTACAGTGAAATGCTTACTTACAGGCTCTAACCAATGGTGCGGAAAAAAAGGTATGTGTGTGTGTGTGTGTGTGTGTGTGTGTGTGTGTGTGTGTGTGTGTAGGTAAGTAAAGAAATAAAACAACAGTAAAAAGACATTTGAAAAAAGAGTAGCAAGGCTATATACAGACACCTGTTAGTCAGTCTTATTGAGGTAGAATGTACATGTAGGTATCGTTAAAGTGACTATGTATATATGATGAACAGAGAGTAGCAGAAGCGTAAAAAGAGGGGTTGGCGGGTGGTGGGACACAATGCAGATAGCCCCGGTTAGCCAATGTGCGGGAGCACTGGTTGGTCGGGCCATTTAGGTTGTATGTACATGAATGTATAGTTAAAGTGAGTATGCATATAAGATAAACAGAGAGTAGCAGCAGTGTAAAAGAGGGGTTGGGGGGAGCACACAATGCAAATAGTCTGGGTATCCATTTGATTACTTGTTCAGGAGTCTTATGGCTTGGGGATAGAAACTTTAGAAAACCCTTTTTGTCCTAGACTTGGCACTCCGGTACCGCTTGCCATGCGGTAGTAGAGAGAACAGTCTATGACTGGGGTGGATGGGGTCTTTGAAAATTTTTAGGGCCTTCCTCTGACACCACCTGGTGTAGAGGTCCTGGATGGCAGGCAGCTTTGCCTCAGTGGTGTACTGGGCCGTACGCATTACCCACTGAAGTGCCTTGCGGTCGGAGGCTGAGCAATTGCCGTACCAGGCAGTGATGCAACCGGTCAGGATGCTCTCAATGTTGCAGCTGTAGAACCTTTTGAGGATCTCAGGACCCATGTCAAATCTTTTTAGTTTCCTGAGGGGAGAATAGGCTTTGTCATGCCCTCTTCATGACTGTCTTGGTGTGTTTGGACCAATCTAGTTTGTTGTTGATGTGGAAACCAAGGAATTTGAAGCTCTCAACCTGCTCCACTACAGCCCCGTCGATGAGAATGGGGACGTGCTGGGTGCTCCTTTTCCTGTAGTCCACAATCATCTCCTTTGTCTTGGTTACGTTGAGGGATAGGTTGTTATTCTGGAACAACCCGGCCAGGTCTCTGACCTCCTCCCTATAGGCTGTCTCGTCGTTGTCGGTGATCAGGCCTACCACTGTTGTGTCGTCAGCAAATAATGATGGTGTTGGTGCTGTGCCTGGCCATGCAATCGTGGGTGAACAGGAAGTACAGGAGGGAACTGAGCACGCACCCCTGGGGAGCTCCAGTGTTGAGGATCAGCGTGGCAGATGTGTTGCTACCTACCCTCACCACCTGGGGGCAGCCTGTCAGGAAGTCCAGGATCCAGTTGCAGAGGGAGGTGTTTAGTCCCAGGACTAGAACTTGGTTTTCCAGGGAGGTGATTTGGGTGCGTAACTGGACACAATCTGAAAATAACAGCGTGTGTCGCCCTTATATTTTGCCCCTCTGTCAATTGTGCTGTTTTTTCAGTGAGTGTCCTTTTTGAAGGTACACTTTAAAGGGGAAGGGAACAATGGATTGGGGCTTGCCCCGACGGATCCCTGAGACCTCACTGGCAGGTCTGGGTGGGTAGGGCCTGTTCTTCCTTTTTGTGTGTGTCTGTGTGCATGTGCCTGTGTGTCTGTCTGTGCTTCTGCACGTGTGTGCAAAAGGCAATTCTAGGTCTTGTGGCATATTTTGTTTAAACTATCCCCAATTTAATAGAATTGCTACCCTTTGCATGCACAGTGCCATCACATGTGTAGTGCACTCTTCCATCACATGTACAGCTGAATCTCAAGATCTTGCACACTAATGAGATGCTATTGAGCCCACACTACTACACTGTCTGAGCCAAGAACTACATGCTTTCTGTTAAGTTTTGATTACAATACTGGGTGTGGTGAATATATTTTATATATTGAGTCTGCTAACTGAGGTGTGTTAATTCACCTGTTTCCATACATGTTTCATTTTAAAACATTTATCTTACAAAGGAGTTGTTTAATCTAACTGCTTAGCTATGTATATGTACATGGAATTGTATTTTATTTTTTTACTAATTGTTTTCTAATCTTTACAGGAAAATGCCACGGGCACTATCTGATGTGTGGAGACATTTCACTGCAGCTAATGTAGGAGGAAAAGCTGTGTACATACGCAAATACTGTGCCAAATCATATGTGAAGAATGCAACAAAGACGCAGAATCATCTGGCCAAGTGCATAAAGTTCCCTCAGCGCTCACAACAAGCAACCTCTAACAAAAGTCCCTCTACATCTATTCGAGGTAAAAATGATGAATCAGACACCTTATCGACAGCAACAGCTCATGGTCCTCCTGGAATCAGAAGTTTTTTTGACTCAATGGAGGAACGTAGTCAGAGAAATGCTGATGAATGTCTTGCTCGAGCTGTGTATGCAACTGGTTCACCTCTGATGTTCGCAGGCAATGCGTATTGGAAGAGATTTCTGAATGTTCTTCACCCAGCATACACCCCTCCAACCAGACATGCTTTATCTACTCATTTGCTGGATGCAGAGTTCAAGAGAGTTCAAGTGAAGGTCAAGCAAATCATAGAGAAAGCTGTATAGCAATCATCTCTGATGAGTGGTTGAATGTTCGTGGGCAAGGAATAATTAACTACATCTCCACCCCCCAACCAGTATTCTACAAGAGCACAGACCCCAGGGACAACAGAGACACCGGTCTTTACATTGCAGATGAGCTGAAGGCAGTCATCCATGACCTTGGACCACAGAAGGTATTTGCACTGGTGACAGACAATGCTGCAAACTTGAAGGCTGCTTGATCTAAAGGAGTCCTACCCTCATGTCACATCCATTGGCTGTGCTGCTCATGCATTGAATCTGTTCCTCAAGGAGATCATGGAACTGAAAACAATGGATACACCCTACAAGAGAGCCAAGAAAATGGTTAGGAATATGAAGTGTGATCAAGTTATAGCAACAATCTACATCACCAAGCAAAGTGAGAAGAATAAGAGCACCACATTGAAGCTTCCCAGCAACACCCGTTGGGGTGGTGTTGTCATCATGTTTGACAGTCTCCTGGAGGGGAAGGAGTCTCTCCAAGAAATGGCCATATCACAGTCTGCCGATATGGACAGCCCCATCAAGAGGATCAGTCTGGGCGGTCTGGCGAAGTACACTTCCAAGCAAGGGCTTTGGGATGGAAATATATTATATGGCAGTCGTGCCAACATATCTCATCAGCCACCTGGCGGAAGGGACTTTGTGGATCTGAGGCTCTTTCCCGTTGTCTCCATCATCAGCTGCCTTAGAGCGCAACTGGTCCTTGTTTGGGAACACACACCAAATCATGCAACAGGCTGACCAATATAACGGTTGAGAAAGTGGTGTCCATCCGGGCAAATTTGAGTTTTTTTGAGCCTGACAAAGAAGCCATCCTGTGACAGTGAAGATGAGGCCTCAGAATCTGATGTTCAAGAGGTGGACATGGAGGAGGTCCAGGGAGAAGACATGGAAGCCTGAGAGGAAGACAACCAAAGCTTTTTACAGATGTATGTCGAAAATGTTTTTGGGAGATACGATGGATCATTGGGGATCATTCAATATTCCCTTTTGATGTTCAGTGAAATCATCCCATGTCAACTAATTTAATTAAAGTTCAATTTGTAATTAAATAGTTTTTTTTCTTTTTCTATTGGTTTGCAATGATGTCTACTTATGATAAGGTAAAAGGTTTCTGTTTCTGTCTCCATATGATATGGTAAATATATCCAATGCAAAAAAACATCTACATTTAAATGGTATTAATATTGATTTACATTTATTTCTGTTAATTGCCATATATTCCATTAATTCCCACTGAAAGTTTCCACCTCTGAATATTCCCCAAAATGTGCAACCCTGTGTGGGTTCCAGTCTGTGTGTTTTGACCACAACAATGGCCTGTTTCTCTTGCTCTGTGTTCCTTCAGCAGTGGTTTGAGATCATGGGAAAGGCATGAAGATGTAACATTGTGCGTGTGTTCCTCTTTACTCTAGATGCTAGCTTATAGCCCCTGTGGTCTGCCTGGCTGGCTCCAGAACAGTTTATAGCACTCCCCTTTTCTGTTGACTGGGGACCTTTTTTATAGGAGAAAACACACTAAGTTACTCACTGACTCAGACTCTGAAACCTGAACTGAACTTTCACTCTGCAGGAATTTAGTGGAGGAGACTGAGAAGGAAAGAGCAACGCAGAGTGTCCTACTGTTGTCTACATCCTAACTTTCTTCTCTAGGTTAACTACGTCTCTCTGTCTTTTCATCCCATTTACAGGGAGTAACCAATAATTTTTGGGGGAGTGACAACTTCCGATCTGCACTGGAGAACTGAGTTTTGTTGTGTGACTAAGTACTCCTGCTTATCCCAGGTCTCTCCTCCCTCTCTGCCCCTCCCCCAGACCCTACTACTTCCATGTGAAGTAGGTCTCTCTCCACCCTCTCTGCCCCTCCCCCATACCTCTACTACTTCCATGTGAAGTAGGTCTCTCCACCCTCTCTGCCCCTCCCCCAGACCCTACTACTTCCATGTGAAGTAGGTCTCTCTCCACCCTCTCTACCCCTCCCCCAGACCTCTACTACTTCCATGTGAAATAGGTCTCTCCTCCCTCTCTGCCCCTCCCCCAGACCTCTACTACTTCCATGTGAAGTAGGTCTCTCTCCTCCCTCTCTGCCCCTCCCCCAGACCTCTACTACTTCCATGTGAAGTAGGTCTCTCCTCCCTCTCTGCCCCTCCCCCAGACCTCTACTACTTCCATGTGAAGTAGGTCTCTCCTCCCTCTCTGCCCCTCCCCCAGACCTCTACTACTTCCATGTGAAATAGGTCTCTCCTCCCTCTCTGCCCCTCCCCCAGACCTCTACTACTTCCATGTGAAGTAGGTCTCTCCTCCCTCTCTGCCCCTCCCCCAGACCTCTACTACTTCCATGTGAAGTAGGTCTCTCCTCCCTCTCTGCCCCTCCCCCAGACCTCTACTACTTCCATGTGAAGTAGGTCTCTCCTCCCTCTCTGCCCCTCCCACAGACTTCTACTACTTCCATGTGAAATAGGTCTCTCCTCCCTCTCTGCCCCTCCCCCAGACCTCTACTACTTCCATGTGAAGTAGGTCTCTCTCCTCCCTCTCTGCCCCTCCCCCAGACCTCTACTACTTCCATGTGAAATAGGTCTCTCTCCCCTCTCTGCCCCTCCCCCAGACCTCTACTACTTCCATGTGAAATAGGTCTCTCCTCCCTCTCTGCCCCTCCCCCAGACCTCTACTACTTCCATGTGAAGTAGGTCTCTCTCCTCCCTCTCTGCCCCTCCCCCAGACCTCTACTACTTCCATGTGAAGTAGGTCTCTCTCCTCCCTCTCTGCCCCTCCCCCAGACCTCTACTACTTCCATGTGAAGTAGGTCTCTCCTCCCTCTCTGCCCCTCCCCCAGACCTCTACTACTTCCATGTGAAGTAGGTCTCTCCTCCCTCTCTGCCCCTCCCCCAGACCTCTACTACTTCCATGTGAAGTAGGTCTCTCCTCCCTCTCTGCCCCTCCCACAGACTTCTACTACTTCCATGTGAAATAGGTCTCTCCTCCCTCTCTGCCCCTCCCCCAGACCTCTACTACTTCCATGTGAAGTAGGTCTCTCCTCCCTCTCTGCCCCTCCCCCAGACCTCTACTACTTCCATGTGAAATAGGTCTCTCCTCCCTCTCTGCCCCTCCCCCAGACCTCTACTACTTCCATGTGAAGTAGGTCTCTCTCCTCCCTCTCTGCCCCTCCCCCAGACCTCTACTACTTCCATGTGAAATAGGTCTCTATCCCCTCTCTGCCCCTCCCCCAGACCTCTACTACTTCCATGTGAAATAGGTCTCTCCTCCCTCTCTGCCCCTCCCCCAGACCTCTACTACTTCCATGTGAAATAGGTCTCTCCTCCCTCTCTGCCCCTCCCCCAGACCTCTACTACTTCCATGTGAAGTAGGTCTCTCTCCTCCCTCTCTGCCCCTCCCCCAGACCTCTACTACATCCATGTGAAATAGGTCTCTCTCCCCTCTCTGCCCCTCCCCCAGACCTCTACTACTTCCATGTGAAGTAGGTCTCTCTCCTCCCTCTCTGCCCCTCCCCCAGACCTCTACTACATCCATGTGAAATAGGTCTCTCCTCCCTCTCTGCCCCTCCCCCAGACCTCTACTACATCCATGTGAAATAGGTCTCTCTCCCCTCTCTGCCCCTCCCCCAGACCTCTACTACTTCCATGTGAAATAGGTCTCTCTCCCCTCTCTGCCCCTCCCCCAGACCTCTACTACTTCCATGTGAAATAGGTCTCTATCCCCTCTCTGCCCCTCCCCCAGACCTCTACTACTTCCATGTGAAGTAGGTCTCTCTCCTCCCTCTCTGCCCCTCCCCCAGACCTCTACTACTTCCATGTGAAATAGGTCTCTCTCCCCTCTCTGCCCCTCCCCCAGACCTCTACTACTTCCATGTGAAATAGGTCTCTCTCCCCTCTCTGCCCCTCCCCCAGACCTCTACTACTTCCATGTGAAGTAGTGTTACTGAGATTTCCCAGTGCCAAATTAACTATAGAATGTGTTAAACCACCTTTTGATTTACATGTAAGATACCAAACCAAAGTTTTTATTGTTAGTGTTTCAATGTCATATTCTGCTTTGTCCCATCTTGTTTTTGCTACGATGTCTTGTTACTTAGATTTCCCAGAGCAGAATGTTACTAGTAGAACCCCACAAAGATAATTCAGTTTCCTGGGATTGCTGTAGTTGAAACCACAGTGGAAAGCAAAGCAGTGCTGGATTAACCTTGATGAATTTCAGAACACTTAACTCATGTGGAAGGAAATGTTAGCATAACATTATGAAAAGGTTGTGTGCATGCGTGCATCTTCTTTGTGTGTGTGTGTGTGTGTGTGTGTTTTATTGCTGTGCCCTTACACCATGGTGTTGTTTCAGTGACTCAGATGAGGGCTGTAATTACCACAGGCCGTTGCTAAATCTCCCTGACCGCTTGGGAGGTTCACTCTAAAGCACAGACAGACAGACCCTCATTCTGCTGATCTCAACCTGACTCTACTTTTTACCACCCTCAGGAGAATGGCAGACACGTAGTCACTCAGGCACTTCTCAATGTTTTCTCAATTTCTATGGAAGTAGTCTTCAGTACTATTAGCCTGGTCCCAGATCTGTTTGTGCTTTATAGTCAACTCCTATGGTAGTTGTCATGTTTTGCATTACAATAACCTCAGGCGTTGGCAAGACAGCACAAACGCATCAGGGACCAGGCTCCAGTGCAAGTTGTCATACTCCAAACCAAAATAACACATGTATTATGTGAGAACTGCATTGTGTAGTAGTTATGTTTACTGACGGATGAAGCCCTGAACTATCTAACCATTGTTGGCTTAACCTAATCAGCAATGGCACAACAAGGCATCAAAAATGGTGATACTTGATCATATAAATCTCATCAAACTCATTACACCATCACACTTCTATGTTTAACATCCATTTTCCTAGATGGATAGTTTCTTCGTGTTTCAATGTCTCATTACAATGACCTGGTCACAAAGGTCAGTGTTTCACACTCTCCTAGATCATTAGTAAGTGCAAAACCTGACATTAAAGTTGGAACCTCCGTGTCTGCCAGCTTTTCTCTTCTCTCGGCTCCTCTCCTCTGTTTTTAAATAAAATCAAGTCACACATTTCATACAAAAAAAGTCCTTCCCATAAAATTATAAAGTGAGAAAGATAAAATAAAAAAACTAATCAGGTTTGGGGTCAATTCCATTTCAATTTAGAAAGTAAATAAAATTCATATTCCTAATGTTCTTCATTGAAAAGCATTGAAGAGAATTATAATTGTAATTTCAGTGTACTTCCTGAATTGACTGGAAGTTAAATGACTCTGACTCTGAACACGGCATTTCCTCTACTTTCTTCTCTCCTCCCTCTCTACCCTCACCACCTTACCTCTCAGCCCCCCCCCCCCCCCCCCCCCCCCCCCCCCCCTCCCTCTCTCTTCTTCTCCCCTCATGTCCAACCCAAGGAGCTGGATACATGGCGGCAATCTGCAGGAAGGGATGGAATCACTTCCTTCCCACCATTGTCTGCACAGTTGCTGTTCGTGTTTTGTCTTCTGTTCAACTATATTATCCCATTTGAATTAAGGCAGCTCTTGATACCCAAATCATTCAGTAGGAGTTAAAAGAAACTGCCATAGCACATTCGGTGTGGTCCTAACCTATTGCTACTGTAGGAGCGTTGCTCTCTGGCCACACCTGCTTATTATATTAGGGTGAACAGGCTTTAGTTACCAAAAGTTAAGCCTCTGATTACACTGTAATACCATAGGAGTTTACACTGTTTTCTAGAAGAGAGGGAGAGCGAGAGTGAAAGGTAGCCTGGTCCCAGATGCTGTATTGCCATGGCAACGACCATAGAAGTTAGCTACAGGACAAACAGATCTGGGACCAGTCTAAGTGAGAGGTGGGTGTTGTAGTGAAATGGGTTGTTTCAAGAGAGCAGGGCATGTTTGCAGGTTTTCTGCATTAGAGACTCAGCCTGTTTCTCAAATGGCATCCCATTTCCTACATAGGGCACTTAGTTTGAACAGAGCCCTATAGGCCAATATATAGGGAATAGGGTGCAATTTGGGATGCAAACTCAGCCTGTTTCCCTTGTAGCGCCGTGGCCATTAGGTAAATTGGAGCCAGGTGGCCACAATTTTAAAGGAAATCGTAAACGCATGCAGCACACACAGACAATTGTAACTGTTTGTGTTCCTCAACCCCGGTAATCAGAACCAAGCAAGCAACCGATGACCACTCTCTTACTATTTCTTTCTCTCTCTCTCTCTCTCGTTCTCTCCATCCAGTCTGATCAACAGGATCAAACCAGGCATCATCAAGAGGGTGAACAGACTCTCCACACCAATTGCTGGACTGGTAAGTGTCATTCACATCTTTAATATTCAAAGCAGAGCTGGGTCAAATACCTATATAGAATACTTTCAAGCACACACAATTAGTATTTGGAAGCATTACCATTAAATTGTTTAACTTGAGTCAAACGTTTCGGGTAGCCTTTCACAAGCTTCCTACAATAAGTTGGGTGAATTTTGTCCCATTCCTCCTGACAGAGCTGTTGTAACTGAGTCAGGTTTGTTGAACTTGCTCGCACACACTTTTTCAGTTCTGCCCACAATAGTTCTATTAGGATTGAGGTCAGGGCTTTGTGATAGCCACTCCAATACCTTGACTTTGTTGTCCTTAAGCCATTTTGCCACAATGTTGGAAGTATTCTTGGGGTCATTGTCCATTTGGAAGACCCATTTGCGATCAAGCTTTAACTTCCTGACTGATGTCTTGAGATATTTCTTCAATATATCCATATCATTTTATTTCTTCGTGATTCCATCTAATTTGTGAAGTGCACCAGTCCAGCAAAGCACCCCCACAGCATGATGCTGCTACCCCCATGCTTCACGGTTGCGATGGTGTTCTTCAGCTTGCATACCTCCTCCTTTTTCCTCCAAACATAACGATGGTCATTATGGCCAAACAGCTCTATTTTTGTTTCATCAGACAAGAGGACATTTCTCCAAAAAGTACGATCTTTCTCCCCATGTGCAGTTGCAAACCGTAGTCTGGATTTTTTATGGCGGTTTTGGAGCAGTGGCTTCTTCCTTGCTGAGTGGCCTTTTCAGGTTATGTCGATATAGGACTTGTTTTACTGTGGATATAGATACTTTTGGACCTGTTTCCTCCAGCATCTTCACAAGGTCCTTTGCTGTTGTTCTGGGATTGATTTGCACTTTTCACACCAAAGTAAGTTCATCTCTAGGAGACAGAACGCGTCTCCTTCCTGAGTGGTATGACGGCTGTGTGATCCCATGGTGCTTATACTTGCGTACTATTGTTTGTACAGATGAACGTGGTACCTTCAGGCATTAGGAAATTGTTCCCAAGGATGAACCAGACTTGTGGAAGTCTACAATTTTCTTTTGAGGTCTGATTTCTTTTGATTTTCCCATGATATCAAGCAAAGAGGCACTGAGTTTGAAATACATCCACAGGTACACCTCCAATTGACTCAAATTATGTCATTTGGCCTATCAGAAGCTTCTAATGCCATTATTTTCTGGGATTTTCCAAGGTGTTTAAAGGCACAGTCAACTTAGTGTATGTAAACTTCTGACCCACTGGAATTGTGATACAGTGAATTATAAGTGAAATAATCTGTCTGTAAACAATTGTTGGAAAAATTACTTGTGTCATGCACAAAGTAGATGTCCTAGCCGACTTGCCAAAACTATAGTTTGTTAACAAGAAATGTGTGGATTGGTTGAAAAACAAGTTTTAATGACTCCAACATAAGTGTTTATAAACTTCCGACCTCAACTGTGTATATATATTTTTTTTATCTACACACAATACCCCATAATGACAAAGCAAAAAAAAACGTTTTTTAGAAATGTTTGCAAATGTATATAAAAAAACTGAAATATAACATTTACATAAGTATTCAGACCCTTTAATCAGTACTTTGTTGAAGCACCTTTGGCAGCGATTACAGCCTTGAGTCTTCTTGGGTATGACGCTACAAGCTTGGCACAACTGTATTTGAATAGTTTCTCCCATTCTTCTCTGCAGATCCTCTCAAGCTCTGTCAATTTGCATGGGGAGCTATTTTCAGGGCCCTCAAGAGATGTTCGATCCGGTTCAAATCCGGGCTGTGGCTGGGCCACTCAAGGACATTCAAAGACTTGTCCTGAAGCCACTCCTGTGTTGTCTTGGCTGTGTTCTTATGGTCGATCTCCTGTTTGAAGGTGAACCTTTGCCCCAGTTTGAGGTTTTGAGCACTCTGGAGCAGGTTTTCATCTCTGTACTTTGTTCCATTTATCTTTCCCTCGATCCTGACTAGTCTCCCAGTCCCTGCCGCTGAAAAACATCCCCACAGCATGATGCTGCCATCACCATGATTCATCGTAGGGATGGTGACAGGTTTCCTGCTGACGTGACGCTTGGCATTCAGGCCAAAGAGTTCAATCCTGGTTTCATCAGACCAGAGAATCTTGTTTCTCATGGTCTGAGAGTCGTTTAGGTGCCTTTTGGCAAACTCCAAGCGGGCTCTCATGTGCCTTTTACTGAGGAGTTGCTTCCATCTGGCCACTCTACCATATAGGCTTATCGAGTGCTGCAGAGATGGTTGTCCTTCTGGAAGGTTCTCTTATTTCCACAGATGAACTCTGGAGCTCTATGAGTGACAACCTCCCTGACCAAGGCCCTTCTCCCCCGATTGCTATGGCCAGCTCTAGGAAGAGTCTTGGTGGTTCCAAATTTCTTCCATTTAAGAATGATGGTGGCCACTGTGTTCTTAGGAACCATCATTGCTGCAGAAATGTTTTGGTACCCTTCTGTGCCTCGGCACAATCCTGTCTCGGAGCCCTACGGACAATTCCTTTGACCTCATGGTTTGGTTTTTGCTCTGACATGCACTGTCAATTGTGGGGCCTTATATAGACAGGTGTGTGCCTTTCCAAATCATGTCCAATCAATTGAATTTACCACCGGTGGACTCCAATCAAGTTGAAAAAACATCTCAATGATGATCAATGGAAACAGGATGCACCTAAGCACAATTTCAAATCTCATAGCAAAGGGTCTGAATACTTATATAAATAAGGTATTTCTGTTTTCGCTTTGTCATTATGGGTATTGTGTGTAGATTGATGAGGAAAAAACAACTATTTAATCCATTTTAGAATAAGGCTGTAACGTAACAATGTGGAAAGAGTCAAGGGTTCCGAATACCATGACTTTTGAAATGCTTATTTGAATAACATAACACATTTTAGAATGTAGTCTTTATGTAGCCTATGGCGCATTGAGCTACTGCTGCTCAAGATGTCAAGTAACTTTGATATTGTTTACAGTTGCTCACTGTTAACGTAGCCTACAGTTCCGAGGACACACAAAGTGTTTGTTTTCTTATGAAGCTCATTTTCTCTCTCATGGGCTATGGATTTTGAGTTGCGTTTCTCATTAAAAGGCATTTTATTATCATAGCGCATTTAGCCCTTCGGTCAGCCTGGACCGTTTGTATAGTATGCTTCCTTTATTGTGTTATAAGAATATCTTGTGTGTTTTTGTTCTTCCTTGTTGTTTTCTTTCATTTTATTGTTATTAACTTTGTTGGGGTTAGAGCTTGCAAGAGGCATTTCACTATACTTGTGCATATGACATTAAAACTTGAAACTTGACAATGGTATGCTATTTACCCCACTAGTGATTAGCCTACAAGTGAGCATCAACGGAAGATTCACAGGACCTGACACAGATCAATGCAAAACATTTAAAAAAAACTTTTTGGGGAACATAATCAATTCTATAATGCTGAATATTATTATTTCACTGTTGCTGTTAACCTAGGCTGATGTTAGCCAACAGCTACTGTAACAGCCCCCTGAAACTGCTCATTGTCTGCTGTTGTGGCATTTTGCATCATTCTGATTGGTCAAGAGTAGAGACATAAAATATTTTTTATATATATATAATATTTTTATTTTTTTTTGACTATCTACATTATTCAAATAGTGAAATCATTTAGAATGCCCATCCCTAGGTTACTGTACTTTACATTCAAAAACACTCTGTCACATCAAATATCAGCATTTGACAGTTCATTCTAGTTCAACTGCAATCTCTCTCCCAATGCATTGGGGCTACAGTATGTCTGTGGAGAACGCGTTGGTAAGATCTGAGGAGTTAAGAAGTATTGGAGTTGTGTTGACAGCTGACATGCTCGGAGGTATACTGTCGGTGTTGGGAAGAACTACCTGTCTGCTCCACTAAACTGTCTCCCTACATATTCATCCACACTAATAAGTGTAGTGAAATGGGAGTAGCCTGAAAGACCAGTGGACATATTGGAGCACACCTTAAATTGTGGGATGCCAGCTGTGCTAAAGGCATTGTTCAATCAAAACCGCAACCTGGAAAGGGTGATTGTTTTGTACCTGCAGTGTGAGAGTATGGGGATTTTTTTCATCAATGAATGGAGATTAAACTTATCTAACATTGTTAAACATGTTCATTTTCAGCATGGATGTTTTTTTTCATTCTAGCATTTTCTGAATTTTTAATTTTTTTTTAAATGTGTGAAAAGGGTACAACAA
This sequence comes from Oncorhynchus mykiss, assembly GCF_013265735.2. NCBI lineage: Eukaryota > Metazoa > Chordata > Actinopteri > Salmoniformes > Salmonidae > Oncorhynchus > Oncorhynchus mykiss. The sequence goes on along the minus strand of NC_048586.1, from coordinate 819,049 downwards.
AAACCAGGCAGACATTTCCTAATGGTGGGAAGGAACCTGAATCTGAGGCCACCGTGTCCTGACTTGAAGCATAGAACAAGCTCATCACTAAGCTCAGGGCCCTGGGTCTGAACCCCTCCCTGGGCAACTGGGTCCTGATATTCCTGATGGGCCCGACCACGGGTGGTGAAGGTAGGCAACAACATCTCCTCCACACTGATGTTCAACACGGGGGGCCCCACAGGTGTTCGTGCTCACCTCCCTCCTGTACTCGGTGTAAACTCATGACTATGTGGCCATACACGTCTCGAACTCAGCCAAGTTTGCTAACGACACAACAGTAGTAGGCCTGATTAACAACAGCGACAAGACAGCCTACCGGGAGGAGGTGAGAGCCCTGGCGGAGTGTAGGGTCCTATAAAATCTGTAGAAAACGCGGACGGAATCACGGAATCCAGACAATAAAACGGATTTCAACAATATTCAAAAATGTATTGAACTTAGTAGGTAATCAACTACACTGAACAAAAATATAAATTCAACATGTTAGGTCCCATGTTTTATGAGCTGAAATTTAAGATCCCAGAAATGTACCAAACTCACAAAAAGCGTATTTGTCTAGAAATGTTGACACACATTTGTTTACATCCGTGTTAGTGAGCATCTCCTTTGCCAAGATAATCCATCCACCTGACAGGTGTGTCTTATCATTAAACAGCATGATCATTACACAGGTGCCCCTTGTCCTGGGAACAATAAAAAGCCACTCAAATGTGCAGTTTTGTCACACAACACAATGCCACAGATGTCTCAAGTTGAGGGAGTGTGCAGTTGGCCTGCTGACTGCAGGAATGTCCACCAGAGTTGTTGCCAGAGAATTTAAAGGGAAGCGTGCTTGTCGTCCTCACCAGGGTTTTGACCTGACTACAGTTTGGTGTCACAACTGACTTCAGTGGGCAAATGCTCACCTTTGATGGCCACTGGCTTGCTGGAGAAGTGTGCTCTTCGCGGATGAATCCCAGTTTCAACTGTACCGGGTAGATGGCAGACAGTATTATTCTGTAATGTAGAAAATAGTAAAGATAACAAAAAACCCTGGAATGAGTAGTCTAAACGTTTGACTGGTACTGTATGTATATACTTTATTATAGTCATGGCTCATCATATGTAGCCATACCCCTTTTTTATTCATATACTCTCCATTCTGTCTATACACACCATTCACATAAATATATACATTTATTTATATTCTGGACTCTGACATTACTCATTCTGATACATTTGTCTATAATTTCTTGTTATTTTTTAAAAACTTTTGGATTCGGTGTTGTTTTTGTATTGCTAGATATGGCTGCATTGTTGGAGCTATGAACATAAGCATTTCACTACACCTGCGATAACATCTGCAAAATTGTGTACGCAACCAATAAACATTTTATTTTATATGTTTACTTCTTGGTTCACAGGAAACGTTTTTAAAAGTCTGGGAACTAGGGATGTGACAATTGTTAAAAAAAAAAAATCTGTTTAAAAATAATTCACAATTCAGATAATGGTCCTGCTTATGATGGCTAGGGGGCAATGCAGTTCAATCTACCACAGTCCTGGCTACCAGACGGCACTTACTGCTGACCCCCACCCACTCAACAACCATGGTAGTTAATGTTGTCTTAGGTTCTCTGGTGTGTGCCTCTACTCCATGTTCTCGGTTGTCAGTACATGGGACTTCATGTCCCTGTTCTTATCAATGTGATGGCTCATTGCAGTGATATATAAGTGTGTTCATCGACATCCAACAATCTGTTGTTTATGTATGGTGTTTGAGAGCTTGTGCTTTGTACATGCAGGGCAATCATTGTACAATTTCTCCAGGCCATCTCCGGGCCATCACGGTTTTCGACATGTTATCTAGTAGTCTGTGTAACGGGATTCTTCCTGGGAAGGAGAGGCGGACCAAAACGCAGCGTGGTTATTGTGATACATCTTTAATAAAGATGAAAATAGAACAATATACAAAAAAACAAGAAAACGTGAAAAAACTAAAACAGCCCTATCTGGTGTAACAAACACAAAGACAGGAACAATCACCCACAAACCCCAACACCAAAAAAGCTACCTAAATATGGTTCCCAATCAGAGACAATGACTAACACCTGCCTCTGATTGAGAACCATATCAGGCCAAACACAGAAACAGACAAACTAGACACACAACATAGAATGCCCACTCAGATCACACCCTGACCAAAGAAAACATAGTTTGGTTTGTATGTTTCTATGGTCAGGGTGTGACAGTCTGGTTCTAGATATGCCATCAGGGCAGTGACGCTGACATCCTCTACCAGTGACAATGGCTGCATATCAATTGCAATCATTTCTGTAATCAGCACAGTGATTTTCTCACTACGTCCATCATCATACTGCTGCCAGTAACGGGTTGGGGCTCACGGTGCCTCCCTTTCAGATGGTTAAGCACCTGTTCTGCCACTGTAGCTCAATTCCACCTCAAACTTTGCATTTCACTGCCTTCTCAATTAACTTCTCAAAGTATTGCCATACAGGACTTCACTGCTGTTGCGACCTTGTCTCATAATGACATTTTTCCAACTGTTAATGACGATGAGCGCTTTATATCCATGCCAAATAATTTGACAGATTCACATCTCCTCCTAAAAACATCCCAGCATTGTTGCGTTAGGTAATTGTTTATTTATGTTGTCCCTTTATGATGATGATCGGGTCCTGTTAGTGGTAACTTTGTAATAACTGCAGTGTGATTTTTAGATATTTTTTTGTAGGGGGTTTAGGTTAAGGATTTTTTCTAAACGTTAACAATCCCAATGTTGTTTAAACGGTCACACCCCTACTGGGATACAAATGTTTTAAAAGCTTACCAAACACTGCTTTTTATACTCAGGTTCGTCATCCAAACAGCAGCCAAGGGGGTTCGTTGTGGGTCTAATTGTGTCCATCTGCTCTGAGGAGGACTTGAGGAGAGGCTGATTTTTTAGCCTGGGTCGTGTTCATTAAGCTCTAAACAAGGGGATAAAAATATATTGAAACGGGGACAGACTACCTGGACTCGTCAATAATAAAAACACATTTTCTGTAGCAAGCTTTTTAAAACCATAGTGCCCTAATGAACACTACGCCGGTGTGTACCTGGGAACTACTGGGAACTACTCCAAACAAATAGTTTGGCATTAGAACGAACATGCACGTCGGCTGAAGCAGAAACAGACCGGCTTCCAGTCTGGCACCCATACTAGAGCGCTATGGGTGTAAATAGTCAACAGTAACTACACGGTACTTACCAACCAGTGTTAATGCCAGTGTTAATCTTCTAATTAATGAATTATTCTTTACCTCACGTTAGTCTCATTCCAAATGTCGTAAATTGTTGGTTATCTGCATGAACCCAGCCTTTACTATGAATAATCAATACACCAATTGTCTTAATCATTTATTTACTAACTAACTAAATAATCACAGAAATGCATAAACACACAGTAGATATGGTTACAAGGAAATGATAGGCGAGGTTCCCTAGTGGGCTAAGCCAATATGACGGCTTGGTGGACAAAGGGAAGTGGGTGTGGACTGAAAAGGGCGGGAAAGACAAAAGGAGTCAGTACACAGTTGATAATTATATACATTTTAATGCTAATCCTTTGCACATGAACGCTCACTCATTCGGGAATTATTGGAATCAATATATATTTACGCCCAGTGTGTTGTCATGATCTCTGTTGGAATCGTCAGTCCTTCTGTTGGAGAGTCAGTTCATCATCTTCTCTCTCTCTGCCTCCCTGAAGATCAAAGTCTTTCGTGGTTCAAATGGATACTTCAGAGTACCATTCAAAAATGCTCTCATAGAATAGAAGTTTCGGCGGTTGTCGGTCTTCGCGTCCCAGGTTGACGGAATTTCTGGATGCAGACTAGTAATTAGTATCTAAGATTTTCTCTTCTATCGGGATCATAGTCTCAGAGTTGAACCATTTCCACTCTTGTAGCCAATGCTCCACGTGGTATGGTTAGGTATTCAACAACCATTGAAACCTTAGCACAAACTGAGGTTTTTGTGGTCTGAAGAGGATTTCCTCTGGAGGGTTTTTTATTCGTAACAGTAGATGCCAGATCATGTCTGTGCTCACAGGGGTGGGCCAATGACTTAGTTAAACTTTAACCTCTCTAGGGTAGGGGGCAGCATTGGGAATTTTGGATGAAAAGCATGCCCAAATTAAACTACCTGCTACTCAGCCATAAAAGCTAGAATATGCATAAAATTAGTGGATTTCGATAGAAACACTCTGAAGTTTCTAAAACGGTTTGAATAATGTCTGTGAGTATAACAGAACTCATATGGCAGGCAAAAAAAACAGAGAAAAAAATCCAACCAGGAAGTGGGAAATCTGAGATTTGTAGTTTTTCAACTCTTGGCCTATCGAATACACAGTGTCTATGGGGTCATATTGTACTTCCTACGGCTTCCACTAGATTTCAACAGTCAAACAAAAAGGAGCTATTTGGACATAAATGATGGACTTTATCAAACAAAACAAACATTTATTGTGGAACTGGGATTGCTGGGAGTGCATTCTGATGAAGATCATCAAAGGTAAGTGAATATTTATAATGCTATTTCTGACTTTGTTGACTCCACAACATGGCTGATATCTGTATGGCTTGTTTTGTTGTCTGAGCGCTGTACTCAGATTATTGCATGGTGCGCTTTTTCCGTAAAGTTTTTGGGAAATCTGACACAGCGGTTGCATTAAGGAGAAGTGGATCTAAAATGCCATGCATAACACTTGTATCTTTTAGCATTGTTTATTATGAGTATTCCTGTAAATTGAAGTGGCTCTCTGCAAAATCAAAGGGAGGGAGTTGACACTTGATTTAGAAACAGTCAGTCCCGCCAGAGTCTGGTTGAGCGCTAACGCTCTCGATTCAGGACCACACATGCCCCCCCATGGCGATGAGGGTTACAGCTTCTGCTCCGCCGACTGTCTGTGCCCTTCTTCTCTGTTCCCCTCTCTACATTCCCTTCTCCCGACTCTTCTAACTGCCCCCCCCAGAAAAACTATTTGAATACATAAGGATATCGGACGTCCTGGCCAGTTCCGTGGCGTGACCTGTTCACATAACCGGAGTGACCATTTCTACATCAAGTGTTGTCAACTCTGTCAATCTGGGACATGCTGCTGTTCAAATCAAAATTGGTTATCCACTATCTGCAATTGATTACATCCTGGTCTCTCAGATGAATAATTAACAAATCTGTTTGAAGACGAAAGTATACTGAATCTAACTCTGACTCCAAAACAAACAACAATAAAACAACAATAAACAACAATAAAACGGAAACTATCATGAATTATGTTTAGTTTTTAGTTGGGGGCTGGCAAAAATCAAATAGGGTTCAAGTTTTTTTTCTAATGGTGTTGTCAAGCTTCTGATTCTGGCAGGTCACATTGAGATGTACTTTCTCATTTTTTTAAAGGTAGACTCAGCAAGATGATGTTGCCAGGAGCAGCACCGCAGATATTGGGTGCGTTTGAGTGGTAAGGCTAATGCAACCGACTGTAGACAAAAGTTGTGAAGTCGGAAGGTGCATCAGCGACAGCCGAAAGTCGGACACTATGACGAAATAAACATGTATCACACACTTACAAAATGGAATCATAATGTGTACATTGTACAACCAATTAGTGATAGAGCTTCAAATATTTTTTTATCATTTTTTTTAACCTTTTATATAAGGTTAAGTCTTATTTTCAATGACGTCCTAGGAACAGTGAGTTAACTGCCTTGTTCAGGGGCAGAATGACAGATTTTTAACTTGTCAGCTTGGGGATTTGCTCTTACAACCTTCCGGTTACAAGTCCAACGCTCTAACCACTAGGCTACCCGCCGCACATTTATTTGTAAATACCCACTGTACAAATTGGTTCCTGTTTCAGCCGTGTCTTTGGTCACGTTCGCATGGGCCAAACAAAAACACCCTACAATAGAGCCTTCTACAATGCAGGGGACAGCTGCAGGATGAAGTTGGTGAAGAGCAACTGCAGATACTTGCAGTCAACTTCATGACCTTTGTGAAGTTCGTGCAAGTCTGACAATTATCCCCAGAATGCAACACATTAGGTCACCAACTTGACAAAAGTGATCAATTTGAAAGTGATCATTGATATGACGGTCACACAGAGTATCTGCACATGTGCACCGGTGTGCTTCAAGCTGCTACAACGTGGTAGGTACAGGACCAAAACAGTTGAGAAGTTTAGCCTCGCGCTTCAACGCTCCTGGTTATTGCGAAAATTGACCCACTACCAGTGTTTACTTCCTGCATCTACGTCATCTGTCTGAGTATACCTTTAACCCTAACTTAGCCTATGTCTTCACTTATGTATTACTGCCCCACAGTGGCACAAAAACTCTACAAGTAAATGGCTCCTAGCCTTCCATGCTACTTTCTATCCTGAACACTAAAACTGAAACAAAATAATGTAAAAAAAACTAAATAGAAAAGGTTTTATGAAACTTAAACTAAATAGCGAGTAAAGTGGATCTGAAAACTAAACTGAATTTTTTTTTTTTTTTTTTTTTTACTAAAATAAATTAAAACACAACTATAATACCCTTTAACCTTGCTGGGGAGCATCTGTTTTCTTCATATAGTTAAAGAGCACTATCGCTCCTTTTTTTTTTTTTTACAAATAATGAAATGTATGTCTGTTCTCCAGAAATAGTTAGGCCTATGTATATGCTCTATACATGGCATTAATAAAATGTTTTCTCTAAAAAAAGAGTATAGAGATTGGATGATAGTTGGTATACTCCCGTTTTCTCCAAATAACCATCTCCACTCGACAAATTGCTAAGAGTATTGGATGTCTCTTCTCAAGAGTGATTGAGTTTTATCTTGAGAGGTATACTGTAATGAACTACCAAAGGTTCTTGAAGAGCAAGTGAGTGTGACATTTTTTGAGTGTTCTGATACGTTGAATTTACATGCAGTGCCTATGGAAAGTATTCAGCCCCTTGACTTTTTCCACATTTTGTTACGCTGCAGCCTGTATTTGGGGAGGTTCTCCCATTCTTCTCTGCAAATCCTCTCAAGCTCTGTCAGGTTGGCCAGGAGCTTTGGAGCACAGCTATTTTCAGGTCTCTCCAGAGATGTTAGATCGGTTTAAGTCCAGGCTCTGGCTGGGCCACTCAAGGACATTCAGAGACTTGTCCCGAAGATACTCCTGCGTTGTCTTGGCTGTGTGCTTAGGGGTCGTTGTCCTGTTGGAAGTTGAACATTCGCTCAGCGCTCTGGAGCAGGGTTTCATCAGGGATCTCTCTGTACTTTGCTTTCCGTTCATCTTTCCCTCGACCCTGACTAGTCTCCCAGTCCATGCTACAGAAAAACATTCCCACAGCATGATGCTGCCACCACCATGCTTCACCGAAGGGATGTTGCCAGGTTTCTTCCAGACGTGACTCTTGGCATTCAGGCCAAAGAGTTCAATCTTGGTTTCATCAGACCAGAGAATCTTGTTTTTCATGGTCTGAGAGTCCTTTAGGTGCCCTTTGACAAACTAAAAGTGGGCTTTCATCTGCCTTTTACTGAGGAGTGGCTTCTGTCTGGAAACTCTACCATAAAGGCCTGATTGGTGGAGTGCTGCAAAGATGGTTGTCTTTCTGAAAGGTTCTTCCATCTCCACAGAGGAACTCGGGAGCTCTGTCAGAGTGACTGTCGGGTTCTTGGTCACCTCCCTAGCCAAGGGTCTTGGTTGTTCCAAACTTCTTCCATTTAAGAATGATGGAGGCCACTGTGTTCTTGGGGACCTTCAATGCTGCAGAAATGTTTTGGTACCCTTCTGTGCCTCAACACAATCCTGTCTCGGAGCTCTACAGACAATTCCTTTGACCTCATGGCTTGGTTTTTGCTCTGACATGCACTGTCAACTGTGGGTGGGACCTTATATAGACTGGTGTGTACCTTTCCAAATCATGTCCAATCAATTGAATTTATCACAGGTGGACTCCAAGTTGTAGAAACATCTCCAATGATTCTCAATGGAAACAGGATGCACCTGAGCTCAATTTCGAGTATCATAGCAAAGGGTCTGAATACTTATATAAATAAGGTATTGTTTATTTGTAATATAAAAATAAATAATTTAATACATTTTTGAATAAGGCTGTAACGTAACAAAATGTAAAGAAAGTCAAGGTGTCTGAATACTTTCTGAATACACTCTATTACATTTAGTATTTTAAATATGTGAATATATTAGGCTTCCGTATGGGTTTAATACATCTAAATCAATGTTAAGTGTGTCTGTATCAATATGGACTTTCAAAAAAAGATCAAGTCCTTTGGGGTGATTTTGAGCTGTAGTAATTCTATAAATAGGACCTTTAGGATCTTTTAGGTTTGTCTGGAGACATAATGACATGTTATACACAGCACCACAGGGTGACCTGACCTGTATCAGTGGTTTTGACCAGATCACCTGCGAAGAGAGAGCTCCCCATGTACTCACTTAAGATTGTACTTTTCTATATCAGGTATCGTATGACTGTGTTCAAAACCAAATAGTACTGCAATACAGAACTCAGATGCTTGGGTTAGTGTTAGGGTTAGTGGGGGTTAGGGGTTAGTGGGGGTTAGGGTTAGGGGGGTTAGGTTTAGGGGTTATGGTTAGGGGTTAGGGGTTATGGTTAGGGGGGGTTCGGGTTAGGGGTTATGGTTAGGGGGTGTTAGGGTTAGTGGGGGTTATGGTTAGGGGTTAGGTTTAGGGGTTATGGTTAGGGTTAGGGGTTATGGTTAGGGGGGTTTGGGTTAGGGGTTATGGTTAGGGTTAGGGGTTAGGGTTAGGGGTTATGGTTAGGGGTTATGGTTATGGTTAGGGTTAGGGGTTATCTGAATCTACGCAGAGCTGTATTGTTGTTAATTCCAAATCGAAGAGTCTCTTTATTTGAATCCAGAAATATAATATTTTCTCCACTCCCTAATAGTAAGTCACAGGGAATATTTGGCTGTTAGTTTCAGTCACCTGACCTCTTGTTACATGGCAACCGCATGTTTTCAAAAGAATCATCCACCCCTGAGATTCCACAGGTATTCTACAGCATGGGAGGAGAGGGAGAGACGTGTGAGCGAAAGTGTGTTACAGGTTGTAGACTACACTCACTAGGTGGCAGCTCTGCTTTGCATGACTGGGGCTGGTGGGGGGGTGGGACTAGAATGTAGCTCTGATGTCATTCTTCTTAGTTCCAAAAAGCCTGCCCCTTTGACCGGCCCACACACTCCCACAGGTAGTTTTGGAGCTGTTAATTCGCTGCTGCCTAGCCCCTGCCGACCTGTGTTTGTGTGTTCTGCATTGTCACTCTCTATTTGCTACGCACACACGCTCCTACCTGCCCATTTCTCAGTTCTTCCCGGTGGTATGAACTTTGGATGCAGCAGTGAAGTGTCCAACTGTTGCGTGTCACATCTGCCAGAGAATTCCTGAGTGATTATTGACGGTGACTGAAGGTGGACACACCTCTCTACCTATCAGTCTCTCAGTCCTGACTGTCTGCTTCTCTACAGGATAATGTTATAGTCTTCCTCAGACTAAAAGAGGCATAGCTCTTTCGCTCAGGAAACCTCCAAGACACATCCACTAGAGTCAAGGTCAAGTAAGTGCTGCTACATATGATACACAGATTACACATATTTACATACCGATGACAATATAATAATACATTTTTTGTCTATTGACTATTGAAAATATTTTTTTGCTGTCTATGACTGATCTGTGACTGGATCATTATGAGACTAACTTTGAACAGAGATTAGCCTTTCTCCTAACAGACTTTGGATAGATACTTCCTTGGGCAAGTGTATGTGTGTGTGCGTGCGTGCGTGACTGGGGTGAACGTGTATGTATCTACAGTTGAAGTTGGAAGTTTACATACACCTTAGCCAAATACATTTAAACTCAGTTTTTCACAATTACTGACATTTAATCCTAGTAAAAATGCCCTGTCTTAGGTCAGTTAGGATCCCCACTTTATTTTAAGAATGTGAAATGTCAGAATAATAGTAGAGAGAATTATTTATTTCAGATTTGATTTCTTTCATCACATTCCCAGTGGGTCAGAAGTTTACATACACTCAATTAGTATTTGGTAGCATTGCCTTTAAATTGTTTAACTTGAGTCAAACGTTTCAGGTAGCCTTCCACAAGATTCCCACAATAAGTTGGGTGAATTTTGTCCCATTCCTCCTGACAGAGCTGGTGTAACTGAGTAAGGTTTGTAGGCCTCCTTGCTCGCACACGCTTTTTCAGCTCTGTCCACACATTTTCTATAGGATTGAGGTCAAGGCTTTGTGATGGCCACTCCAATACCTTGACTTTGTTGTCCTTAAGCCATTTTGCCACAACTTTGGAAGTATACTTGGGGTCATTGTCCATTTGGAAGACCCATTTGCGACCAAGCCTTAACTTCCTGACTGGTGTCTTGAGATGTTGCTTCAATATATATATACCACCAGTCCCTCCTGCAGCAAAGCACCCTCACAACATGATGCTGCCACCCCCGTGCTTCAAGGTTGGGATGATGTTCTTCGGCAAGTAAGCATCCCCCTTTTTCCTCCAAAAATAACAATGGTCCTTTTGGCCAAACAGTTCTATTTTTGCTTCATGAGATCAGTGGACATTTCTCCAAAAAGTACGATCTTTGTCCCCATGTGCAGTTGTAATGTAAACTGTAATCTGTATTTTTTATGGTGTTTTTGGAGCAGTGGCTTCTTCCTTGCTAAGCGGCCTTTCAGGTTATGTCGATATAGGACTCGTTTTTACTGTGGATATAGATACTTTTGTACCTGTTTCCTCCAGCATCATCACAAGTCCTATGTTGTTGTTCTGAGATTGATTTGCACTTTTCGCAGCAAATTAGGTTAATCTCTAGGAGACTGAACGCGTCTGCTTCCTGAGCGGTATGATGGCTACGTGGTCCCATGGTGTTTATACTTGCGTACTATTGCTTGTACAGATGAACGTGGTACCTTCAGGCGTTTGGAAATTGCTCCCAAGGATGAACCAGACTTGTGGGGATCTACAATTTTTTTCCTGAGGTCTTGGCTGATTTCTTTTGATTTTCCCATGATGTCAAGCAACGAGGCACTGAGTTTGACAGTAGGCCTAGAAATACATCCACAGGTACACCTCCAATTGGCTCAAATGACGTCAATTGCCTATCAGAAGCTTCTAAAGCCATGACATCATTTTCTGGAATTTTCCAAGCTGTTTAAAGGCACAGTCAACTTCAAACTTCTGACCCACTGGAATTGTGATACTGTGAATTATAAGTGAAATAGTCTGTCTGTAAACAATTGTTGGAAAAATGACTTGTGTCATGCACAAAGTAGATGTCCTATCCGACTTGCCAAAACTATAGTTTGTTAACAATACACTTGTGGAATGGTTGAAAAACGTGTTTTAATGACTCCAAGCTAAGTGTATGTAAACTTCTGACTTCAACTGTACATGCACACACAAAGGTATAGCATCTTTATCTTTTTCATTCTGCATAATTGCACACAAAACAAAGGTGTCATTGATTAAAAGCCAAACTTCCGACTTCAACTCTTTCGATCGATCTATCTATCTATCTCAGCGCTGACAGTGAATGAGTTATGTCTCTGTAAAGAGAGAGATTATATGTCTGACTCAGTTCTGCCTTGCACTGCCTTAAAGGGAAATTCCACCCCAAAACTATCTTTTGGTATTTGTGTCATTAGTCCATTGTTGACATATTAGTCCATTTGATAAAGTTCCAAAATGTTTTGCATGTCAGTAATCAAGTTTTGGTATGATGCATTTTATGATGATGCATTTTCCATCGTATGAAGTTTCTGTAATTTGAAAGTTATATATTTTGAAAGCTTGATTGCTGACATGCAAAACATTTGCGTAAAACAATACAGTGAAATCATTTATTAAGAGCTCTCCTAACAATGCAGTGTTAATAATTATATAGGTAATAGAAAATACCCCAAAAAAAGGTGTGTTTGTTTACAGTTTCTGTGTTGTTCTCCTCCTCATCTTCTTACTGGGCAGAGGTGCATGCGGTATGTCGAACAACCTGTTCAGTTTTCACACAGGTGTGTCTCAGGGAGGTGGCGGGAGGTAGAGACCGTCCGCTTAAACACATTCACCATGGCAGCGGACGTAGCATGGAGAAACACCAACACATACACTATATATACAAAAGTATGTGGACACCCCTTCAAATGAGTGGATTGTGCTATTTCAGGCACACCCGTAGTTGACAGGTGTATAAAATTGAGCACACCGCCATGCAATCTCCATAGCCACACATTGGCAGTAGAATGACCTTAATGAACCCTTATAAGATGCAACCTTTCCAACAAGTCAGTTCGTCAAATTTCTGAGAGCTGCCCCGGTCAACTGTAAGTATTGTTATTGTGAAGTGGAAACGTGTAGGAGCAACAATGTTGCTCGGAGCGTGTAGGAACAACAACGAAATCTTCTAGTTTCCAAACTGCCCCTGGAAGCAACGTCAGCACAACTGTTCGTCGGGAGCTTTATGAAATGGGTTTTCAAGCCCGTGCAGCACACAAACCTAAGATCACTGTGCGCAATGCCAAGCATCGGCTGGTGTGGTGTAAAGCTTGCCGACCATTGGACTCTGTAGCATTGGAAACGCGTTTTCTGGAGTAAAAATTCCCAGTGAAGGGAAAACTTAACTTTAAAGCGTGCAATGACATTCTAGATTATTCTGTGCTTCCAACTTTGTGGCAACAGCTTGGAAGGCCCTTTCCAGGTTTCAGCATGGAACTGCCCCTGTTCACAAAGCGAAGTCCATACAGAAATGGTTTGTCGAGATCGGTGTGGAAGAATTTGACTGGCCTGCACAGAGCCCTCAACCCCATCAAACAACTTTTGGGATGAATTGGAACACCGACTGTGAGCCAGGCCTAGTCGCCCAACATCAGTGCCTGACCTCACTAATGCTCTTGTGGCTGAATGGAAGCAAGTCCCTGCAGCAGTGTTCCAACATCTAGTGGAAAGCCTTCCCAGAAAAGTGGAGGCTGTTATAGCAGCAAAAGGGGGGACCAACTCCATATTAATCCCCATGATTTTGGAAGGCGGTGTTCGAGCAGAGCAGAGTTTTGGTCATGTCGTGTTTCTGTGACGAATGGGATTGTCATGATAAATACACTGTGTAGGAGGTGTGCCACACTACTGATGTAGTCTATTGACTCTCATGGGTGAAGTGTATTATACAGTGTACCCTTTTTACGAAGTGATTCATTAGACAAAGGTGTGTTCCAGTAATGTCTTACAACACGAAACCACTCTGAAGTGAACCTGACCTGACATGCCAGTGAATCTCTCTCTCTCTCTCTCTCTCTCTCTCTCTCTCTCTCTCTCTCTCTCTCTCTCTCTCTCTCTCTCTCTCTCTCTCTCTCTCTCTCTCTCTCTGTCTCTGTCTCTGTCTCTCTCTCTGTCTCTCTGTCTCTCTGTCTCTCTCTCTCTCTCTCTCTCCCTCTCTCTGTGTGCTTTAGTGCGTCATTCAGCATTGTCTAATGATGCAGCTTTAATTTAGCCACTCCTTAGATAAGGTCGCGCAAGCAGCAGGTTAATTTCTCCCAGGATTCACAATGACTGTCAACCGTCCTTCTGAGGGCGCTGTCAAAGGTGTGCACGCGCGCAGTAACACACACACACCAAACAAAGCCAACTCTGTCTGTTGGTAACTAACCACACCACACCCTCCGGACCCTAGCAACGCGGTTGGCACAGACAGAATATGAGATACAGATAAGGCAGGAGAGGGTAATGAATGGACAGATTCTACAGGAAGTATGCTCCTTTAACATATTTCACACAACCGCAGCCACAGTCGGAATATATTGTTTTCAATAAAACGCCACAATATGTTCGATTTGGCTGCTGGGGGGCAAAGAGAACCTCAGCTCCGCTAAAATCATTGACAACTACATGCCATTTTCAAGGGATTGTTTACCATGTGGGTAACAATTTACAATAAGGCTGCATTTGTAAAGGGGTTATAATGATATTAATGATTATTTAATAATTTGTAAATCCATGAATATACTGTTATTGCATTGGTCATAATAGTGCAATAACTGGTCAAGTGTTGACCAAATAATGAGACAATATTTACCTCCAGTTATAAACCATTTATAATGCACTTACGATTGCTTATAAGATTAACCCTTATGACTCACACAACTTTATTTTCATTCGTTTTTCAGCTGAACAATAGTTATTTTCTCACTTTTAGGTGTGATGCATTGGCACTTTGCATTGGGACCTTAAGCACTACCCTCTGTAGCGCCTTGCGGTCAGATGCTGAGCAGTTGCCATACCAGGCAGTGATGCAACCAGCTGCTCAGGTGCAGCTGTAGAACTTTTTGAGGATCTGAGGACCCATGCCAAATCTTTTCATTCTCCTGAGGGGGAATAGGCGTTGCCTCTTCATGACTGTCTTGGTATGTTTGGACCAGGATAGTTTGTTGGTGACATTGACACCAATTGACACCAAGGAACTTGAAGCTCTCAACCTGCTCCACTACAGCCCTGTCGATGAGAATGTTGTGTTCGGTCCTCCTTTTCCTGTAGTCCACAATCATCTCCTTAGTCTTGATCACTTTGAGGGAAAGATTGTTGTTCTGGCATCACACAGCCAGGTCTCTGGCCTCATCCCTATAGGCTGTCTCGTCCTTGTCGGTGATCAGGCCTATCACGGTTGTCGTCCGGCAAACTTAATGATGGTATTAGAGTCGTGCCTGGCCATGCAGTCATGAGTGAACAGGGAGTACAGGAGGGGACTGAGAACGCACCCCTGAGGGACCCCTGTGTTGAGGATCAGCATGGTGGATGTGTTGTTACGTACCCTTACCACCTGGGAGCGGCCCGTCAGGAAGTCCAGGATCCAGTTGCAGAGGGAGGTGTTTCGTCCCAGGGTCCTTAGCTTAGTGATGTGCTTTGAGGGCACTATGGTGTTGAACACTAAGCTGTAGTCAATGAATAGCATCCTCACATTGGTGTTCCTTTTGTCCAGGTGGGAAAGGGCAGTGTGGTGTGCAATATAGATTGCATCATCTGTTGTAGCGGTATGCAAATTGGAGTGTTGACCAGCCTTTGAAAGCAATTCATGGCTACAGACGTGAATGCTACAGGTTGGTAGTCATTTAGGAAGGTTTCCTTAGTGTTCTTGGGCACAGGGACTATGGTGGTCTGCTTGAAACAACATGTTGGTGTTACAGACTCAGTCAGGGACAGGTCGAAAATGTCAGTGAAGACACTTGCCCGTTGGTCAGGGCATGCTCAGAGTACACGTCCTGGTAATCCATCTGACCCTGTGGCCTTGTGAATGTTGACCTGTTTAAAGGTCTTGCGTGATCACAGTCGTCCGGTAGCTGATGCTCTCATGCATGCATGCTTTACTGTTGCTGGCCTCGAAGCAAGCATAGAAGTAATTTAGCAGGTCCCGTAGGCTCGTGGCACTGGGAGCTCATGGCTGTGCTTTCCTTTGTAGTCTGTAATAGTTTGCAAGCCCTGCCACATCCGAAGAGCGTCGGAGCCGGTGTTGTACGATTAAATCTTAGTCCTGTATTGATGCTTTGCCTGTTTGATGGTTCGTCGGAGGGCATAGCCGGATTTCTTAAAAGCTTCCGGGTTAGCTTCCGGGCTATCCTTTAGCTCAGTGCAGATGTTGCTTGTAATACATGGCTTCTGGTCGGGGTATGTACGTACAGTCACTGTGGGGACAACGTCATCAATGCACTTATTGATGAAGCCAGTGACTGATATGGTGTACTCCTCAATACCATCGGAAGAATCCTGTAGCATATTCCAGTCTGTGCTAGCAAAACAGTCCTGTAGCTTAGCATCTGCTTCATCTGATCACTTTTTTTATTGACTGAGTCACTGGTGCTTCCTGCTTTAGTTTTTGCTTGTAAGCAGGAATCAGAATGATAGAGTTATGGTCAGATTTATCAAATAGAGGACGAGGGAGATCTTTGTATGTGTCTGGAGTAAAAGTGGTCTAGAGGTTTTTTTCTCCCTCTGGTTGCACATTTAACATGCTGGTAGAAATTAGGCAAAATTAATTTAAGTTTCCCTGCATTAAAGTCCCCGGCCACTAGGAGCGCCACCTCTGGATGAGCGTTTTCCTGTTTGTTTATGGCCGTATGCAGCTCATTGAGTGAGGTCCTAGTGCCAGCATCGGTTTGTGGTGGTAAATAGATAGCTAAGAAGAATATAGATGAAAACTATTTTAGTAAATAATGTGGTATACAGCTTACCATGAGATGCTCTACCTCAGGCTACCTTGTCTATTTTGTTATCCAATGATTGTACATTAGCTAATAGTACTGATGGTTGAGGCAGATTATCCACTCGTCGTAGGATCTTTACAAGGCACCCCGACTTACGTCCCCTATATCTCTGTGTCTTTCTCATGCGAATCACAGGGATTTGGGCCTTGTCGGGTGTTTGAAGTAAATCCTTTGAGTCTGACTTGTTAAAGAAAAAATCTTCTTCCATTACGAGGTGAGTAATCGTTGCCCTGATATCTAGGAGCTCTTTTTGGTCATAAGAGACAGTGGCAGAAACATTATCTACAAAATAAGTAACAAATAACTCGAAAAAATACACACAATAGTACAATTGGTTAGGAGACCGTTAAACAGTATCCATCTCCTCAGGCGCCATTATATAGCTTGGATTCTTTGGGGCATGGATTCTACAAGGTGTGGCATTCAAACATTGCTTAATTGGTATCAAGGGACCTAATGTGCCTGTACTGTTGACACCAGGCAGGATGGGGCCATTGACTCATGGTGTTTATGCCAAATCCTGACTTTACCATCAGCGTGACGCAACAGGAACCGGGATTCGTCGAATCAAGCAATGTTTTTTTCACTCCTCAATTGTCGAGTGTTGGTGATCACGTGCTCACTGATGCCTCTTCTTCTTGTTTTTAGCTGATAGGAGTTGAACCAAGTGTGGTCTTCTGCTGCAATAGCCCATCCATGACAAGGACCGACGAGTTGTGCATTCCGAGATGCTGTTCTACACAACACTGTTGTACTGCCCCGTTATTTGCCAGTTTGTGGGACACCTCTTAGCTTGCGCAATTCTTGCCATTCTCCTTCGACCTCTCATCAACTAGCTGTTTTCACCCAGAGGACTGCCACTGACTGGATATTTTTGTTTTCCGCACCATTCTCGGTAAATCCGAGACACTGTCGTGCGTGAAAAGCTCAGCAGGCCAGCTGTTTCTGAGATATTGGAACTAGCACGCCTGGTTCCAGACGATCATACCACACTCCTTCTACTAGGTCTCTAGTATTGCCCATTCTTACATTCAATCGAATAGTCACTGAATGCTTCGATGCCGGTCTGCCTGATTTATATAGCAGGCCACGGCCATGTGACTCACTGTGTGCAGGAGCGAACCATTTCATGAACGGGGTGGTGTACCTAATAAACTGGTCACTGAGTGCAAAAATTACACACCGTAGCATACAAATATCCTTCAAATATATATGCTTATGTAACCTATACTGTATTTATATTTGAATACAGTCATCTCTGTTTTCCTTTGAAGCGTCTTTTATATCCTTGCAAAGAAATGGGCAGCTTTGCATTTGTAGTCTAAAGGCAGGACGCCTGGCCGCAATGAGTTTTTTGCGTAGTTTTTTTGCTTTTGTATATTAACCTGTTCAATGGAAAATCATTGCGGCATGTGTAATGGTAGCAGCATAGAATTCATGTACAGTGCATTCGGAAAGTATTCAGACCCCTTCCCCTTTTCCACATTTTGTTACGTTACAGCCTTATTCTAAAGTTGATTAAATTATATTTTTCCTCATCAATCTACACACAATACCCCCATAATGACAAAACAAAAACAGTTTTTAAATATTTTTTTTTAGCAAATGTAAAAAAAACAACTTATTTACATAAGTATTCAGACCCTTTGCTAGGAGACTCTAAATGGAGCTCAGGTGCATCCTGTTTCCATTGATCATCCTTGAGATGTTTTAATAACTTGGAGTCCACCTATGGGAAATTCAGTTGATTGGACATGATTTCTATACCATGTGCTGCATCTTGCCTCTGCCGTTCGGCCATCGCTCATTCATATATTTTTATGTACATATTCGTATTCATTCCTTTACACTTGTGTGTATAAGGTAGTTGTTGTGAAATGGTTAGATTACTTGATAGATATTACTGCATGGTCGGAAAAACAAGAATTTCGCTGCACTCGCATTAACATCTGCTAACCATGTGTATGTGACAAATAAATGTGATTTGATTTGGATTTGATTTGGAAAGGCACACACCTGCCTATATAAGGTCCCACAGTTGACAGTGCATGTCAGAGCAAAAACCAAGCCATGAGGTCGAAGGAATTGTCCGTAGAGCTCCAAGACCTGATTGTGTCTCGGCACAGATCTGGGGAAGGGTACCAAAAACTGTCTGCAGCATGGAAGGTCCCCAATATAACAGTGGCCTCCATCATTCTTAAATGGAAGAAGTTTGGAACGACCAAGACTCTTCCTAGAGCTGGCCGCCCGGCCAAACTGAGCAGTCGGGGGAGAAGGGCCTTGGTCAGGGAGGTGACCAAGCACCTGATGGTCAGTCTGACAGAGCTTCAGAGTTCCTCAGTAGAGATGGGAGAACCTTCCAGAAGGACAATCCTCTCCTCAGCACTCTACCAATCAGGCCTTTATGGTAGTGGCCAGATGGAAGCCACTCCTCAGGAAAAGGCACATGATAGCCCGCTTGGAGTTTGCCAAAAGGCACCTAAAGAAACAAGATTCTCTGGTCTGATGAAACCAAGATTGAACTCTTTGGCCTGAATGCCAAGCGTCAGGTCTAGAGGAAACCTTGCACCATCTCTTACAGTGAAGCATGGTGGTGGCAGCATCATGCTTTGGGGAAATTTTTCAGCAGCAGGGACTGGGAGACTAGTCAGGATCGAGGGAAAGAGGAACGGAGAAAAGTACAGAGAGATCCTTGATGAAAACCTGCTCCAGAGTGCTCAGACTGGGGTGAAGGTTCACCTTCCAACAGGACAACAACCCCAAGCACACAGCCAATACAACGCAGGAGTGGCATTTGGACAAGTCGCAATGTCCTTGAGTGGCCCAGCCAGAGCCCGGACTAACATCTCTGGAGAGACCTGAAAATAGCTGTGCAGCGACGCTCCCAATCCAACCTGACAGAGCTTGAGAGGATCTGCAGAGTAAAATGGGAGAAACTATCCAAATACAGTTGTACCCAAGAGGCCAAAGGTGCTTCCACAATGTACTGAGTAAAGGGTCTGAATACTTATGTAAATGTTATATTTCAGTTGCTTTTATATATATTTGCTAACATTTCATTTTTGTTGCTTTGTCATTATTGGTATTGTGTATAGCATAAAACGTAACAAAGTCTACCTTCGCTGTTAGTATCTCAGTATCTCTCTGATGAACAACCTTCGCTGTTAGTATCTCAGTATCTCTCTGATGAACAACCTTCGCTGTTAGTATCTCAGTATCCCTCTGATGAACAACCTTCGCTGTTAGTATCTCAGTATCCCTCTGATGAACAACCTTCGCTGTTAGTATCTCAGTATCCCTCTGATGAACAACCTTCGCTGTTAGTATCTCAGTATCTCTCTGATGAACAACCTTCGCTGTTAGTATCTCAGTATCTCTCTGATGAACAACCTTCGCTGTTAGTATCTCAGTATCTCTCTGATGAACAACCTTCGCTGTTAGTATCTCAGTATCCCTCTGATGAACAACCTTCGCTGTTAGTATCTCAGTATCTCTCTGATGAACAACCTTCGCTGTTAGTATCTCAGTATCTCTCTGATGAACAACCTTCGCTGTTAGTATCTCAGTATCTCTCTGATGAACAACCTTCGCTGTTAGTATCTCAGTATCTCTCTGATGAACAACCTTCGCTGTTAGTATCTCAGTATCTCTCTGATGAACAACCTTCGCTGTTAGTATCTCAGTATCTCTCTGATGAACAACCTTCGCTGTTAGTATCTCAGTATCTCTCTGATGAACAACCTTCGCTGTTAGTATCTCAGTATCTCTCTGATGAACAACCTTCGCTGTTAGTATCTCAGTATCTCTCTGATGAACAACCTTCGCTGTTAGTATCTCAGTATCTCTCTGATGAACAACCTTCGCTGTTAGTATCTCAGTATCTCTCTGATGAACAACCTTCGCTGTTAGTATCTCAGTATCCCTCTGATGAACAACCTTCGCTGTTAGTATCTCAGTATCTCTCTGATGAACAACCTTCGCTGTTAGTATCTCAGTATCTCTCTGATGAACAACCTTCGCTGTTAGTATCTCAGTATCCCTCTGATGAACAACCTTCGCTGTTAGTATCTCAGTATCCCTCTGATGAACAACCTTCGCTATTAGTATCTCAGTATCCCTCTGATTCTGCAGGCTGTGGGGCATTACTCTCATCTTTATCTCCACTTTGCTCCTTCCACAATTTTACATGAGTCGGTAGAAAAACAACAACAGCAAAACTGAAAGGCTTTCCTACTTCTTTTCGTCTGTAACGATATTCGTCTTCCTCTGACGAGGAGTATGAAGGATCGGACCAATATGCAGCGTGGTACTAAGGAACTAAGGTCAGAACGTGACATCGTCAATCATTTGGCCTAAACAACGTGCGTCTACCACACTCGGCATGAACCTTCCTTCTCTGGTATAATGGCGTTCACACACATTCTATGTCCATTCTGCCACCTACTGTAGCAAACTGTAGAAAAAAGAAATTGCCATTGCTTATTTTATTTTCATTTTTTTTTTACATCAACAGGCTCCTTCAGTCACAGTCCAAATCAAATCCCTTCTCGTGTTCAGTTTTCCCTGCTTCAGCTGTTAAAACAACACATTTCACTACATCTGTCAGGTCTATGTGACATCCGGTTGCGGGTCATCCACTGCCATAGCTTCCACAGCTCCATTTGCTCCTTCAACTACTTCCCACACCTCTCTGTAGGAGACCTGTTGTACATCTCGGGTTCCTTGCAACTTCAGACTTGCAGGGCACTCCAGGAATTTCGCTACATGATTTCCACCACAATTGCTACACCGTACATCATCATCATTCTTTAAACTACATGTTGATTCCATTGACACACACTTGAGACATGTCACATCTCATATTCTATCTTTACATGTGTAGGCTGATACTCTTCATCAAACGTCATTAAAACGGACTGTCTTTCTTGCTTCTCTCCATCCACTACACTGTGCAGGTAACGTGCTCCCACCCCTCCTAGAATCTTGTTCTTAAGACATGAAGCCTCAACGTCCAGCGATACTCAGAGTGCGAATTACACCAGGACATTTGGGTGCATCGTTTTTTTTTTATGGGTTCTAATAATGAAAACGTCATTTAAACAGTCAAAATGAATTGCCCTTTTAATGTGGCATGAACACAACCAGTCATTATATTTTCATCTGATTGTCAAACAAATTATTTAAAAAAGTAGGATACCTGTGCATGTTCGTCCACTCCAAAATAATTCCAGAATCCGAACTCACACCATTTAATGAATGGAAATAGACATCTGTTAAAAAAACACCAAAATATGTGCCTAATGACATTCAGCATTATGCCTACATTAATTGATGCGTCTTGCTGACAAATGTACTTTTTTTGTAGCCTAAAAAGTTGGGACACCTGAAATGGGACTGAAACTGTCCCAGGAAAAACGTAATGGTCCCCCTAACATACATGGTCAACTTACTAAACTAGGCTACAATGTGTATTACCATCAACTTCACATAGGCCTACCGGTAGCCAGTGATGTAGTGGGAAAAAAAAGGTGGGAAAACTGCATTTATTTGCTGAGGCAATTTTCCACACACGGAACACATGCACAACCGATATCCTACATTCAGTGTAATACATGAGTTACACCCTAGTTCATGAGTTGTCCATAATTCATGAGTTTTTGCTTGGCGTCTTCAGTTCTCATGGGCACACAAATCCAACAATGTAGGCCTATGCCATTGTAAAATTGAACACTTCTGACCGAAAGAGCAAACTATAGGCCTACTGTCATTAACTTATAGGCTACTTGTGGATGGATTGGATGCACATTGGTGTCTAGCTGTAGGCTAGTTGTCTAGTGATATTGTCGATCATCAGCTGTATGCAAACAAATGGCGACAATGAGCAAGTACAAAGGAAAATCTATGCGTAAAGGAGCTAAGCTGAGGCCATTTCTTTCAATGTGGACTGTGGCGCCACATAGATATAAATGGTTTAAACTATGACGGAGGTGGGGGTGTTTCACATTTACCACTGTAAAACATATTTACCACTGCATTTAAACAAATAGGAGAGTGGTTAAATTAGCATTATTTAGAGTCCCCCCTCCCCCCTCCAAAGTTTGACTTTTGTTACATTTAGGGTAGCTAACGTCTCATTCAGGTGAGCAAACTCTGATTCTACCTTTCCTAATGCATCCTTTATCATCTTTGTGATCTTCATAGATCTCACCAAGTATACAGTACATCATTGTTAATGAATCGCACTCCAACAATAAACCAATTTTTATAATTTACAGCAATTTTTGCTCTATTTTTCGTTGAGTCTTCCACTCTCTTGCCGAGCTTGCTCAACTCTCCACCAGAATCAACCAGCGCTTCTACTTCCACCATGATTGCCTCCATCTATTGCTTCTCCGACCTTCTCTCCATAGCCACATCCTCATTACTGGTTTGAACCAGTCCAACAACTTGTTAAACAGGAATCTCAAACCAACCGGCCATCCTAACGTTACAGTGTGGTATTCACGCGCCTATGCAAAACCCATAGAAAGAAGAATGAATAGAAAGGGCGTCTCCATTTAAGTCAATGATAGCATAATGGGTGGATTGGCAGCCATTTTACGTGTACCCATGCCAGGAAGTATAAGCAGGAAGTGTACCCTTCAATCTGTGCTGTGATTTGTTGAGTCAACGCAACTGACATTACAAAAAATGTATACCATGGCATTGTTGAATACTCGTTTTTGATTGGCTTGAAGGGTATTCTAGAGTGTGCATTATTTCCCTCTAAACCACTTTTTTATTAATTTAACCTTTATTTAACTGGGCAAGTCAGGTAAGAACAAATTCTTATTTACAATGACGGCCTACCAAAAGGCAAAAGGCTTCCTGCAGGGACAGGGGATGGGATTAAAAATACAAAATAAAATATAGGACAAAACACATCACTTTAAGAGACACCATAACACTACATAAAGAGAGACCTACAACAACAACAACAACATAGCAGGCAGCAACACATGAACGCACAGCTTGGTAGCAACACGTGACAACAACATGGTAGCAACACAACATGGAAACAGCACAAAACATGGTACAAACATTATTGGGCACAGACAACAAAACAAAGGGCAAGAATACATCACACGAAGCAGCCACAACTGTCAGTAAGAGTGTCCATGATTGAGTCTTTGAGTATGGTATATCAGCACGGTAGAATTCAATGGCTGTACTTCATTATCACCATTGCAGAATTCAATGGCTATACGTCATTCTTATATTGTCTATGTTTGAGATGCTTTTGACAGCAGAAATTATAATTGAAAACATTATTGCCATTGTTGAATTCTGAAGGTTTGATTACTTTGTTCTGTTACCAAGGCAACTACTCTAACTATCTATTAAACTTTCTAGCTACTTTAGTGGATGTTGAACACATTTTTACCTTCAAATGAACACATTTTTAGCAGGAAATGTGTTCAATTATAGGCATGGTATGAAAGGGATAATCAACTCAGGGCTCTATGCGTTCTCTGGAAAATAATGCAACTCCGTGGAAGCACAGCGAGGAGCACGTTTCCCAAAGGCTGGAGCGTTGGCCTTCTCACCTGCTCCAGTACTGCTCACTTAACAAGTTTCCCAAAGGCTGGAGCGTTGGCCTTCTCACCTGCTCCAGTACCGCTCACTTAACAAGTTTCCCAAAGGCTAGAGCGTTGGCCTTCTCACCTGCTCCAGTACTGCTCACTTAACAAGTTTCCCAAAGGCTGGAGCGTTGGCCTTCTCACCTGCTCCAGTACTGCTCACTTAACAAGTTTCCCAAAGGCTGGAGCGTTGGCCTTCTCACCTGCTCCAGTACCACTCACTTAACAAGTTTCCCAAAGGCTGGAGCGTTGGCCTTCTCACCTGCTCCAGTACCGCTCACTTAACAAGTTTCCCAAAGGCTGGAGCGTTGGCCTTCTCACCTGCTCCAGTACTGCTCACTTAACAAGTTTCCCAAAGGCTGGAGCGTTGGCCTTCTCACCTGCTCCAGTACCACTCACTTAACAAGTTTCCCAAAGGCTGGAGCGTTGGCCTTCTCACCTGCTCCAGTACCGCTCACTTAACAAGTTTCCCAAAGGCTGGAGCGTTGGCCTTCTCACCTGCTCCAGTACTGCTCACTTAACAAGTTTCCCAAAGGCTGGAGCGTTGGCCTTCTCACCTGCTCCAGTACCGCTCACTTAACAAGTTTCCCAAAGGCTGGAGCGTTGGCCTTCTCACCTGCTCCAGTACTGCTCACTTAACAAGTTTCCCAAAGGCTGGAGCGTTGGCCTTCTCACCTGCTCCAGTACCGCTCACTTAACAAGTTTCCCAAAGGCTGGAGCGTTGGCCTTCTCACCTGCTCCAGTACTGCTCACTTAACAAGTTTCCCAAAGGCTGGAGCGTTGGCCTTCTCACCTGCTCCAGTACCGCTCACTTAACAAGTTTCCCAAAGGCTGGAGCGTTGGCCTTATCACCTGCTCCAGTACCGCTCACTTAACAAGTTTCCCAAAGGCTGGAGCGTTGGCCTTATCACCTGCTCCAGTACTACTCACTTAACAAGTTTAGGGCATGCCCGGCCCAGCATGCATCTGTAGTCTACTTGTGTGCTGCTATAACCCCTTGCTTTATCTACTGTCATGGAGTTCGCTAAATATTTTCATAAAGAAACTGATAAAACACACAGGTGCAAAATCAAGTTGACTTACAGAGATGAGGAGGACCAAGAGGGAGTGTGTTGATGTAGTGTCCACAACTAAAGAATCATTGTGGAATCTGAAAAGACATGTATCCCAAAAGCATGATGGTGTACTTACTACGTGCACATGCTAACAGAAAGGAAGGAAGTGGGTAGCTGCTTAAGTGTGTCATTGTAGCAAAGTATTGTATAAACAAAAATTGTGATCTCTTATAAGTTATATACAGTAGGCTATAATTCATTTTGACCCAATAGGCCTTTTGATAGGTTATTTTGCCTAAAAACATTTAGGCCTACCTATTCATAAAAAATAAAAATAAAAACTGCATCACTGCCCAGCCTGGCAAGAGTGGCCTGAAGGGTGTTTAGCATCCCCAGTGGCTCTGCAAGTGTGAAGAGGGTATTTGCGGCTGCTGGCCTGCTCTCCAGGCACCATCGCATGAGCCTGAAGCCAGACTCTGGCCTTCACAGTATATTTCTTTGTAGGCTATATAGCCTTCACAGTATATTTCTTTGTAGGCTATATAGCCTTCACAGTATATTTATGTGTAGGCTATATAGCCTTCACAGTGTATTTCTTTGTAGGCTATATAGCCTTCACAACATATTTCTTTGTAGGCTATATAGCCTTCACAGTGTATTTCTATGTAGGCTATATAGCCTTCACAGCATATTTCTTTGTAGGCTATATAGCCTTCACAGTGTATTTCTATGTAGGCTATATAGCCTTCACAGCATATTTCTTTGTAGGCTATATAGCCTTCACAGTATATTTCTTTGTAGGCCCATATAGCCTTCACAGTGTATTTCTATGTAGGCTATATAGCCTTGACAGCATATTTCTTTGTAGGCTATATAGCCTTCACAGTGTATTTCTTTGTAGGCTATATAGCCTTCACAGTAAACTTCTTTGTAGGCTATATAGCCTTCACAGTGTATTTCTATGTAGGCTATATAGCCTTCACAGTATATTTCTTTGTAGGCTATATAGCCTTCACAGTAAACTTCTTTGTAGGCTATATAGCCTTCACAGTGTATTTCTATGTAGGCTATATAGCCTTCACAGTATATTTCTTTGTAGGCTATATAGCCTTCACAGTGTATTTCTTTGTAGGCTATATAGCCTTCACAGTATATTTATTTGTAGGCTATATAGCCTTCACAGTGTATTTCTTTGTAGGATATAGCCTTGTAATAATTTAAATAATAGGCTAATAATGTACCCTAAGTAATACATTATGTTCCTCCTTAGGCTCCCTGTCTGGCTCCTGACCTATTTACAGTGTTTATATGCTGTATAGGACATGTATGAGCAATTCTTTTTCACGTAGTCACGTTTTCATGTTTTTTTCAAATACTTTTCATTCATGATTATTTTTTTATTGAACCAACCTCAAAAAGCACATCTCTCAGCACTACCGCTGGCTGGTGTATACGTATCTATTACCCAGCCTTACGTGACCTAACCACTGATAAGTCTGATAAGTCTGTCAAAAGTGCACATACCTTGCATGAACATTGCCATTTGTCATGAAAAAGCTGTTGGGTTGAGGATACGGACTGATAAGACATTCCTTATGAAAACATGAGGTTGCATGTGACATGTAGAAAATATTCTGTAGTAAACAAAAATATAAATTCATAATCAAATGTTCATTTCACCACCATAAGCCGCATCAATGTTGTTTTAGAGAATTTGGCCAGCTGGCTCACAACCACAGACCACATGTAACCACGCCAGCCTCTTCACCTACAGGTTCATCTGAGACCAGCCACTCAGACGTCTGATGAAACTGTGGGTTTGCACAACTGAAGAATTTCTGCACAAACTGTCAGAAACCGTCAAATCTGCGTGCTCGTTGTCCTCACCAGGATCTTGACCTGACAGTGTGTATGGCGTCATGTGGGAGAGCGGTTTGCTGATGCCCCATGGTGGCGCTGGGGTTATAGTATGGGCAGGCAGACAACGGACACAATTGCATTTTATCAATTTGGCAATTTGAATACACAGAGATACAGTGACAAGTTTCTGAGGCCCATTATCGTGTCATTCGTCCGCCTCCATCACGTCATGTTTCAGCATGATGACGCACAGCCCAATGTCGCAAGGATCTGTGCACAATTCCTGGAAGCTAAAAATGTCCCAGTTCTTCCATGGCCTGCTGTAACGGCAGATTTCCTCTTCGTCTGAAGAGGAGTAAGGATCGGACCAAGATGCAGCGTGGTAAGTGTTCATGACGATTTATTAAAAACGAACTGAACACTGAAATACAAAACAAAAGCGATGAGATGAAAACAAAAACCGAAACAGTACCGTGTGGTGACAAACACTCACACGGAAACAAACACCCACAAACCAGCAGTGAAACCCAGGCTACCTAAGTATGATTCTCAATCAGAGACAACTAACGACACCTGCCTCTGATTGAGAACCATACTAGGCCGAACACAAAAACCAACATAGAAAAACAAACATAGACTGCCCACCCCAACTCACGCCCTGACCATACTAAATAAAGACAAAACAAAGGAAATAAAGGTCAGAAGGTGACACCTGCATACTGACCAGACATGTCACCCATTGAGCATGTTTGGGCTGCTCTGGATCGACGTGTACGACAGTGTGTTCCAGTTCCTGCCAATATCCAGCAACTTGCCATTGGAGAGAAGTGGGACAAAATTCCACAGACCACAATCAACATCCTGATCAACTCTATGAGAAGGTGATGTCGCGCTGCATGAGGCAAATGGTGGTCATACCAGATACTGACTGGTTTCCTGATCCTTTTTCTAACTGAAAATGTTCATTTGTTGGAGTTAAGGTAGAAAATGGTTTCGCCCTAGTGTAAACTACCCCGGTCTGTGCACATTCTAAGCAATCAGTAGCATAATGATGGATTCAGTGTCAAGGACACACTGGTGCTCCTGAGGAGTGAACTCAAATTTCCCAAATATTACCTGCAGCTTAAATATGGCGTTTTTAGCCTTAACTTAACTGTCTGCTACCTTTCTGTGTCTGAGAGACAGACTACATTTCTGGTCCAAAGTCCCTCTGCTGTTGGCCTTTTGGTTTAGCAAATTATTGACATGTGGAGTTTACTTCACAGCCCCAAAAACAGAACTACACAGAGGATTCTGAGGGAGGTAGAGTACAACAATCTTCGGCCCCTGAGGAATTTAAATGACCGTCAACAGACAGTTAGCCAGAGGAGTGGCACTGTGGCACGATAGCATATGATTATACAATATTCTCTGCCACAGTTGATCAAGCAAACTGTCTGATCTACAGGGTGGAGTGCCTTTTTGTCAGACCACAATCCTCACAAATGATTGACGGCTGGATATTAAAAGGTTACTTTAACTAAACAAAATCAAGCGGAAAAGGAATGTTGCACAAATATGCCATTAACATTCATTTATTTTACATTTTCATGACAGTATTAACCCATTGAGATACTGAATAAGTGACATTTCAGCATTTCCCTGGTAGGCGGAAAGAAACCGCGTTTGTTTGGTGGTTTTACCTCCACAATGACAAGTCTGGGCCTGTCACTTTTCCTCATTAAGCAAAAAGAAATTACAAAAAAAGCTCTGTTTGCATTTATGATGTGTCTGTGTGACAAACTCGCACTGTATTGGTTTGGTTTCATCACAGGACCGCTCAAACTGTCTGTCCTCTATGCAGCCATGTGTGAACTGTGAAGAAATTGTGAAACGGAACGAGGAGTGATGGTGAACAGCCAATAAAGTCCTCTCTCTTCTCCATGGTTACGGTCCTGGCTGTAAACGGCAACAGGGCAACACAACACAAGGGCTATATTTGTGCTCCTTGGCTGGAGAGAGAAATGCCAGCCTCACCCTGTTTGCCCGCCCCACTACTCCTCTCACTCACCAACACAATCCCTTTCTCATATATATATCTATATATGTATGTATGTATATATGTATGTATGTATATATGTATGTGTGTGTGTGTGTGTGTGTGTCACCTCCAAAAGCTGATGTCAGACTGATCTGACATTTCCTTCTAATTTTTCATAACGTTTGATTGATACTGGGTGACAAGGTGTTATGTGTACGTATAAATGTGGGTTATTCATTGATGAAGAATGCAGAGAGAAAACATTCCATGCCCTGGCTGAACCAATCAATCATGCAGAAAGACGGGTGATCTTTATTTATGCAGTTGTGCTGACTGCACTGCGGTGCACACCCATTAATTTAAGGCTTTGGTATTTTTATTTTGGGATGGTGTACTTTCAGTACAACGTGGTGTTTAGGTAGGTGGGGTCAGTGTGTTCAGTGTTGAGGCATCACTCATCAGGAATGGCAGACCTACCCATCCATTGTCAGTGTGTGATGGCAATGACGCACTGCAGGGCTTGTCATGGGTGAGTGGACAAATGGGTCATTGGTATCTTATGGGTGTGGCCATGATGGTGGTGCTCCTCCTGGGTGGGTGTTAGTTCCATCCCTGTTCTGATTGTAGTTCCATCTCTGGTACAGTGTTGCTGATGGACATACACAGAAGGCCATTGTATACAGGTAGTTAAGCACGGAGCAATGGCAGGAGTTGGCCATTTGTTGCAAGATCCTTTTGTTGTTTTTTTGCCATAATTTGTTTTACATCTATTCAAAATATGTGTGTGCTTAGCCTGTGTGAGTATCTACGTATTTAGAAATCAAATGGAATTAAGTCACAATAAATTATCTTGCCTAAAGGAGACTGTGAAGAGCTAAGAACGCGGCGCGGTAGTCATCCACTGAATGAGCCCCAGTTGCATTCAAAGCAGTCACATACATTCATGTACACAATGTTTCTGAAAGATCAGCTCTGTTACTTGTAACTCCTATAGCCATCAGCCTAGCAGATTTACAGCCAATGTGAATCTGTATGGTATATACTGGTGCAGGTAGGCCCTCTGTCAGAGGGCTGCAGTTGTGTCTCGGACCACACAAGAAATTACTGTCAGACTTCCTCTTCCATTCCCATTGGCGGTCGAACTAGGAAGAATGTGACAGGCTTGTGGTTGATTTGGTTTGGTTGAAGACCTCTTCATCTATCCCGGAGTGTGGAGGTTTGAAAAGTTGTATAGCTAAGAAGAGGCATTTGACTCACAGGAGGGGACTATGTCCATGTTGATAAGTTATTGTCAAAGATTTGTCCCCGATTTGTCAACACCACCAAAACGAATGCTATCCAGTTCAGCAAGGTTGTAAGTAAGGGTGTGAACGTTAAAATGAAGTTGGAATCGTTAACGTTAAGAAAAATCCTTAAACAACCTCTTAGAACTACCCATCCCGGATCCGGGAGAATAGTCATCAACTACACTAATTAGCATAGCGCAACCGTCAAAAAATATTACTAGAAAATATTCATATTCATGAAATCACAAGTGAAATATAGTGAAACACAGCTTAGCCTTTTGTTACCCTGTCATCTCAGATTTTGAAATTATGCTTTACAGCCAAAGCAAGACAAGCGTTTGTGTAAGTTTATCGATAGCCTAGCATAGCATTATGTCCAGCTAGCAGCAGGAAGCTTGGTCACGAAAATCAGAAAAGCAATCAAATTAAATCTTTTACCTTTGAGCTTCGGATGTTTTCACTCACGAGACTCCCAGTTAGACAGCAAATGTTCCTTTTGTTCCATAAAGATAATTTTTATAGCCGAAATACCTCCGTTTCTTGTCCACGTTTTGTTCAGAAATCCACCGGAAATTGCGGTCACGACAATGGCGAAAAAAACATGGCAAACGTTTTTTATAATCAATCTGGGACGATTGGCTTTTCAGTAGGAGCAAGAGGAACAATGGCCGCCTTTGTCTATTACGCACAAATCACTCTGAGAGCCACCACCTGACCACTGACGCAATGTTGTCATTCATGCTCATTTTTCAAAATAAAAGCCTGAAACTATGTCTAGTGGCTGTAGACACATTAGGGAAGCCATAGAAAATGGAATCTGGTTGATATCCCTTTCAATGGGCAATAGGGATGCATAGAAAGACAGGGGTTTCAAAATAAGAGTCACTTCCGGATTGGATTTTTCTCAGGATTTCACTTGCAATATCAGTTCTGTTATACTCACAGACAATATTCCAGGCAGAGTGTTTTATATCCTAAGCTGTCAATTACATACATATTCTAGCATCTGGTCCAGAGAAATAGCCCGTTTACTTTGGGAACGTTATTTTTCCAATAATGAAAATAGTGCCCCCTAGTTTTTAACTGAAAAACATATTTTTTTTTCATCCCCCACTTAATTAAAATC
Source organism: Oncorhynchus mykiss (assembly GCF_013265735.2). Classification (NCBI taxonomy): domain Eukaryota; kingdom Metazoa; phylum Chordata; class Actinopteri; order Salmoniformes; family Salmonidae; genus Oncorhynchus; species Oncorhynchus mykiss. The sequence goes on along the minus strand of NC_048586.1, from coordinate 787,727 downwards.
CAAGTTTATCGCGAAACATTATTTTCCGTATTACAGCCGGAAGGCTATAAAGGCCTGGGGAGTTGTGTAATTCAAATAAAACCAGAGAGGAAGAGGCAAACTTTATGCTACTTGGGTGAATTTGCAAGGCAAGACATTGTGAGATACAGATTACCAAAACATATGAGCAAGCTTCTGCCTTCTTCTCCCTGGCGTTGGCCTGCTCTACCTGCTCGGTCTCTTCGCTGGTGATGTGTGTTCAGTTTTAGGTCTCTTGAGTGTAGAATATCCTATCCTATTCATGGAACCGAAGTCCTACAGTAGGCTACTGGTAGCCTGTATTGATTAAGCTTTTCAGACATAATGGAATGTGGCCCCTTGAAAGCGCCTCGGATAAGGAATGTTGTTTGTCTGGTAGGGTAGGCTAAACTATGTTTTTTTTGTTTAAATGCCGACACAAAACCTCTGGTGATTCGAACTGACATTTTACTTCTGAAGCAGGACTTAAGTCCATCACTAGGCAATCAGAACAGTCAATCAAATAATCTGGAGCCGCCGCGAGCTTTCTACTTGCCTGCTGCCTGCGCCCAGACCACTCTCTCCTAACGGAGTACTTTAAAATGATTAAATACCCTGACATTTAGTAGAAATAAAACACATCTATCTACCATACCATAAAAACTGCATAAAAATTATTTAATTGTCTGAATGGTCGCTATTGGCGGGAGATATAACTGCATTGCATACAACTGTATTAGTTGAAAGCCCTACATGGGCTTTCGTCAGGTCAGGTTTAGGTCAGGTCAGTGCACACAAACAAACAGTGGTGTATCAGAGGGTTCTGGATGAGGCAGGAAAACAAAGAGCTGGACACTAGTGTTCACAGTATGACCTTGGGACAACTCTGCTGGGTCATTACTATACAGAAATCTTATGATCCATCCTAACAGTCCAGACTATATACAGGCTATTTAGTGTGCTGCTAGAATGTACTGTAAGTGTGTTCTCATCAATATAGAACTGAACGTCATACTGTTTTCAACAGTTTACCTGAGTTCAAACAGTATGTTTTCTTTCAAATACTTTAGCCACACAAGTTCAAACCCCGCCCAATTGGCACTCCAAGGCAGGCTCAATCAAACACTCAACATATTTCAAAAGAAGGAAATACTATCCTAGTAATATGCTCTTTATTCTGTTGTAGAAAAATATTAGAGAATTGGCATTGCTCCTTTAAAGAAACTATGCGTACATTATAATTATGATGTTTGTATTAACCCATGTCCTCTTTCTCCCAGGTGCTGATCACCATATACTGGCTAGGTAGGAAGGCACAATGCGAGCCCTTCTATAATGGACCTAACTTAAGACTCAAGGCCTTCGAAGGACTACTGGACATAGCAGCGCTATCCAAGGTAAATAAATAACCTTACTGTACGCTGTCCTAGCCTAGGTTAACGTTCTATTACTCTATAATCATCCACTCTATTATACTCTATATAACCCATTCCATTTCTGTTTGTCCCTTCTAGTAATTATGTTTATATGGGTACAGTATTTATAGCCTGGTCACAGATCTGTTGGTACTGTCTTGTTAACGTGTTTAACCATAGGAGTTTTGCAAGACCAGGACCAAGTACAGTATTAGCACTATTAAATGTAAATCTGACTCACTCTACTACAGTGGTCTAGACAAGTTTGGGGTCCATCCATTTCAATTTGGTCAATTCAGGAAGAGAATTAACATTAAAAATGGAAAGGTGCCTACAGTTTTTATGTTATGTGTGCTACCATGTAATGGTTTGAGTAATCAGCCTAGCAAGGAATCGTATGAATGAAATCCTCTTTTACATCCACTGGCCAACACATCTCTATATCCTTCCTGGTATATTAGCTATGAGTTAAGGAAGTCAGCCCATTGGTTTAGGGGTCTCAGAATACTTGACAGTCGGCACTAAAACCATAGCATAACTGATCTATTCTCCTGACTCAGCTATTTTAATCTTCTTTACTTCAGGAGTCCATAGGTCACTTGGTACATGTATGGAAGTGTGTTGGTCTCTGTGTTTTCACATTCATGGACTTGTGTTTGTCACGACAGAGGGGGTGGAAGGCACAACGTTGAATTTGACAGTTTGGTTTGTTTATAGTTAGATTTACCAAGCATATTCAACCACTGCAATTATGCTCTATACCATACGATTTTTATGATTAACAACAGTCAACAGTGATGGTTACCCAGCTAACAATTCTAGGGAGAGAGAGAATGTTTTTGTAATGTTACAGTGTTCAGTTTTCCATTAGTTAGGGGAACATTCCATCTATGTTAGCAAAAACCTTCTGAGAAACATTCCCTTAATGTCAACCAGAACTTATCTAGAACGTGGTTACAATGTTCTTAGTTGTCAGGACATGCGAGCCCTTCTATAATGGACCTAACTTAAGGCTCAAGGCCTTCGAAGGACTACTGGACAATGCTGCCTTTGCCTGATGGTCCCAAAGAAATGTTCTCCCCCCAAAAAGTGTTTTGAACTTACCTATCTGACACTTTGACCTACATGACTACATTGTGCATTGGTCATTTATACAGTAAATATTATTCAACACGTCCTTAGGTCACGGCATTCAGATGTCTGTGTCAGTTGTCAGTTAATTTAACTAGTCTCTCATCATTGATTTAATTTACTTACTTCGACAATTTAAGGGCGTTCTGTATAGTTGTCTAATGTTGATGGGGCATTCGGAAAGTATTCAGACCCCTTGACTTTTTCCACATTTTGTTATGTTACAGCCTTATTCTAAAATATATATATTTTTTATATGACGAAGAGAAAACCAGTTTAGACATTTTTGCAAATTAATAATAAATGAAAAACCTTTTATACATAAGTACCCTTTGCTATGAGACTCAAAATTGAGGTCAGCTGCATCCTGTTTCCATTGATCATCCTTGAAATGTTTCTACAACTTGATTTGGAGTCCAGCTATGGTAAATTCAATTGATTGGACATGATCTGGAAAGGCACACACCTGCCTATATAAGGGCCCATGGTTGACAGGGCATGTCAGAGCAAAAACCAAGTCATGTGGTCGAAGGAATTGTCTGTAGAGCACCGAGACTGTCTCTGTCTCTAACCAGAATAGAACGAGGAGTGGGAGGCCTCGGTGCACAACTGAGCAAGAGGACAAGTACATTAGAGTGTCTAGTTTGAGAAACAGCTTCATTAAATAGTACCCGCAAAAACCAGTCTCAATGTCAACAGTGAAGAGGCGACTCCGGGATTTTGGCCTTTTAGGCAGAGTTCCTCTGTCCAGTGTCTGTGTTCTTTTGCCCATCTTAATATTTTATTTTTATTGGCCAGTCTGAGATGTGGCGTTTTCTTTGCAACTCTGCCTAGAAGGCCAGCATCCCAGAGTCACTTCTTTCCTGGGCGACGAGATCAATGCTGCCTTTGCAGAGTTTTTATTTGTCTAAAATTATATTTTTCCTCGATTAACTCAATATTAAGGGGCAACACAGCTGCCATATTTCTTAGATTTTCTGCTTTACGATAGCCTATTGGAAACGGGTTAGCCTACAGCATGAATTCCATTAGCATGAGACAAGGCTTTAAAAAATATATTCAGTGCCTTCAAAAAGTTTTCAAACCTTTTGACCACATGTTGTTTTGTCACAGCCTGAATTTAAAATGGATTAAATTTAGATTTTGATTCACTTAATAATACAAATCATGACAAAAACAAAGTGATTAACCAGTCATAACTAGCCAATGGCAATACAGATTACACAGTAAGCAACCATTCGATTAATCGACTTTGATATTGTCAAAGTGGAATTATGTTTTTAGAAATGTTTTGAAATTAATAAAAAATGAAAAGCTGAAATGTCTTCAGTCAAGAAGTATTCAACCCATTTGTTATGGCAAGCCTAAATAAGTTAATGCATGGACTCAATTTGTATGCAATAATAGTGTTTAATATGATTTTTGAATGACTACCTCAGCTCTGTACCCCACACATATAAGAAGCAGTGTATTTCAAACACAGATTCAACCACAAAGACCAGGGAGGTTTGCCAATGCCTCGCAAAGAAGGGCAAAAATTGGTAGGTACAAAACAAAGCTGACTTTGAATATCCGTTTGAACATGGTGAAGTTATTAATTGCACTTTGGATGGTGTATCAATACACCTAGTCACGAAAAAGATAATAGCATCCTTCCTAACTCAGTTACAGGAGAGGAAGTTAACCACTCAGGGATTTCACCATGAGGTCAATGGTGACTTTAAAACAGAGTTTAATGGCTTTGATAGGAGAAAACTGAGGATGGAACAACAACATTGTAATTACTCCACCATACTAACCTAAATTACATAGTGAAAGGGAAGCCTGTGCAGAATAAAACATTCCAAAACATGCATGTAGTTTGCAATAAGGCACTAGTAGAATGGCAACAAAAATAGCAAAGAAATTAACTTTATGTCCTTAAAACAAAGCGTTATGTTTGGGGCAAATCCAACACATCACTTTGTACCACTCTTCATATTTTCAAGCATGGTGGTGGCTGCATTATGTTATGGGTATGCTTGTCATCGGCAAGGACTAAGGAGTTTTTTGTTTTGCCTAACTTGCTGATCACACCGCTCGCATCGCGTGCGCTGCAAAATAAATGTACACAATGTTATTCAATCATTGCACCCACACTGCTTGTGCGTGCCAACGAGCGTCTGCATTGCCAAGCGCGAAAATAGAAGTTGCTTCTATTTGTGACGCAGAACACGATGCAAGTCCTGCCTCTCCCATCTCCTCATTGGCTTTTAGAAGCATATACCCACGAGCCATCTCCTCATTGCTTGTACCCACGTGGGTGATTGATAAATGAACATGTCAGTTGTGGTAATGCACCTTATTATGAAAGTTAGTTGCCAATCGCCATATAAAGTCCAAAGAAGAAAAAGCCTGGAAGGAGGAGAGATGATTAGAAATTATTTGGCTGACCGTTTTATGTGTGGATTAATTGTTGGAGTGGCTACAGGTTCATCTGCCTCACCTAAAGCCCATTCTTGTGGGAAGCTGCTATAGACCACCAAGTGCTAACATCCATCATTCATTGAATCAGATGGCTCATTCATCACAAAGCCCACTGATATTGCCAATTACTTTAATAATTTGTTTTATTGGCAAGATGAGTAAACTTAGGCATGACATGCCAGCAACATACACTGACACTACACATCCAAGTATAACTGATCAATTATGAAAGGCAAGAATTGTAATTTTTTATTATTTAAAGTGAGCGTGGAAGAGGTGATAAACAGCAATATATTTTTCAACAATGACCAGCCCCTGGGGTCTGACAACTTGGATGGAAAATTACTGAGGATAATAGCGGGCGATATTGCCACTCCTATTTGCCATATTTTCAATTTAAGCCTACTAGAATGTGTGTGCCCCCAAGCCTGGAGGGAAGCAAAAGTTACCTAAGAATAGTAAAGCCTCCTTTACTGGTTCAAATAGCTGACCAATCAGCCTGTTACCATCCCTTAGTAAACTTTAAAAAAAAAAAAATTCGACAACATACAATGCTATTTCACAGTAAATAAATTGACAACATAATTTCACCATGCTTATAGAGAAGGACATTCAGCACTTACACAAATGACTGATGATTGGCTGAGAGAAATGGATAATATTTGATGAAATTGATGCGGCTTTTGACATTATCGATCATAGTCTGCTACTGGCAAAATATATGTTTTATGGCTTTACACCCCCTGTTATAATGTGGATAAAGAGTTACCTGTCTAACAGAACACAGAGGGTGTTTTTTAATGGAAGCCTCTCCAACATATTACAGGTAGAATCAGTAATTCTCCAAGGCAGCTATCTAGGCCCATTACTGTTTTTTCAATCTTTACTAATGAATTGCCACTTGCTTTGAGGAAAGCCAGAGTGTCTATGTAATGCGGATGTCTATGTAATGCTGATCACTATACATATCAGCTACTACTGCGACTGAAATAACTGCGACATTTAACAAAGAGTTGCAGTTAGTTTGAGTGGGTGGCAAGGAATAAGTTTAAACTAAACCCTAAACCTTCACAAAGTCTTGTAATAAATAATGTGGAAATTGAGCAGGTTGAGGTGACTAAACTGCTTGGATTGTAAACTATCATGGTAAAAACACATTGATACAACAGTAACTAAGATGGGGAGATGTATGTCCATGCTAAGGAGCTGCTCTGCCTTCTTGACAGCACTGTCAACAACAGTCAGGTCCTACAGGCCCTTTTTTGTGTCGCACCTGGACTACTGTTCAGTCGTGTGGTCAAGTGCCACAAAAAAGAACTTAGGAAAATTGCAATTGGTTCAGAACAGGGCAGCATGACTGGCCCTTGGATGTGCACAGAGAGCTAATATCAATAACATGCTCTCCTGGCTCAAAGTGGAGGAGAGATTGACTTCATCACTACTTGTTTTTGTAAGAATGCACAGAGGTGTCTGTTTAAACTACTAGGACACAGCTCAGACACCAAGGCATATCCCACAAGACATGCCACCAGAGGTCTCTTCACAATCCCCATTTCCAGAACCGACTATGGGAGGCGCACAGTACTACATAGAGCCATGGCTACGTGGAACTCTATTCCACATCAAGTAACTGATGCAGCAGTAGAATCTGATTTAAACAGATGAAAATATACCTTATGGAACAGCGGGGACTGTGAAGAGACACACACACACAGGCACAGACACATGTAGAAATGGATTTTGTATTGTAGTTATTTGGTAGTAGAGTAGTGGCCTGAGGAAACACACTTAATGTGTTGTGAAAAGTGTTATGAAATGTAATGTTAATATTCTAAATTGCCTATAACTGCCTTAATGTTGCTGGACCCCAGGAAGTGTAGCTGCTACCTTGGCAGCAGTGAATGGGGATCCTTAATAAATACTAATACAAAAGTTGGCTGGATGTCCTTTGGGTGGTGGACCATTCTTGATACACACAGAAAACGGTTGTGCGTGAAAAACTCAGAAGTGTTGCAATTCTTGACACACTCAAACCGGTGCGCCTGGCACCTACTACCATACCCCATTCAAACGCACTTAAATCTTTTGTCTTGCCCATTCACCTTCTAACTGGCACAAATACACAGTCGATGTCTCAGTTGTCTTAAGGCTTAAAAATCCTTCTTTCACTGATTTGAAGTGGATTTAACAAGTAACATTAATACGGGATCATAGCTTTCACCTGGTCAGTCTGTCATGGAAAGAGCTGATGCTCCTAATGTTTTGTACAGTCAGTGGATAATTATAGTGACAGATAATGAACAGTAGCAGCAGCGTAGTGCGAAAAGAGTCAATGCAGATAGTCCGGGTAGCTGTTGGTTAACCTTAGAGTCGATGTCTGCTCCCCCACAAAAAATCGAATTAGCATAATACACATTCTAAATGTCTGTTCTAATCTAGAGAAGTCTGTTTTGTTGCATTGGATGCGTCTCAATCCATCGGCCGATGTCGCACTTCTGCACCACAAGCATCTTGGGACTCATCTGAAGTCGGTACAGCCGATCTGCCAACTTCTGTCTGTAGCCTCCGAACAGTTTGGGCTACACACTAATATGATCCCTCTGTGGAAAGGTGTGTGAATTCTTTCTGATTGCACTGAATGTCAAAGTGTGTCAAATATGTAAGTTGAAAACACTATTTTAAAAGCAGTGTGTGTGTGTGTGTGTGTGAGTATTCCTAACCTTGCCAACAGAAAAAAAGAGCTGTGAATGGATCAGTGGTTCACTGATTAGGGCCTTGATGGGCTTGGCAAAAGTAACAAGGCGTGATGTGTAATTAAACTACTTGTTTTGGAGAACATTTCTTTGGGATCATCACGCGACGTCCTGACAACTGATACACAGAAATGTTATTCCCATGAAACGTGTCTAGAACATTCATATCTTATGTTCTGAGAACATGGCAACCATATTCTGTGTATGTTTGGTGGGACGTTGACGGAATATTTTCCTAACCCACAGAAAACTGGACATATGAATGTTCTTGTAACGTTCCCATGAAAAGTATCTAGAACATGAATGTATTATGTTCTGAATACATGGTAACCATGTTCTGGGTAAGTTCTACTTGACATTTAAGGGAATGATCTCTTGGAAACATTCCGTGTACATCACGGGAACATTCCTATGAAATCATTAGTTAATGACCTAATGAGACTCTTAAGGTTCTCTGGTTGTGGGAACGTTTTATGTTAGCTGGGCAGGCCTTGTTTGTGTTCTTACGCTAAGCCCTTTAGACTGTAAACAGTTATCAGTGTCGTCATCATCACACAGAGCATGGCTTATTGGCTGTGCCTGCATGACTGACTGGAAAACAGTTAGGGGTCAGAGTTCCGGTCATCAGAAGTGTGTGTTTGGTGAGATGGCTGGGTGTCTTTTGGGTGTCTTCAGTAATTTAGGGAAATCTTGTGACTTGGGATGAATGACATCACAATATTCACTGTTCTGGAGAAGGGGTTAAGAAACTAACTCGAACTCTACAAGTGTTTGTGTCATGGGGGTACGTGTGTTTTTTGGGGGGGTGGGTTACTATCCTTGAGGAGACCAGAGGTCCTCACAAGGATAGTAGAACAGGGACATTTCGCCGGATCCCACAAGGAAAAAGGATATTTTAGGTTTAGGGGTTAGGGTTAGAATTACGGTCAGAATGACAGTTAGGGATTTGGTGTAAAGGTTAGAGTTATGGTTAGGGATAGTTTTAGGGTTTGGGAAAATAGGATTTTGAATGGGAATCAATAATTTGTCTGTGAGTGTTATCATGTACCTGGGGAGGATAACCCTAAGGAGTTAAATGACTGAAAGACACATCGCTCTTTCTTTCAGGGTGTGAGCTCACGATTGTGTTTGTTCGTGTGTGTGTGTATTGCAGGGACTTGAGGAATCATCCGGCCATAGAGCCAGCAGCAGCAGAAGATTTAGAGAAGATACAGTGGTTTCAGAGACAGCTGGTATAGCGGGAGAGAGGATATATTACCTATACTGAGAGGAGGAGGACACAGGGTTCTAGACCACACAGCAGATCCCTGACAACACGCTCAAAGCAGCAGTGAGGGTATGGACCAACACACTCACACGCTCACTCACTCACACTCTCACTCACTCACTCACTCACTCACTCACTCACTCACTCAATCGGACAGGACTCGAGTTGTGTGTGTGTGTTTGGTTCTACTTTGTTATGCTTCTACACACACGCACGTACGCACGCATGCACACACATCAATCTCAATTATCACGCACCCCAGTCGGACAGGACTTGAGTGTGTTTAGGTTTGACTTTTTATGCTGTGTTTTAGGCTCTTAGCAGTATACCTTTTAGCCTCCTATATCTTAGTCTGAAATGTTGAGTGGTAGTGTTAACGTGATGCTATTTCAAGGGTGGGTATCTATTTGTTTATTTTGGACTATCTGAGGTAATCTGTGAAGTTCACACTGAGCATGTTGATTTTACTGATACCAGGTCTTTGTTGGCATTTGACAGTGGGTGGACTAGTTTAGCGTTTCAGTCAGTAATTAGAGAGAGACTTGGCTCCCACTGTGAGAGACAGACCAGAGATACATTCCAGATGCTTCCACACCAGCCTGTAAATTAAGCAAGGAGGGGGTAATAGGCCTCTGTTCCCAAAGCAATGCGCACCACCCCCTCTACCCTTGTACTGGGGTGTGTTCAGTGAGGTGAAAGGTTCAGAGTCAGATGGACTGTTTTTATGTCTCTGTGTCCAGTATGAAGGAAGTTATTGGAAGTTTTGTGAGCCAATGTTAGCATGAGTTCATTTGACTTTAAGGACATAGATAAAGGGCTTCATTCCCAAAATCCCAAAGTATCCCTTTAAGTATAGAGCTGACCAGATTCCCTATTTTATCTGCCAGACAATTATATCGCAAACAACACTAAGTAGACTTCTACTATTCCGACCTTTTCCTTGTCTCTCCTCTTGGACCGACCTCTGAACTCTACCCTCTTCCATTCTCTGCTCTCCACTGCCTTTTCCTCCCTCCTCCCACCTTCCATTCCCCTCACCTCCCTTTCTGGTCTCCACTTGTCCATTCTGTCTTTCACCTCTTCTCTCCCCTCTCTCAGAGCCCTCCCTCTTACTCTTTCCTGCCCCTCTAATCTCCACTGTCCTCCCCCTCCCCTCTTCCTTCACATCGCACCTCAATTTGACCCCTTTTCCTTCTGTCTATCTCCTCATCCCCCACCTCTCCTCCCCCAGGTTGTGAGAGTGTCGCGGAGACGGACTCAGTCTTCAGGATGGCGGCAGACAGTAACAAGGATTCACTGCACTACCGCCGCTCGCTGGTCATCGAGCCTAAAACGACCACGCAGTTCAACCAGTTCCTGCCCACCAAGGACAAGCCAGCGGCCTATGTGCCAGCGCCGCTCCGCAAGAAGCGGGCCGAGCGCCACGAGGACAGCCGTCGGAGCTGGGCCAGCCCCATGTACACGGAGGAAGATGGCACCTTCACCAGGTAGCAGAGTCATACACACATCTGTAGCCTATACACCAGAAATCAGCTGCCTCTAATCTTTGACCGCAGGTGCTGCTCTAGCAAATCCTTTCAGATCTCTCAATGGTTAAGTTATTCAGAGGGATGGGGCTCAATTCCCTTTTATTTCAGTCCAATTCAGGTGAATTGTTAAATCGAAATGGTACCGAGCCAAAATATCCCACCCAGCTTCTTAGATCGTTATGACACGTCATTGCAGCACAAGCTAAGCTAGCTTTATACTCCAGCTCATTTCACCGTGAAGAAAACTGCTGCTTTGCATTGGATAGTGAGTACTGCATGTAAGACTGCGTTCTGGCTGTATGACAAGTCTGTGGTTTAAATCTACTGTAATCCATACCCTGAACCTTGCCCTGTCTTTACACACTCCTCATCTCCTATCATCCCCACTGTCTCTCTGCTGCTTAGTTCTCCCATGGTTGTGTATGATTGTCCCATGGTTGTGCTTGTGCATGTGCACTGTACCATCATATCCTCCTGTCGCGGCTGACCACAGAACACTGACCTCAGTGAGACCAGGCCCGATTCTAACCAACAACGGGTGCATTTCCCAGAATTCCATGCAGTGGGCGTACCAGTGTCAGTGACGACGAGTCGGACCCCGAGTGGCCGGACCCGGACCTCGTTCTGGACGCCTAGCCCCTGACCCGCCCGCTAACTTCACCCAACCCATCAGCCCTGTAGAGGCTGGGAATTCCGTGGGGTTAGGAGGAGGGGGAGGAGGAGTTTCATTGGTGAGAGGAGGGACCTGGTCAATGGTCACAGTGAACACGAACACCCCACCACGGAAGACGGTGACCTGCCTCAGTGACCTGCCTCTCTGATAACCGTCTGACCAAGAGAGAGAGAGATTTTATGCCTGTCTGACAAGAATGAGAGAGAGAGAGAGAGAGAGAGAGAGAGCTTCTTCTGTTACGTCTGCCGGATGAACGAGTGCGGGAAAAAGAAAGAATGAGAGAACAAAAGAGATCTTCAGTTTGCATAGTTTTCTAGAACCACCTTGGTCGATTTTGATTTGATATAAGATTTGTTATTGTTTCCTTTAGTTTTATTTGCTCGTTCCTCTCGCATTTGCTGTGACTGAGTGACTTGCCATCCGAAATATCAGATTTCATTGATTTGAAAACAACAAAGTTTTTGTTCCTCGTGTGTCTGAGGAGATTGAGTGCTATGTACTCAAGGATGTTCCAAACACCATAACACCATAAGCTCTTTCCACTCCGATTGGCTGGTCTTTTTCTCGAGCAGCAGTGGACCAATGACACCTGATGCGATCCCCCCACCCTCAGTGATGTGGGGTACGCCGACCCTGTTCAGGAAGACCTGTACTCCCGCAAAGTGGGTGCTTCCCCAAAGCCGCCCGCCAACGGGTTATATGACGGGTTCCTGCCCAAGTACTGGACACCCAGGAGGATGCATACGTGCAGAAGATAGTACTGGGGTCAATAAGGAGACGCTGGTACAAGAAAATCCAGGGCTTCAGGTCTGTGGACATACTGATGGAGGGGGGGGGGCGGCGGCGTATCATCATTATATCCCAAACCACATCATTTAAAGCACATTCCATTCACATGTTCATACTGTACATAACAAATATGATAGAAAACATTAGTACATACAACGTCAACATTTACAAAACAGACATTTCCTTACTCTTTCTTCCCTTACATTACTTTATCACTCTATCACAACCGTTTCCAGTGATTCCCGTTAGCCTTTTTTTGTTGGTTAGTGATTCCATTCTCATTCATAAAACGTGGGTCTGCACTGCTTTACTCTACTTTTACACTACTTCACTGTGTTGAGTCCACCTGTCTGACCTCTCTCCTCCCCACTCCCTCTCTCTTTCTCTTTCCTAAACCCTCTCCTCTCCCCGGGGCTGTAACCGAATGAAGTCTGGTGGACTGCATGTCAGTCGCTGGCTCTCCTCAGCCCCACCCTCTTCCGGCACCTCCCCCCTCTCACCCCCATGCACCTGAAGGCTCCACCCACACCAGCCGCCACGCTGCCGGTCAAAGGTCGATGCAGCTTTTCCATTGATTGTAACATCACAGGAGCACTCTAGATTGTTTTAGAGCTTTTGCTCACGTACTAACAGCGATACAGTACTACAAAGCTAAGCTAATAACATTGTTCTTCCATGCCTTGAAGAGCAGTTTGTTTTGAGAGTTGTACCAGTTATATTATACTGAGGAATAATCACTTTGCTGTCTTGCTGTTTAGTCCAATTTGCATCTGTACATATGTTAAGATACTGGCCGTGTCTGAAATATGGCCTGCCTACTACTTACTTAAACTGTGTCCTAATCGTACTACATTTTATTTAAAACGTTTAGTAAAAATCTATACAGTAAGCAACAAATATCAACATACTACTCATCTGAGGACGTAATCCAGTTTGCACATAATGTTCTGAAAACCATATGTTTCTTTGAGCTTTGTGAGAGTGTGGTTGTCCTATGGTTATTATGCATAAAACCATCCCACAACTTTCTCAGAATGGTGCAGGATAGTTGCTTGGCTTTGGAACACTGTCAGCACATTTAAGGAACTTGACAAAAAAAAACAATTGTCTTAGTATTTCGTTACTTTAACAGAATGATTCCTAAAAGTTCAAACATGGTTACAATTATTTTACATTTTGGTAATGTTCTAGGAACATTGGGAATGTTCACAAATAGTGTTTTTCTGTGGGAATTTCATAACTTCAGCGTAACATTTCCTACAGGTTTCCTCATGTCATGTTCTCATTGTTCCGAGAACGAAAACCTTCCATAGAAACCACATGAAGGCTTTAGTAACGTTCAGAGAACGTTCTAAGAACGTTATTTAAAAACATACACATTCCATTCTCAGCATCACCAAAACTCTCTCTAACCTCTTTCTTGTGAACTGTGTTCAGGTGTGTTGGCCGCACCCACTAATTGGCCACACCTGATCTTTATGAGTTCTTGTTTCCTTTGAAATGGGGTTGGTTTGAATAGACAAAAATGAACAGGTTTATATGAGTAAAAAAAAACAGCATGCTACTGTAGCTCCGTACTGGTGGCAAAGTGGATGGGTGATTAGGGAGGCGTGCCGGCTGAGATATAAGAAGAGTATGATGATGATTGAGAAGTTAGCCTTACTGAACACTTAGGAACTAGAATGGCAGTCGAAACAACAATACCGCTTCAGTGCCTGTTACTCCAAACCCTATATAGGGCATTACTTTTGTCCAGAGCCACATAGGGCTGCCGTTTAAGGCTCTAGTGAAAAGTAGTGCACCATATAGGGAATAGGTTGTCATTTGAAATAGAGCCTGAAATCTCTGGGTTGTGTATAGTTGTTTTCTTCTTACACCCCCCCCCCATTTGATCCTCGTGTGGGTGTGTGTGTGTGTGTGTGTGTGTGTGTGTGTGTGAGCGTGTGTGTGTGTGAGCGTGTGTGTGTGTGAGCGTGTGTGTGTGTGAGCGTGTGAGCGTGTGTGTGTGTGAGCGTGTGTGTGTGTGAGCGTGTGTGTGTGTGAGCGTGAGCGAGCAAGCGAGCTGTTTAGTTCTAAGAACACTTTTCTGTCTGTTGTTGACATGCCCTAAATGGCATGTGGATATGTCTTGTTACCGAGTGGTGCTTGCCTCATAGAAGGGTTAGTCAGGTAACTTAATTAAGCATGTGGATATGTCTTGTTACCGAGTGGTGCTTGCCTCATAGAAGGGTTAGTCAGGTAACTTAATTAAGCATGTGGATATTTCTTGTTACCAAGTGGTGCTTGCCTCATAGAAGGGCTAGTCAGGTAACTTAATTAAGCATGTGTATATGCCTTGTTACCGAGTGGTGCTTTCCTCATAGAAGGGTTCATTCTATCCCAAGAACCAAACCTTACATACTTACTGGAACATGTTTATAAAATACTATTTGACTGTAACTGTATTTTGAACACATAAACATTCCACCAGGGGTGGAAATGTAACAACCTAACCCACTGCTTAAAAAGACCTTGGTTGTTTTAAATGTTTATCTTCAGCTTTTGAGGAAGTGGATTGATCGATTAGGTCGTAGGATAAACAAATGGCCTTTTTTTTAACCCAGGTTGTGGTATTTTCTGAAACCATACATGCTATACGATTCTGAAGCTCTAAAATGCAACACCCTAAGTGAATGACCTTTCTGTACAACCTGTAAAACTGCTGCTAACCTTTTTGAAGTGCTATTGCTAAAGACACCACTACATGAAAACTGTTGTCAAAGTCCATCGGATTTAACTGACACAAGACCCTACTCACATTCGTTGTATTTCTGCTCGTGAATTGACTTTGACGGTGAATTTAAAAATATGTGGTCACCGCTATTTGAATAACACAGTGGGTGTTTCTCAATATGCATCCTACCGTGCTCAGAGCATGCAAATTGGCGCACGGGAGAGTTGGCGCATGAGTCAAAATCAAAGCATGCAAAACAGAGCATGGCGGGTACTTTTCAGATGTGTACTTCGTTTGTACATATTTTGAAACATGCTCGATCGACGCAAGCCTCAATGACAAGTATGCACAGAAATATGACGTACCATGTGTAAAAAAAGGAAGCAAAATGTATTGAAATCAATGGCGGCTATTGAAGCGAGAGAAAATCATCTCTGACTTCGGAATGAAATATTGCCAAATTCACATCTCATATTGCCTGACTACATTATTTTATCTTGATACTTTAATAAACACACACTGTGTTAATTTTGGCATGTTTACCTGCCTACGATACCCACTGTAGTGTGCATAGATCAATAGCCCATAGTAAGTCAATAGGGCTAACTGTCTGGCTAGTTAGCTAACCATGAAGAATTGGCTGTAGGAGTTTTGCCTCGTAAACTAGTTGGCTATCTAGATTATTACGTTTCACTTTTAGTTAGCTGATAATTAGTAAAAGTTTGCTTTGTGTGCATCTTGTTTATTCTCTTTTGCCATTGTCCTGGCTGGAACAAGGTTCAGTGAATAGGGAGGATTTTAAAAAAAAATGTCTACCTTTTATTTAAGTCAGTTAAGAACAAATTCTTATTTACAGGGACTGCCTAGGAACGGTGGGTTAACTGCCTTGTTCGGGGGCAGAACGACAGATTTTCTTTACCTTGTCAGCTCAGGGATTTGATCTTGCAACCGTTCAGTTATTGGTCCAATGCTCTAACCACTAGGCTACCTGCCGCCAAAATAATGCAGTAGGGGGAGTACGAGTGCTTCTCAAATGTAATATTTTATGCATTCTCCACACTCTCATCCTCACAAGAACATACTCAAGAGAACGTCCTTTGAGAATACACTCAGAGCATGAGAGAGTGGAGCACAGGAGTAAGCATATTGAGAAACACCCAGTGTCTCCTCTTAACAGCAGGTAACTTCACATTGACTTGGGCAGCAGGGAGCAGTATTAGCACAGTGGGGCGAAAAGGGGTTTGAACATGGGTAAGATCTACAATATATAAACTCAGAAAAAAAAGAAACGTCCCTTTTTCAGGACCCTTTCTTTCAAAGATAATTCATAAAAATACAAATAACTTCACAGATCTTCCTTGTAAAGGGTTTAAACACTGTATCCCATGCTTGTTCAATGAACCATAAACAATTAATGAACATGCACCTGTGGAACGGTTGTTAAGACACTAACAGATTACAGACGGTATGCAATTAAGGTCACACGTATGAAAAATTAAAACAATAAAGAGGCCTTTCTACTGACTCTGAAAAACATCAAAAGAAAGATGCCCAGGGTCCCTGCTCATCTGCGTGAACGTGCCTTAGGCATGCTGCAAGGAGGCATGAGGACTGCAGATGTGGCCAGAGCAATAAATTGCAATGTCCGTACTGTGAGACGCCTAAGACAGCGCTACAGGGAGACAGGACAGACAGCTGATCGTCTTCGCAGTGGCAGACCACGTGTAACAACACCTGCACAGGATCGGTACATCTGAACATCACACATGCGGGACAGGTACAGGATGGCAACAACAACTGCCCGAGGTACACCAGGAACGCACAATCCCTCCATTAGTGCTCAGACTGTCCGCAATAGGCTGAGAGAGGCTGGACTGAGGGCTTGTAGGCCTGTTGTAAGGCAGGTCCTCACCAGATATCACTGGCAACAATGTTGCCTATGAGCACAAACCCACCGTCGCTGGACCAGACAGAACTGGCAAAAAGTGCACTTCACTGACGAGTCAAGGTTTTGTCTCACCAGGGGTGATGGTCGAATTTGCGTTTATCGTCGAGGGAATGACCGTTACACCGAGGCCTGTACTCTGGAGCGGGATCGATTTGTCATTGCAGGCAATCTCAATGCTGTGCGTTACAGGGAAGACATCCTCCTCCCTCATGTGGTACCCTTCCTGCAGACTCATCCTGACATGACCCTCCAGCATGACAATGCCACCAGCCATACTGCTCGTTCTGTGCGTGATTTCCTGCAATACAGGAATGTCAGTGTTCTGCCATGACAGCGAAGAGCCCGGATCTCAATCCCATTGAGCACGCCTGGGACCTGTTGGATCGGAGGGTGAGGGCTTGGGCCATTCCCCTCAAAAATGTCCGGGAACTTGCAGGGGCCTTGGTGGAAGAGTGGGGTAACATCTCACAGCAAGAACTGGCAAATCTGGTCCAATCCATGAGGAGGAGATGCACTGCAGCTGGTGGCCACACCAGATACTTTTGATTATGACCCCTCCGTTGTTCAGTGACACATTATTCCATTCCTGTTAGTCATGTCTGTGGAACATGTTAAGTGTATGTCTCAGGTGTTGACTCTTGTTATGTTCATACAAATATTTACACATGTTAAGTTTGCTGAAAATAAACGCAGTTGACAGTGAGAGGACATTTCTTTTTTTTTGCTGAGTTTATAACTCAAGCTATTGACTCGAGCTAATCTCCCAGACGCACGTAACACAGGATGGCATCATGGCGTCTGTCAACAGACTGTGGGACAACTAACAAGGAACTTTGTTTCCGCGCAGATTTTTTCATCACTGATCATTTGGACATGATTTCGCAGGTGTTGCATCTTTTGAATTTCGGAAGGGGAGGGGACATTTGACCCAAGCTTTGGCTGAGAGTTTCTCATAAATTATACAGTGCATTTGGAAAGTATTCAGGACCCTTGACTTTTTCCACATTTTGTTACATTACAGCATTATTCTAAAATGTATTAAATATTTTTTTTCTCATCAATCTACACACAATACACCATAATGACAAAGCAATTTTTTTGCAGATGTATTAAAAATAAAATCCCGAAATACCCTATTTACATAAGTATTCAGACACTCGAAATTGAGCTCAGTTGCATCCTGTTTCCATTGATCATCCGTGACATGTTTCTACAACTTGATTGGAGTCCACCTGTGGTAAATTCAATTAATTGGACATGATTTGGAAAGGCACACACCTGTCTATATAAGGTCCCACAGTTGACAGTGCATGTCAGAGCAAAAACCAAGCCATGTCGAAGGAATTGTCCGTAGAGCTCCGAGACCTGATTGTGTTGAGGCACAGATCTGGGGAGATCTGGGGAAGGGTACCAAAACATTTCTGCAGCATTGAAGGTCCCCAAGAACACAGTGGCCTCCATCATTTTTAAACAGAAGATGTTTGCCACCACCGATACTCTTCCTAGAGCTGGCCACCCGGCCAAACTGAGCAATTGGGGGAGAAGGGCCTTGGTCAGGGAGGTGACCAAGAATCCAATGGTCACTTTGACAGATCTCCAGAGTTCCTCTTTGGAGATGGGAGAACCTTCCAGAAGGACAACCATCTCTGCAGCACTCCATCAATCAGGCCATTATGGTGGACTGGCCAGACGGAAGGCACTCCTCAGTAAAAGGCAAATTACTGCCCGCTTGGAGTTTGCCAAAAGGCACCTAAGGACTCTCAGACCGTGAGAAACAAGATTCTCTGATCTGATGAAACCAAGATTGAACTCTTTTGCCTGAATGCCAAGCGTCACGTCTGGAGGAAACCTGGCACCATCCCTACGGTGAAGCATGGTGGTGGCAGCATCATGCTTTGGGGATGTTTTTCAGCTGCAGGGTCTGGGAGAGGGAAAGATTAACGAAGCAAAGTACAGAGAGATCCTTGATGTAAACCTGCTCCAGAGCGCTCAGGACCTTAGACTGGGGTGAAGGTTCACCTTCCAACAGGACAATGACCATAAGCACACAGCCAAGACAGCACAGGATTGGCTATGGGATAAGTCTCTGAATGTCCTAGAGTGGCCCAGCCAGAGCCTGGACTTGAACCCGATCGAAGATAGCGGTGCAGCAAACCTTCCCATCCAATCTGACAGAGCTTGAGAGGATCTGCAGATGAATGGTGAATCTTCCAAAATACAGGTGTGCCAAGCTTGTAGCATCATATCCAAGAAGTCAAGGCTCAAGACTCAAGGCTCAAGACTCAGACTCAAGGCTGTAATTGCTACCAAAGGTTCTTCAAAAAAGTATTGTGCAAAGGGTCTGAATACTTATGTAATGTAAATGTAAATGTGATTTTTCTCACACTGTTTTTTGCTTTGTCAATAATAGGGTATTGTGTGCAGATTGAGGGATTTCTCTTTTGGGATTTAGTTTTAGAATAAGGCTGGAATGTAACAAAACGTGTAAAAAGTCGAGGGGTCTGAATACTTTCCGAATGCACTATATAATCTCCCCCCAGAACCTAATCGTAAATCTGATTCAAATAAGCTACATTTTAGTCCTGGATTTCCGAGATAAACCCCACACTGTCACCAAGACACTACACCAAAACAGACCTGGGTTCAAATACTATTTGAAATCAACTCTTAAAGTATTTTTTTGTAGTATTTGAACCCAGGTCTGCACAGTAGCGGTAGATGATAATAGAATGCAGGTTTGTTACTAAGGAAGACATGAAAACATGAAATTCCCCAATGCTGTGTGACGGGATGAAAGTTGTTGCCAGCCACTCTTGAGTCCATGGCCACGTGAAAACACATTCCGTGTACACACACTCACAAACACACATACACGTTCCTTATCACTAACACACACACAGCATTTACACACTCACAAAAAACTATCCATTTAAAATCAAATCAAATTTGATTTGTCACATGCGCCAAATACAACGGGTATAGACGTTACTGTGAAATGCTTGCTTACGAGCCCTTCCCAACAATGTAGAGTAACACATTTTATAATAGTAATCCTGTACACAAGAATGAAGCTATATACAGGGACTACCAGTACCATATCAATGTGCCAGACTATGAGGTATTTCAAGTAAATATGTACATAAAGGTAGGGTAAGGGGACTAGGCTTCAGAATATACACTGCTCAAAAAAATAAAGGGAACACTGAAACAACACAATGTAACTCCAAGTCAATCACACTTCTGTGAAATCAAACTGTTCACTTAGGAAGCAACACTGATTGACAATACATTTCACATGCTGTTGTGCAAATGGAATAGACAACAGGTGGAAATTATAGGCATTTAGCAAGACACCCCCAATAAAGGAGTGGTTCTGCAGGTGGTGACCACAGACCACTTCTCAGTTCCTATGCTTCCTGGCTGATGTTTTGGTCACTTTTGAATGCTGGCGGTGCTTTCACTCTAGTGGTAGCATAAGACGCAGTCTACAACCTACACAAGTGGCTCAGGTAGTGCAGCTCATCCAGGATGGCACATCAATGCGAGCTGTGGCAAGAAGGTTTGCTGTGTCTGTCAGCGTAGTGTCCAGAGCATGGAGGCACTACCAGGAGACAGGCCAGTACATCAGGAGACGTGGTGGGCAACAACCCAGCAGCAGGACCGCTACCTCCGCCTTTGTGCAAGGAGGAGCA
Organism: Oncorhynchus mykiss; assembly: GCF_013265735.2. Taxonomy (NCBI): domain Eukaryota; kingdom Metazoa; phylum Chordata; class Actinopteri; order Salmoniformes; family Salmonidae; genus Oncorhynchus; species Oncorhynchus mykiss. The sequence goes on along the minus strand of NC_048586.1, from coordinate 767,354 downwards.
GGAGGAGCACTGCCAGAGCGGTTGGCCCTGGGTTCCTCCTAATGCAAGACAATGCTAGACCTCATGTGGCTGGAGTGTGTCAGCAGTTCCTGCAAGAGGAAGGCATTGATGCTATGGACTGGCCCGCCCGTTCCCCAGACCTGAATCCAATTGAGCACATCTGGGACATCATGTCTCGCTCCATCCACCAACGCCACGTTGCACCACAGACTGTCCAGGAGTTGGCGGATGCTTTAGTCCAGATCTGGGAGGAGATCCCTCAGGAGACCATCCGCCACCTCATCAGGAGCATGCCCAGGCGTTGTAGGGAGGTCATACAGGCACGTGGAGGCCACACACTACTGAGCCTCATTTTGACTTGTTTTAAGGACATTACATCAAAGTTGGATCAGCCTGTAGTGGGGTTTTCCACTTTAATTTTGAGTGTGACTCCAAATCCAGACCTCCATGGATTGATAAATTTGATTTCCATTGATCATTTTTGTGTGATTTTGTTGTCAGCACATTCAACTATGTAAAGAAAAAAGTATTTAATAAGAATATTTCATTCATTCAGATCTAGGATGTGTTATTTTAGTGTTCCTTTATTTTTTTGAGCAGTGTCTAATAAGAGTAAGAATAAAAAACAGAGTAGCAGCAGCATATGATGTGTGTGTGTGTGTGTGTGTGTGTGTGTGTGCGTATACAGTGAATGTGTGTGGGTTTTGTGTGAGAGTGTCATAGTCAGTGCAAAATAGGGTCATTGCAGGAAGTCCAGGATCCAGTTGCAGAGGTATTCAGTCCCAGGGTCCCTAGCTTGGTAATGAACTTGGAGGGGACTATGGTGCTGAACGCTGAGCTGTAGTCTATGAACAACCTTCTCACATTGACTACATGGCCAAAAGTATGTTTTGATCTTGGTTAGTGACTCTTTGTTAGTTCCCTCTTCTGTTTGAGCGACATTTTGTTTTTCTAGCTGAGGAATGTAACAGTAGCATCCACATTAATGTAGAAGTGTTTAGAAAGATATTCTGTTCTTATCTACAATAAAAGTTACTCAAATGACACAATATATTATTTACCATGAATATCTATTGGGCACAAAATAATCTGAAACACAACCAAAACAAACAGCAAATGCATCCAACAAGTTTGTAGAGTCACAAGCTTGATGTTTTCATTGCGTGCTAGGAATATGGTTCCAAATACTACATTTTTGACTACTTTAATAGACATACAAGTGAATTTGTCCCAATACTTTTGGTCCCCTAAAATAGGGGGACTATGTACAAAAAGTGATGTTATTTCTAAACAGTTCAGCTGATATGGATGACAATACCGTCAAATTGAAGTTAGACAGTCTGCACTTTTAACCTCGTAGTCATTGCATCATTTCAAATTGCAAGTGCTAGAGTACAGAGCCAAAACAACAACAACATTTTCACTGTCTTTTTGTCTACTTTTGGAGCTCCACTGTAGTTATTTCCACTCTTGTTCAGGTGGGAGAGGGCAGTGTGAAGTGCAATTAAGATTGCATCATCTGTGGATCTGTTGGGGCGAATTGGAGTGGGTTCAGGGTGCCTGGGATGGTGATGTGTGTCATGACCAGCCTTCCAAAGCACTTCATAATTACAGATGTGAGTGCTACAGGTCGGGAGTCATTTAGGCAGGTTTCCTTGGAGTTCATGGGAACAGGGACAATGGTGGTCAGCTTGAAACATGTTGGGATTACTGACTGGGACAAGGAGAGATTTAAAATGTGTCTGAGGCATCTGGATGTATTTCCCTCATGTTAAACTCCTGTACAGTTTTCAGTTACACACACACACACACACACACACACACACACACACACACACACACACACACACACACACACACACACACACACACACACACACACACACACACACACACACACACACACACACCTAGCAGGTCAAAGGAAGGGGATACTTTAGCTGTGATACAAAGCCACCTTCAACAAAAAGGAAACCAAAACCCCAGGAGAAAGTAGAGTGGCACTAGCCATCCCTTGACACAGGTTACTTTACCACCAATCCTAACATTAACCATTAGAGTGAGAGAAGAACACCAGACAGTGGTTAGGAATCATGTTAACTCTACTTACTCCCCGAATAGGGAAAAGAAGTCTGGCCCAAATGTGACATTTTTGTCTGTGTGGTTCTCTTCTCTGGTTCTCCTAGACTGCTCCAAAAGCGCGCCGTTGCTAACGACGGGTGAGTTGACTATGTCTGTTCCAAGGAATGTGGCATGGTCGCTTACTCTCCGCTTTTGCCTTTGTGTTGCTGCTCTCGTTTACTAGCGCCCTCACTCGCTGGCTGACTGCTATACGCTGACACTGACACATTGCTGGGGATTGAGTGATGTAGGGCCAAGCCAAGGGGGGTGGGACACAGCAAGCTCCACAAATCTCTATTGACAAAGCAACAAAGTGGAGTGAGAGGATTGTGCACACAATACCAATATGCTGTCATCCAATCAAACATACTGTGTATTGTGTACAGCTAAGAGTTATAATTGTTGAAGCACAGGTTGTAGACTACCGTAATAGGTTGGTTTTGTGTAACAGAAAGATATATTTATAGCATTATGATTCAGAAGTTTACAGGTAAGTCAAACAGAGTGAATGTTTTTGGCCAAGTCAACTTCGAAAGCTTTTTTTGTATGAAAGGGATGGCTGAGATATACAGCTTGTTTTTTCTAACCTCATACCGCATTAGGTTGTTTTCTAACCCATTAGTCTAAAACTGCATTAGCTTGTGTTTTCTAACCCCTTAGCCTAAAACCGCATTAGCTTGTGTTTTCTAACCCATTAGCCTAAAACCGCATTGGCTTGTGTTTTCTAACCCATTAGCCTAAAACCGCATTAGGTTGTGTTTTCTAACCCCTTAGCCTAAAACTGCATTAGCTTGTGTTTTCTAACCCCTTAGCCTAAAACCGCATTAGCTTGTGTTTTCTAACCCATTAGCCTAAAACCGCATTAGCTTGTGTTTTCTAACCCATTAGCCTAAAACCGCATTAGCTTGTGTTTTCTAACCCATTAGCCTAAAACCACATTAGCTTGTGTTTTCTAACCCATTAGCCTAAAACCGCATTAGCTTGTGTTTTGTGACTCAACTGTTGTTTATATGTTTGCTTACTAATACATGTTGTTACGTGTACTAATACAACATACGCGTTGTTTGTGATAATTTAGTCTTATTATTAATGAATGTTGAACCTTGAAATGGTGTTGTTTTACTGTGTACTTACAATAAAAAAACATTGTTTAAAAGTATGTTGCAGTTGAAAATCACAGTTAATTTAATTGAGATTTAGTTTAACAAACCATTGTTGCTACACATTTTGAGCACATTTCTGATTGGTATGTCCTATTGACATCATTGCATGATTCGCACAGTAGTCTGTTACGTAGGCAGATACACAATTATTGGTGAGCACCTTATTTCACTATAGCTCATGTTAGTGTGAAGGAATGCAAGTGTCCCAGCATTCTGGGATTGGAGTGGATTTGATGCATACATTTATAGCCTACTTTATGACTAACATCAGTCTTGTGCACAGTAGGTTTATGCTCCTCGCTGGTGGTCCAATGCCTGTAACTGAGTTGACACTGAACCCAAACCTTTAAACCCTCTTCCCTGGCGGTGTGTAGGAGCAAATCAATGACAGACCTTGCAGTGGACCAGGCAGCACTGAAGCAGGTATGCTACGAGGAACTACAGAAGATCAGAGAGCAAGTCAAGGAGAACGAGGACCAATGGCAGGATGTGAGTGTATATATACCTGCAACCACCACACACCTGGGCTCTGTGTTCAGTAGGCATAATGTAACAAAATGTTTTGTAATGCTAAATAAAAATGTGTGTTTATTATTGGATTAGGAAATCCTGGGGTGTATTCACTAGGAACCAAACAGGATGAAACTGGGAGGGACCTACCTTTATTTGTCCAATAGAAACTCTTGTTTTGGTTGCAATACGTTTTCCCTTGCAAAGCGTTTTTCGACAGTGTACACTCATGAATACACCTCTGCTAGTCCCTCCCTGTGTTAGCCCTTTGGTTAGGTTTGGTGCCAAATGAACCCTGTATGCTCCACATGTCCGCTCACCACTAGGGGTCCCCAATTTACCAGGGGTCGCACACGTTCACCCCAAAAGACTGCTGTTACACTTGACTTAAACCCTCCCTAATATAATAATCAAGACATAACGAATTGATGAGCTAGGCCGGTTTAATCATCATCAATTGTAGTGTTTTCAATCATGTCAATATATAGGCCATGGTTATTGTGTCCTTGTCTGAAATTAGTACACAAGTCAAAGCCATCCCACCTGTCAACAAGTAGCAACATATGATAGATACGTCTAGTAAGTATTTGATATGGGGAAAATGGAAATCTGAAGAGAACATCTATTTTGGCCCAGTGTGGTGAAAGGAGAATGTTTTTTGTAAAGGTGGAGAGAGCGAGAGGGAGCTCAGGAGAAGACAAACAATTGTTTAAACATCACTGCCCTCGTTAAATGTATTCATTGAAGGAGGCACAGCTGAGATTGTGTATTAATGATCAGCACATAATACCTCATCCTACTTTTAGATCTATATTTCCTCATTTGAGTATACACTCAGGCCTGCAGTGGCAACTAAACGCTTATAACACCAAGACAATATTCTGGGAAAGATGACCAATCTTTCAAGGTCATTCCAGAATGTTCCACCGTGTCTAACTAAATTCATGTAATTATTCCACAAACTCCTACAACATGCAGTATATGAGTGCATGTTATTGGTAAAGGCATCATTCTTACACCTACTCATTTAAGGGTTTGTATTTTCTACAATGTAGAATAAAAGTGAAGAGTTCAAAACTATGAAATACCACATATGAAATCATGTAGTAACCAAAAAAGTATAAAATTATATTTTATATTTGAGATTCTTCAAATAGCCACCATTTGCCTGTGACACCTTTGCACACTCTTGGCATTCTCTCAACCATCTTCATGAGGTAGTCACCTGGAATGCCTTTCAATTAACAGGTGTGCATTCTTAAGTAAATTTGTGGAATTTCTTTCCTTTCTCAATGCATTTGAGCAATCAGTTGTGATGTGACAAGGTAGCAGTGGTATACAGAAGATATCCCTGTTTGGTAAAAGACCAAGTCCATATTATGGCAAGAACAGCTCAAATAAGCAAAGAGAAACGACAGTCCATCATTACTTTAAGACATGAAGGTCAGTCAATCCGGAAAATGTCAAGAACTTTCAAAGTTTCTTCAAGTGCGGTCGCAAAAACCATCAAGCGCTATGATGAAACTGGCTCTCATGAGGATCGACAGAGGAAAGGAAGACCCAGAGTTACCTCTTTGGAGGTTATTAGAGTTACCAGCCCAAATAAATGCTTCACAGTTCAAGTAACAGACACATCTCAACATCAACTGTTCAGAGGAGACTCTGAATCAGGCCTTCATGGTTGAATTGCTGCAAAGAAACCACTACTAAAGGACACCAATAAGAAGAAGAGACTTTTATGGTGTGGGAGTGCTTTGTTTGTGACACTGTCTGTGATTTATTTAGAATTCACACTTAACCATCATGGCTACCACAGCATTCTGCAGCGATATGCCATCCCATCTGGTTTTCCCTTAGTGGGACTATCAGTTTTTTTAACAGAACAATGATCCAACACACCTCCAGGCTGTGTAAGGGCTATTTTGCAAAGAAGGATGGAGTGCGACATCAAATGACCTGGCCTCCACAATCCCCCAACCTCAACCCAATTGAGATGGTTTAGGATGAGTCAGACTGTAGAGGTGAAGGAAAAGCAGCCAACAAGTGCTCAGCATATGTGGAAACTCCTTCAAGACTGTTGGAAAAGAATGCCAAGAGTGTGCAAAGCTGTCAAGGCAAAGGGTGGCTATTTCAAGAATCTGAAATATAAAATATATTTTGATTTGTTTAACACTTTTTTGGTTACTACATGATTCCATATGTGTGTTATTTCATTGTTTTGATGTCTTCACTATTATTCTACAATGTAGAAAATAGTAAAAAATAAAGAGAAACCCTTGAATGAGTAGGTTTCCTAAAAACTTTTGACCTGTAGTGTATGTCTATTAGTGGCGTGATAACATGGTGTCTTAACACAGCATTTAGGTCACACACGGGCCCCAATACACAGGGGACCAGAGGCAGGAGGAGCTAAACTCACAAATAGGACACTTTCTCAGAATTTAGTCCTTTCTCTTTCTCTCGCTCTATAATCTGCAGCTAACCACGTTTACACTAGCCTTCCTGGCCATCCGTTAGAGGATTTAACTGTGTCACATGGGTTTTTCCAAGATGAACGTTTCTAAACTGGTCTCTAGCATGCATTTAATCTCCACAGGACCTCACCAAGTGGAAGAACCGTCGCAAGAGCGTCAACTCTGATATTGTGAAGAAGAAAGAGGAGAGGGAGCAGATTGAGCAGACCACAGAGAGCAGCGGAGGAGGGAGCGGTGGTTTCCTGAGGTCCAACCGGAGGTAAGAGTGACACCTGAGGATAGGTAGACACCAGGGTCAATACGTTCATTAGGGCACTCAATGTAAAAAACCTGCGGAAAACAAATGACGGTTTCTTACTGGATGTGTTGAGTTGATCCCTCCATGTTCAGGCAGTCCCTCCCTGTTCTTCCATTTGGTGCATTATGAACATGACAGTGGGGACAGGTCGATACCACACCTAGGTCTGGACATGAAACAGTTCCTTTTTTAAAATCCATGTGCTGCAGGAAACTACATTGTTAATGTGACAAAACTGTCTGCCAAGGTGATGCCAATTACCACGTTGATTAGCAATCATCTAACAATAACCTATGTAATTAAAGGTGGCAGATAGCCTAGTGGTTAAGAGCATTGGGCCAGCAACCGAAAAGTCACTGGTTCACAATCCTCAAGGTGTTAATGAAATATGTCCGTGACGGTGCAGTTTTGGTTTGCCTGGTACAAGGGCAAACTCCAAGCCAAAATCAAGCACAACTTGAATACTTTCAAGGATTTGACATGTATTTGACCCTGCTCTAGTACAGTACCTATTAGGTTTACTATACTGAGGAAAGGGCGCACACTACAAATGGCAAGGTGCAGATTGACTGAATGTAAGAAGGAATCCTCACAATGACTGAAAAATATGCTGCTAGAGTAGACACCCTCAAGGACAAATCCTGCCTGTTTATAGTTACTATGCTCTCTTTATTCTTTTAACACACAGATACCAAATTACATTTGGACTAGCCATGCTCCTACAAGGAACACGTCCTTCCATTTTTACAGACAATTAGAAACATAATTCATTGGTTGTAGATGTTTAACTACGTTTTAAGTATTTTGTCATCGTAATTCTCATCAGTATTTTTAGACGTGCGTTTTCACTCTCACTCAAAACTGTCCTCTTACTGTATATGTACTGATTGCACCAACAAACATGTGTCGATGAAAATGCAGGCACAGATACAGGGCCATACAAAGTTTTGTGTTGTACACAGACTTTTGTGGAGACTTTTGCCCTGAGAGACTGTTAGTCAGTAATTGTCTCTCTGCTAAGTGTGAAAGTGTAGTATAATCGTGGCTTTAATCCTGCCTCCCCTCTACCCCCTCTTTGTTTTATTTTGCCCTGTGTCCCTTTCAACCTTCATCCACCTTTCACTTTTCACCTATTTTTTACCCATCCTCACTTCCTCTCTCTCTCTCTCTCTCTCTCTCTCTCTCTCTCTCTCTCTCTCACGCATTATACCTCGTAATCCCTTTCCCCTCTCTCCCCTTCTCCTCTCTCTCCCTCCCTCTCTTCCCTCTCTCCTTCACTGTCCTCCCTTTTTCCTCCATCCCTCTCTCTCTTCCATTCCCACAGCTCCATCGGCAGTCGTCTCAACTCCCTCGCCGCCCTGGACCAGGACGTGTTTGAAGACTCCGCTCCGGTCCGCCAAACCCGTACCCTCCCCCCCAGGAGCTACACCATCGACAATCCATACACCCCCGTTGAGCGTCCCAGTCCCACACCCCCCTCCGTGCCCCACCCGAGAGAGGAGAACCCCGCCCCCACCACGGCAACCGACAGGGCCTACTCACCCTCCAGGGGTGACATGAGCAACAGTAGTGACCGTCCCTCCGGTTCAGGTAGCGACATCACAAACAACACTACCACCATCGGTCGTACCTCCAACTACAACCGCTACGTTCCGACACCCTCGGAGAGAGCCCCGACCCCCTCGGAGAGAGCCCCGACCCCCTCGGAGAGAGCCCCGACCCCCTCGGAGAGAGGCCCGACCCCCTCGGAGAGAGCCCCAAGCCCGGCCTTGCGGTACACCAGCGCAGCCAAGATGGAGGAGACCTCCAGCACCACCACCACCCCCAGCTTCCTCCCAAAACTACCCGAGCCCAGGCGCCCGTGGTCAGGCAAGGTGGCTGAAGAAGTGACCACTTCCACTGATGGTGGTTCTCTGTACAAACTACAGCCACTGTACAACTCGGTGGCAATGGAGCAAAAGCCTGTGCCTCCCAGTGTGTCTCGGGTTTCTGCCTCTCTCCCCAGGAGCTACATGAAATCGGATAGTGCTCGCCTCACCTCTGGCATCACGCCACGGCCCTTCGGGAGCCAGTCCACCTGCGTCGCATCGCTGCCACGCGCCTACACCGTGAGTACTGTAGTATACTGTAATATTACCACACCTTCCAGTTTTGTCTGTGTGTGTAGTTGCTTGTTACATCAAGACTGCTCTCGGCAGAAATAGCTTTTTAGGACATCTAGACTAGAGGAGTTGGGTGATATACTTCAATGGCTGTGTACTGGGTCATGTTCATTAGGACACGCAACATAAAACAAATGTTGCAACAAAAAACAAAAATGTCAGTTTCTTATTAGAGTCCAGATAATCGTTCCCTGTTTGTCTGTTTTCCTCCATTTGGTGCATAATGAACATGACCTAAGACTGTAAGAAAGTTGTGTTGTTTGTTGCATTGTGGTCTATTTCCAATGTAGTAGTTGCTCACACCAACTAGCCTGATCTGTGTACCTTAGGGGAGTAACAGTTCACCAAACCCACGGTTCGGTACGTTTTGCGGTTTTGGGGTCACGGTTCAGTTTTGGTACACCTTAAAATTAACTGCCATTCACAATGTTCCTTGCATTGTCTTTTGTGACCGGATTGTTATGTTGGGCCTCACAGGTATCCACTCTGATGCTGCATTTGTAACCATGTGGGAGGGCGGAATTGACCAGTTGTGAAGTCATAAATACCAGACGGATGCATTCATGTTATTTGAACTCGTTGAGAAAAGCAGATTGATTAATGGCCAACAAGCTGTGTCAACCACAAACTAAACGTACAGCTATCAGGCTTGTAAACAAATGATAGAATTTAAAAAAACACATTAACACCACAACTGCTAAAGCAGGCATTTAGACTGCTCTGGAATGTAAAAAAACACATTATCACTACAACTGCTAAAGCAGGCATTTAGACTGCTCGGGAGTGTAAAAAAACACATTAACACTACAACTGCTAAAGCAGGCATTTAGACTGCTCTGGAATGTAAAAAAACACATTATCACTACAACTGCTAAAGCAGGCATTTAGACTGCTCTGGAATGTAAAAAGACACATTATCACTACAACTGCTAAAGCAGGCATTTAGACTGCTCTGGAATGTAAAAAAACAGATTATCACTACAACTGCTAAAGCAGGCATTTAGACTGCTCTGGAATGTAAAAAGACACATTATCACTACAACTGCTAAAGCAGGCATTTTGACTGCTCGGGAGTGTAAAAAGACACATTATCACTACAACTGCTAAAGCAGGCATTTAGACTGCTCAGGAATGTAAAAAAAAACACATTATCACTACAACTGCTAAAGCAGGCATTTAGACTGCTCGGGAATGTAAAAAAACACATTATCACTACAACTGCTAAAGCAGGCATTTAGACTGCTCGAGAATGTAAAAAAACACATTAACACCACAACTGCTAAAGCAGGCATTTAGACTGTTAATAATGTGTTGTTGCATTTACCTGTCAAATGCTGTTCTAGAGGCCGTTTCCTTAGTCGCACTGAGGAAACAGTATAGATGAGTTTCCCACTAGTAATTACCAGTTTGAGGGCTGTTGAAGTGGATTTTTCCCAGTCGTATGTGTTAAATTCCCACTTCCCACTAGGTTACAAACACACCATCACCCTGCATTCTTCAGTGCCAGATGCACACTTGTGACTCTCATAAAAGGGAGGTGTCTAGCATGGTACTCCGGGCTAATGTGATGGGGTGTCACTGTTAAAGATCCAATGCAGATGTTTTTATCTCTATATCAAATCAATTATGGGTAACAATTAAGTACCTTACTGTGATTTGTTTTAAAGTAAAATGGTTAAAATATATATATATATAATAGGGCAATTTCTCAAGCAATAATTTTTCCAGGATTGTCTTTTCTGAGTGGGAAGGGGAAAACTGTAAACTAGCTTTCATTGGCATAGCGGTTTCTTATTGGTCTAACTAATTTACCACCTGGTGATGTCACCAGACAGGCCAAATCCCGTCAAAACAGGCAGAAATTTCAGGGGGTCTTTTAAAACAGGTCTTCTACTAAAAGGACATTAACATAATTTTCACAATTTCACAGTATTATTTCAAACGCATAGTGTGGAAATATATATAAAGCACAGGGAAATCATGTTTTTGACTGCAATGGGCCTTTGAGTAAGCGCAACAATTCATTGAAAACTTTGGCTTGCTTATATAGAGCGAGTACTACCTGTTTGCTGAAGTGGCTGCACAGGGGACGTTTGTAAAGTGTCTGGAGCACTTCCACCAGGCGCATATCCCCGGCTATAAACCAAAGACTGTAACAAATGTACAAAATAGCTCTTGTAATGTCTTTGGCCTGGTCAGTTTCTTTGCATTTCCGTCTTGCTCCAGTATACTGGGGTGATGTCAGTGTAGATGTGTCAACATACTTGAGGTGCCATTCTTGTTGAGCGTGGGGATATACTGTCAATGTTTAATCCACAAGTCTGTCCATAGCCATTGTAATCTACTGCGCCTCACAAAAGGACAGTTTAAAATGCACCAATTAAGATTACAATTTTGATTAAACGTGCACATAGGCTCTAACCGGTGCGTCAACCTAATTAACATAATACAACATTCTCACACACTCCGTCAGTTAAAAAATGTATTAAAAAAAATAATTGTACCTTTATTTAACTAGGCAAGTCAGTTAAGAACAAATTCTTATTTACAATGACAGCCTACCGGGGAACAGTGGGTTAACTGCCTCGTTCAGGGGCAGAACAAGAAATGTTTACTTTTCAGCTTCCGGGGATTCGATCCAGTATTCGGTTACTGGCCCAACGCGCTAACCACTAGGCTACCTGCCGCTCTGACAGTTTATGCTAGAGATATACATTTTTTGCAGGGATGCATCTCAATCCACCGCATCTGCCAATGTCGCACTTCCACATCTGCGGTGAAAGGTGGCAGAGCTAGAGCGGTGTTTGTCAGACCATGAAATATCCCGAAAATTGGTCTCAATGCAAAAATGACTGTAGCATCCGAACGGTTTGGCCTACAAACTATTATGACCACTCTATGGAAATGGGAGACTCTCATAAACACAAGGCCGTTTTTCCTCACCCAAAAGTGTCACGGGACTCGTCTGAAGGTAACCTTTGGGAAGTATTCAGGCCACTTGACTTTTTCCACATTTTGTTACGTTACAGCCTTAATTAATCTACACACGATACCCCATAATGACAAAGCGAAACAGGTTTTTAGACATTTTTGCAAATGAATTAACTCCCTAGTCATTGCCTATGACAACCATACCCATAGCATGATACAGCCACCACCATGCTTGAAAACATGAAGAGTGATGTTGGATTTGCCCAACACTTTGAATTCAGGCCACATTTTCTGCAGTTTTACTTTTTAGTGCCTTGTTGCGAACAGGATGCATGTTTGGGAATATTTGTATTCTGTACAGACTTCCTTCTTCTCACTCTGTCATTTATGTTAGTATTGTGGAGTAACTACAATGTTGTTGATCCATCCTCAGTTTTCTCCTTTCACAGCCATTAAACTCTAACTGTCAGTCACCAATGGCCTCATGGTGAAATACTTGAGTGGTTTGCTTTCTCTCGGGCAACTGAGTTAGGAAGGCTGCCTGTGTCTTTATTATTTTATTTACCTTTATTTAACCAGGTAGGCAAGTTGAGAACAAGTTCTCATTTACAATTGCGACCTGGCCAAGATAAAGCAAAGCAGTTCGACAGATACAACAACACAGAGTTACACATGGAGTAAAACAAACATACAGTCAATAATAAAGTATAAACAAGTCTATATACAATGTGAGCAAATGAGGTGAGAAGGGAGGTAAAGGCAAAAAAAGGCCTTGGTGGCAAGGTAAATACAATATAGAAAGTAAAACACTGGAATGGTAGTTTTGCAATGGAAGAATGTGCAAAGTAGAAATAAAAATAATGGGGTGCAAAGGAGCAAAATAAATAAATTAATTAAATACAGTTGGGAAAGAGGTAGTTGATAGGGCTAAATTATATGTGGGCTATGTACAGGTGCAGTAATCTGTGAGCTGCTCTGACAGTTGGTGCTTAAAGCTAGTGAGGGAGATAAGTGTTTCCAGTTTCAGAGATTTTTGTAGTTCGTTCCAGTCATTGGCAGCAGAGAACTGGAAAGAGAGGCGGCCAAAGAAATAATTGGTTTTGGGGGTGACTAGAGAGATATACCTGCTGGAGCGTGTGCTACAGGTGGGAGATGCTATGGTGACCAGCGAGCTGAGATAAGGGGGGACTTTACCTAGCAGGGTCTTGTAGATGACATGGAGCCAGTGGGTTTGGCGACGAGTATGAAGCGAGGGCCAGCCAACGAGAGCGTACAGGTCGCAATGGTGGGTAGTGTATGGGGCTTTGGTGACAAAACGGATTGCACTGTGATAGACTGCATCCAGTTTGTTGAGTAGGGTATTGGAGGCTATTTTGTAAATTACATCGCCAAAGTCGAGGATTGGTAGGATGGTCAGTTTTACAAGGGTATGTTTGGCAGCATGAGTGAAGGATGCTTTGTTGCGAAATAGGAAGCCAATTCTAGATTTAACTTTGGATTGGAGATGTTTGATATGGGTCTGGAAGGAGAGTTTACAGTCTAACCAGACACCTAAGTATTTGTAGTTGTCCACGTATTCTAAGTCAGAGCCGTCCAGAGTAGTGATGTTGGACAGGCGGGTAGGTGCAGGTAGTGATCGGTTGAAGAGCATGCATTTAGTTTTACTTGTATTTAAGAGCAGTTGGAGGCCACGGAAGGAGAGTTGTATGGCATTGAAGCTTGCCTGGAGGGTTGTTAACACAGTGTCCAAAGAAGGGCCGGAAGTATACAGAATGGTGTCGTCTGCGTAGAGGTGGATCAGAGACTCACCAGCAGCAAGAGCGACCTCATTGATGTATACAGAGAAGAGAGTCGGTCCAAGAATTGAACCCTGTGGCACCCCCACTTTGTAGTGACTGGTTATATTGATACCCCATCCGAAGTGTAATTAGTAACTTCACCGTGCTCAAAGGGATATTCAATGTCAGCTTTTTCTTTTGACCCATTTACCAATTTGTGCCCTCCTTTGCGAGGCATTGGAAAACTTTGGTGTTTGTGGTTGAGTCTAGGTTTATAATTCACTGCTCAACTGAGAGACCTTACAGATAATTGTATGTGTGTGGTACAGAGATGAAATAGTCATTCAAAAACCATTTTAAACACTATTATTGCACACAGAATGAGTCTATGCAACTTATGTGACTTCTTAAGCAATGTTTTATTCCTGAACGTACAGTATTTAGGCTTTCCATAACACAGGGATTGAATGCTTATTGACTGTAGACAACTTTTCATTTTGAATTAATTTGTAAAAAAACTCTAAAAACACAATTCCCCTTTGACGTTATGGGGTATTGCAGGCCAGTGACACAAAATGTCAATGTAATATATTTTTTAAAGGCTGTAAAACAACAAAATGTCAAAGGTCTGAAGGAAGGATCTGTAAATATAGGCTCCTTGTTAACCATATAAATATTGACTCCTCAGAAAAGTGTGAACGGCGAGATGGATGTCACCAAGAAGTCGTCGGCCCCCAGCCGCTATAGCCAGGTCATGACCTCCGAGGACGAGGCACGTTCCCACTCCAACTCTGCCAACAGCAGTGGAGGAGAGGAAGAGGAGGAGGAGGAAGAAGAAAAGAGAGAGTCGGTAAGGGGAGTGAACCCCACACTGGTCCCTACCCTGGCCCCCTCTCCTGTCCCTCCTCAGGCCAGGAGTCCTTTCACTGCACTCCAGCCCCCGAAAGTGGCCTCCTCAGCCCCGGTCAGTCCTGTACCTGCAAAGGACACAAACCAGGTAGGCTTAAAAAACACTGAACTGAACTAAACTTAAACAACTTAAACCAAATATAAAGTATGTCGAAAAGATGATGGCCTATATCTTTTTTTATAATAGAATCTTTGAGAACACCAAAATAAACCTAAACAGAATAAAGCCAAACAATTCCCAAAACAATGAATTTAACAGTATTGTTTTTTTATTAAGTTTGAGCAAAATTACACAGCATTAGCCATGGCAAAATGCATAGACTTGCTGGAAATTATAGTTAAAACTGCTAAATGTTCTCTCAGCTACATGGCGGAATATGTAGAATTTCTGGAAATTGGCTTAAAGTTTGATGTTTTAAACATCAAGATCGGGGGCCTATAAAATGTTCAAACTAATTAATCCGCGCTGACTGCGCCCATTGCCACGCCACTAGCCAGGAAAAAACCTGATTAGGCAGATAAGTATTTTTCAGAGCAAACTTGAGTGAGTGACTACGATTTACACTGGATACTGCATGCATACTGTACTATGTAGTAGTGATGGGGGGGGGGGGGGGGTAGTTACGTATCAACATATTATTTTTGACAATATATTGTATTGTTTTGGCAATATCGTGAAGTCTCTGGCAATTCCCAGCCCTTCTATGCAGCTAGTGCGAGAGACAGTAGGAGTGATGCTTGCCATTGTCAGACTGCAATTAATAATTCATAGTGAAGACCAAATGTTATCCGTTCCCTGGCTTGGAACACAGCCTAACATTCTTAATGTGTGTGTTTGTGTGTTGTGTAGGAGAGCTACGCAGACATGCGGATCAGTCTCAACCAGAAGCCCAACAGCAGTCGAGACTTTGGCTTCCAGACTGAGTGGGACTCCACTGGAGCACACGTCACCTCCATCCAATCAGGTAAACACACACACACACACACACACACACACACACACACACACACACACACACACACACACACACACACACAGTAAACACACACGGTAATCACAAAGTAACAACTTCCACATTATATACTTCAGTATTTACTGTAGTGTTTTTGCAGACATGACTGAAGTATCTTTAGAATTCACTATGGGGTTTTGCGGACATGACTAGTGTGTTGTAGTAGCACCTGCTGATTAGGGTTAGCTAAAATGGCAGACCAGACTATGCCAGTTACTGTTTAATGAGGGGAACACCTCAACCAGAACATAAGACACCGGTTCATGACAGACCACCTATTGAGTTGGGTCAACAGTTCTGAGCAATGCAATGGACCAGACAACACCTTCCAAACATATACATTTTTTATTACAATTGTAACATTAGACAGGTTATAGGTCCATAAAAGGGACACCGCACACAGAAAGATATAAAGAACAAGCAAAGTTTAAAAAAGCTTAAAGGATTAGGTTTGCTTGTTTGACAGATAAATGACATGCATTAACAAGTACACCAAAATGACTTCTCAGATCAGTCACACTGGATAGTACTGTTGTATTTCAGAAAGCTTTCAGAGATTCAGCTGACCTAGTTCACAAGATGACAAAAACAGTGACAGACAATACTGTACTTCCGAGGGTAGGAAATAAAGAACAGTTAACCACTGTATTTGCATAAACAATATATATTTTAGAAATACATATTACTTTACTTAAAGACAGACTTTCACATGAGTACAGTAGACAGGGAAGAGGTAGGGGATCTTCATGAGGGGGAATGGAGTCTACGACATTAAAAAGGGCACTTACAACAAAAAAAGGAATGTACAGTAATATCAGGCAAGTAACTATTCAGATTTTGGGTAATTTTACAACATGGCATTCAACAGCTAGGCTACCCTGCCGCCCCAAATGTACTTATAACATCCAGTGCAGTTGGGGCAGAGTGTGAGTGAATGTATCAATGTCCTCTGTTTTTAGTCTATGCAGTATAATGGACTGACTAGTTCAAATGTGTGTGATATGAGAATGTATGTGTATGTGATCCTTTTAATGTAAGGTGATGCCAAATAAAAATGTCCATCCTGGATGGACAGTTTTATTCTATTCTACATGACAGATTTGATACCATTGATTTGATTCTATTCCAGCCATTACAATGAGCCCTGTATTTCAGTCAGAACACTGCTGGTGTTCTTCAGTTCGTGAGCTAGTAGGACCCGATGGGACCAAGTAACAGAGCGTGTGACAGGCCTTATGTAGGGCAGCCTCTATCTGGGTCAGATCTGCTGGCCCTGTCTCTCTCTAGCCTATATATATGTACTAAGGAATCACTTGGCTATCGCTGCACCACTGAAAAAGGTACTGATGCCACTCTGTGCACAAAATGGTGGAATCGCTGTTTCTAGTTATGGTAACGGTGATGTTCGCATTCATGCTTATACTGTAGGTTAGGTTTGCCCTAATTTGCTATGGGAGTAGCTGTCACCTGTTGTCATACCACCCCATCAGTGCAGATGAGGGAAGGAGACAAGAAGCAGAAGCCACTTTAAATAATTGAGATGGTTTATTGCAATCACTGCCTTGTCCTATCTCGGGCATGTCTTTTATAAAAAAATATATAATGTAAATTAATGTATTGAATATTCTAAACATACAATATACTTGCAGTGAAGCCGCTCAACAACTACATCCTACCAGTCATCCAACAGATTCCCATTCAGAGCCACACACAGAAGCATCCAGGGTCAAATGCCCTGCTCAAGGGCACGTTGACCGATCTACCACCAGGCCAAAAAATGTGAACCCGAACCCTCCAAGATCCCCCCACAGTTCCCCAATAGCTGTCCCTCAACCATTCGAGACCCCTCCCACTGTCCCCCACCCCCCCCCCCCACTAAGAAAAATCTAAAATACAGTTAATTCCATTCCCCACCCTCAAGAACCCCCCCCCCCCCCCCCAATACACCAACAACCAAGAGAATGAACTAAAGAGAAAAAAAGGAAAAGACAGAATAAAACATCAATGGAAAAACATTATAAAACAAAATAATACATTTAAATCAAAGGACATCAAGGACAACTAAAATCATAACAGCAATGCCAACTGTATATGTTTGTGTGCATGTCGGGCACTATTACATGTATGTGTGTGTTCTTGTATGTGTTTAATTGAATGAGAGTGTGTGTATATGCATGTGTACAAACACCTGCACGGCTTCAGCCTCAGGCAAACTGGCATTAGTTGTAAAAACACTGCCCCTCAGTGTCACTCAAACGTACTTTTATGTTATGTTTTATTTAGACTTTATTTTTACTTTTATCTTTGACCATCATTCTATCTCCCACACAGCAACTCCAATTCCACATACCAACCCTCAGCTTCCCTCAGCCCATCCCACCTATCTCTGCTGGCCACCCACTTTGGGTTTTTACACAACACATATCTTTCAACTATGCTGTGATGTTTAGGAAACAATTTCAATCTATCTAATTTAATAGAATCCACAGGTTGCAAGTTGAAGATGAATACTTTTACTAAGAGTATTAGTATATAAGTAATTCACTGACCTGGTCTCTCCAGATCTCCTAACAGTACTATTTCTAGGGTCAATTTTAGATCAATGCTATGCATTTTCAGCCATGTCTGAACCTGAGACCAGAAACAGGCTACCTGAGGGCAATACCAAAATAAATGGTCTATTGATTCTGTATCCTCACAACAAAATCTGCAGAGCTTCGATGATTTTAAGCCCCAAATATTCAACATTTTGTTGAAAAAATTCTATAAAATAATTTTAGCTGAAAAGCACTAAGTCTTGAATCTGAAGCATTGTTTTATATATCAATTACCATGGAATCGGTACATCAAAAATCTCTTCCCAACTATTTTGCAATCTGTATGGTACAGTTGTCAACATCCTGGTCCTCAAATGAAACTGGTATACTTTCCTATTTATGCTATTTTTATTCCTCTGCCAGTTTTGATCCTTTATAATGGGCAGACAGACCAGTTCCCTACCTCCTCCCGCTGCCATCTGCCTCTTCCATTTTTGGGGTAATGCTGTAATCAATTGGTTGTACTCTTGGATTGCGCAGACCTTTCAGTACAATTCTGATAACTCCATGAAGGACATAACTCTACCATTCCAATATACAATATAATTTATTAAGAACAAAATACCCTTTAAAACATCTTTCCCATAAACACATGTGTTTTATCAACCAACACATTTGAGTTCAGCCATAATATTTGTTGTAATATTTGTTCTATCTTTTCAGGGGGTGAAATTGAAATTGTAGCCAGCTCTGCAATGCTTGTTTGAAAAAGAGAGATACTTTGAAAAAAGTATCATTTTCAGTTAATTGAAAATGAGACATGGCAATCTGCACAAATGCAAAAAGGCCATTTTTAAACAATGGATGAGCTTTTCTTAGCAATCTACTTGAGAACCATTTAGAGTTCAAATAAAACCTTTGAATGAGTGAAGCTTTTAGAGAGAGCTTTAGTGCTTTTATATTTAATAATCTCAACCCACCCAATTCATATTCATTATATAGATAGGCATGTTTTATTATGTCTGGTTTAGCGTCCCAGATAAAGCTAAATATTCTTTGCTCAAAAATTTGAAAAACAAATAATCAGGAGTAGGCAGCGCCATAAGTAAGTGAGAAAACTGAGATATGACTAAGTAGTTAATCAGGGCAATTTTTCCATAAATAGACCTCTCTCTCCATGGTTGCAGGATCTTGTCTATTTTTACAAGTTTTTTATTGAAATTCATTGTGGAGAGCTTATTTATATATTTTGTGAAATGAATACTGAGTATGTCTACTTCACCATCAGCCCATTTTATAGGTAAACTGCAGAGACATGTAAAAGTTGTATTTTTTAAAGATCCAATACGTAATATTGTACACTTATCATAATTAGGTTTTAATCCAGAGAGTACAGTAAAGTTATCTAGATCTTCAATGAGACATTGCAGGGATCTAGCTTGCGGACTTAATATAAAACTTGAGTCATCGGCACACATGGACACTGTTCTTAAGCCTTGGATTTCTAATCCTCTAATGTTGTTATCTGATTTTAGTAGCTAGCATTTCGATGGCCATAACGAATAGACATGGTGACAGCGGACACCCTTGTTTAACTCCTCTTGACAATTCAAAACTCTCTGAGAAGTAGCCGTTATTTACTATATTACACTTGGGGTTGCTATACATTATTTTTACCCATTTTATGAGAATTACCGAAATTGAAAAAATCCAGGCATTTATAAATGAAATCCAGTCTTACTTTATCAAATGCCTTTCAAAATCCGCTATAAATACCATTCCTGGCTTCTTATATTTTACATGATGTTTTATTATTTCTAGTACTCGTCGTATATTATCTCCAATGTATCGTCCATGTAAAAAAACCTGTCTGATCAGGATGAACACAACCTGGTAAAACCCTTTTAATTCTGAGTGCTATGCATTTTGCTAGTATTTTTGCATCACAACATTGAAGTGTAAGGGGCCTCCAGTTTTTTAGATAGACTGGGTCTTTATATTTACCATCTGGGTCTTGTTTTAATAATAGAGAAATCAGACCTTCCTGCTGAGTACCTGACAGACTACCATTTCTATAGGAGTAGTTAAAACAATCTAGCAAAAAATACTTGATATACCTCTCCCGGTATGCCATCAAGCCCTGGTGAAAGGATTTAATAACCTTAATTGCCTCAAAAAGTTATTCCTCTGTAATTTGGCCTTCGCACTGATCTTTCTGTACATTTGTTAATTTTCCATTTTTTATATTATTTGGAAAGGAATTCCTTACCATAATCTTCCTTCAGTGGGAGAGGATGAGACGGAAAAGAGAACATCTGCCTTAAAATATTATTCGGAGAATCATAGATGACTCCGTCTTTAGTAACGAGTTTCTGCAAATTATTTTCTCGGGCATGTCTTTCTATTGTGACATCTTACCCTTATCTTGAACTCTACATTGCTACTCTGACACATGTCCTCTATCTCACCCCTTGTGCCCTCCACATTACATTATCTATATCAGAACCCTGTCTATCTGACCTCTCTGTCCATCTCTGTGCCCCCCAGGCAGCCCAGCGGAGCTGTGCCAACTGCAGGTGGGAGACGAGGTGCTGGCGGTGAGCGGGCACAGGGTGGCAGAGATGAGCTACGGCGAGTGGAAGAGCAGCACAGAGCAGGCCCTGCAGCAGGGCAGCCTCACCATGGACATACGTCGCCACGGCAGGAACAGTGAGTAGACGACTGGAGAGAGAGAGTGTGCGGGCATGTGTGTGCGTGCGTGCAAATGTCTGTGTGTGGTTGTTTGAGGCACGTCGAGAATTTGTATTTTTAGTGTCAGTGTTGTTTTTGTTTGTTGTGTTGGTAAACTATTGTGACACATTGAATTGGTCAGTAAATTGTTGTGCTCAATTATTTCATGGCAGTTTAATTATAATTTCATTGTCTCAATAGTTTTCTAGTCTATTCTGGGATCAAATCAAGTTTATTGATCACGTACACAGATTTGTTGGTGTTATAGCAGGTGCAGCAAAATGCTTGTTACTAGCTCCAATAGCACAGTAGAATGTCTAGCAAATACAATACAAATACATAATCTAAAAATCTGATCAAGAAATGTCAAAACGAGTCCTATTAACAATTCAAAGTAGATATATTAGAGTGAGCAGTGTCAGAGTCCAGAATATAAATATGTGGTGTGTATAGACAGTATATCATTTGGAAAAGAAAAGGGTATGCCCAGTAATAGGTATAGTAGAATGAGCTATCTCAAGAATACAGTATATACATCCACAGTGATTAAACAACAGTATATTAACAGTATATGAAGTCACCAGTGTTCAATGTCTCTACAGTATATACATGGGGCATTAGTCTCAAGGTGCAGGACAGAGTACCGGGCAGGTAGCCATTAGTGATGGCTGTTCAACAGTCTGATGGCCTGGTGATAGAAGCTGTTTCTCAGTCCCGGCTCTGATGCACCTGTACCGTCTCTGTCTGCTAGATGGTAGCAGAGTGAACAGACCGTGGCTTGGGTGGCTGAGGTCCTTAAGGATAACCTTTTAGTTAGTGATATGGGAGCTCAGTTTTGACTGTCTGTCTGTTTTACTTTTCGTCTGCCTGTATCTCTGTATTTCTGTTTCTTTCTTCCCTTCTCTGTCTGTTTGTGTATGTTTGTTTCTGAATGTTTATCTCTGTCTGTTTCTGTCTTCCCTCTGTTCTCCTGTGTGCATTCCTTATGTGGTGCCTACCTTATGGAGAGTTAACCCAACCTCTGGTACAGGGTCCACCTTATGGAGAGTTAACCCAAACTCTGGTACAGGGTCCACCTTATGGAGAGTTAACCCAAACTCTGGTACAGAGCCCACCTTATGGAGAGTTAACCCAAACTCTGGTACAGGGCCCACCTTATGGAGAGTTAAACCAAACTCTGGTACAGGGCCCACCTTATGGAGAGTTAACCCAAACTCTGGTACAGGGTCCACCTTATAGAGAGTTAACACCAACTCTGGTACAGGGTCCACCTTATGGAGAGTTAACCCAAACTCTGGTACAGGGTCCACCTTGTGGAGAGTTAACCCAAACTCTGGTACAGGGTCCACCTTATGGAGAGTTAACCCAAACTCTGGTACAGGGTCCACTTTATGGAGAGTTAACCCAAACTCTGGTACAGGGTCCATCTTATGGAGAGTTAACCCAAACTCTGGTACAGGGTCCACCTTATGGAGAGTTAACCCACACTCTGGTACAGGGCCCACCTTATGGAGAGTTAACCCAAACTCTAGCACAGGGCCTAATGTGTCCAGACTTGGTCTATTTACAGTATGTTTTCCCCAACAGGCTTACACATGCTATTATAACACGATTACACCACCAAAACATTAATCAGTCTATTACGTTGCATAATAGACACTTTTGCAGGAGAGCGTGTAAACCTGTTGGTAAATCTTAGGGGTTTGTAGATTGTGCATGGGTTGGGAAGGTGGTTTCTAAATCCTCCCGCTGTTCTTGTGAATAACAAAACAATCTTATTGTCCCTTCCAAGCTGTAGCGTCTGTACTTTGTCCTATAGTTGTATAGTAGTACTTTTAAAGTACCTTTCCTAATACTGTGCTTTCACGCACACACACATACTCTCTCTTACACACATACATTGTCTTTCACTCTCTCTCACACACACCCCCCTTTGATTCTTTGCCATTGTCATGTGTCTGCGATGTTCAGACTGGGACAGAGACCTACCTTCCCTGCCGTGCAAAAGCCATAAGACCATCAATCTGACCAGTATGAATCATCATCCAACATTTATAGGTTCCCCCAACACAGCCACTGTTAACTCAACCTCCAGCTTGGCTTTCACATCTCAGGGATCCATAGAAACCACCAAGGAAATCGGCATCCAACAAATCATTGTGAGTTTTACACGAAGACCTCATGGTGTTGATAGTGTTCTAGTGTTTCTTGTTAGCTTTCTACTCACAAATACCCAGATAAGATATTGCATTATCACAAAGTTGCAAATATGTTGTGAAACGGTTGGTAAGGGCATTGATATAGGACATTCCTTCATCTTGTTGCAGGATGTGGCATCCATTGGAATGAATGGAGGTTCCCGTGACAAGACGGTGACCATGAAAAACAAAGGTAAAGAGCATAGAGCAGAGATACTAACCAGAGTGTTTATGACTAGCCTTTATTAACATCAACAAGCTTGAGAAAGAAATGACAACATTCTCTCTTTGGGAGTGTATGTGTTTTTGATGGTGAAATGCTCCTTGCTCAATTATGTACTGATGATATTATGATGTTCTGTTTGCTTGTAATGTTGGATATGTTTGTGTGAGCATTTTGGAAAGAGCTGGCCTGAGCTTATATAAGTTTGTTTTTATTTTGAATGTGACGACGTAATCCTAATGAAATTGTCATGTTTTCAGTGGGGGATGATGTAGATTTTGATAGATGTTACCCATGCCATGATACTGTAGAAGCTATTACTTCAATGTTTCTCTCCCAGCTCCTCCCTTACACTCTGTGTTCCTGTTCTGATTTCTCCATCTCTCACGTAGAGTCTGTAGAACCCATATCTTTGAAAAACTTAAAACGGAGGTCAGAGTTTTTTGAACAAGGTAAAAAAGGCCCTGACTGTGCCCTGGTATTGGTGACGGGTTATTATCAATAGTCTGTGTTACTATCAGGAGGCTGGGTGCTCTGGGCTTCCATCTCTTTCTCTCTATCCCAGTGGTTCTCCTATGGACCTACCTGGTATAAAGGTTTTTGGCTCAACTATGACTTAACCTAATCATTATGATCAATTGTTTTTTAAATTTAGATGATTACGGGAAGGTTGAGAGAAAAAAGTTGAATACTCAGCAGTTCCCCAGGGCTCCGTGTTGGGCCCGCTGCTTTTTGGGCTTTTTGTTGTTTGTTTTTAGGTTGTCTTTGAAGCCAATGCCTTTTTCCGTCCCCCCCTTTTTCCGACTGCATGTTTGCATTGATGGCAACTTTGCATACTCTTGGCATTCTCTCAACCAGCTTCACCTGGAATGCTTTTCCAACAGTCTTTAAGGAGTTCCCATATATGCTGAGCACTTGTTGGCTGCTTTTCCTTCACTCTGCAGTTCAACTCATCCCAAACCATCTCAATTGGGTTCAGGTTGCGTGATTGTTGAGGCCAGGTCATCTGATGCAGCACTCAATCGCTCTCCTTCTTAGTCAAATAGCCCTTACACAGCCTGGAGGAGGGTTGGCTCGTTGTCCTGTTGAAAACAAATGATAGTCCCACTAAGCGCAAACCAGATGGGATGGCGTATCGCTGCAGAATGCTGTGGTAGCCATGCTGGTTAAGTGTGCCTTTAATTCTAAATAAATAACTGACAGTGTCACCAGCAAACCACCCTCACACCTCCTCCTCCATGCTTTATGGTGGGAACTACGTCTCACAAAGACATAGCGGTTGGAACCAAAAGTCTTGGACTCATCAGACCATAGGACAGATTTCCACCCTTCTAATGTCCATTGCTCGTTTTCTTGGCCCAAGTAAGTCTTCTTATTATTGGTGTCCTTTAATAGTTATTTCTTTGCAGAAATTTGACCATGAAGGCCTGATTTCACACAGTCTCCTCTGAACAGTTGATGTTGAGATGTGTCTGTTAATTGAACTCTGTGAAGCATTTATTTGGGCTGCAATTTCTGAGGCTGGTAACTCTAATGAACTTATCCTCTGCAGCAGAGGTAACTCTGGGTCTTCCTTTCCTGTGGCGGTCCTCATGAGAGCCAGTTTCATCATAGCGCTTGGTTTTACTTGAAGAAACTTTCAAAGTTCTTGACATTTTCTAAATTGACTGACCTTCATGACTTAAGATAATGATGGACTGTCGTTTCTCTTTGCTCATTTGAGCTGTTCTTGCCTTAATATGGACTTGGTCTTTTACCAAATAGGACTATCTTCTGTATACCAACCCTACCTTGTCACAACACAACTGATTGGCTCAAACACATTAAGAAGGAAAGAAATTCCACTATTTAACTTTTAACAAGGCACACCTGTTAATTGAAATGCATTCCAGGTGACTACCTCATGAAGCTTGTTGAGAGAATGCCAAGAGTGTGCAAAGCTGTCATCAAGGCAAAGGGTGGCTACTTTAAAGAATATCACGTAAAATATATTTTGATTTGTTTAACACCTTTTGGTTACTACATGATTCCATGTGAGTAGTTTCATAGTTTTGATGTCTTCACTATTATTCTACAGTGCAGAAAGCACTGAAACCCTTGAATGAGTAGGTGTCCAAACTTTTAACTGGTACTGAAAGTCCCAAATAATGTAATTTCCCCCTTTTTGTTTTTGCATACAATTTAGCCTATTTATTTGATACAGTCATATTTACTCCTTTAGCAAGGATGTCAATAATTTCAGACCTCACTGTACGTGCATATATGGCTCTTAAGCCTGAAAAGTTATACTATCACAAGTCTAACTCAGGTGCCATGTGTAGTCAGGTGTGTGGTACAGTATGTTGGTGTGATGTCCAGGTGTCACACATTGGCTCCCCTCCCACTCAACCTTGCATGCTGTGCTGTGCTATGCTGGTGCTCTTGTGTTTTTACTAATAGCCAATGCTTCTGCATGCATCAATATATCAACATGATTTTTGGTGACTTATTTAGATTTTTGTCTGCTATTCCTGTTTGCATCTTGTGCTTGTTGTGATCTGTTTAAAAATGATTTTATTTTCATGAGATGTTAATACACTTATCTAGTTAGTGTGATGTGCTTTGGTACCACACCAACAGTATGTTGGTACCTACCATGCAGTATGTTGGTACCTACTATTTGACAGAATATCAAAGACTGGTATTCTGTCAAATAGTATACTCCTTGTGGCATTATTGGCAACACTGGAGGTGAATTTAAAAAACACATTTTGTTTGCTTCAGGCTTGATTTTAAAACATCTCTAATTATAGCTGAGGGTTCAAGTTTAAACACCATTTAATAGTTTTAAAAGTTTAAACGCTAAAATCCTAGGTTCTGTGTCCGCTTTAGCAAACGTTCAGTTGTCTTGACAAACGTGGCAATGATGTAGTATTTTGGAATATAAAAACAGTGTACTTGACGTGGCAGCATACTGAATGATGTATAACACTCTGAGATATAACTGTAAACATTAGAGCTATTTGATTATGTTTATTCTTTTTTCAAGGAGGATCAGATTCTGCGATATCAGATGTAAGTAATACTATTTAAAATTTAAAAAAAATTGTTTTCTAAAACAAGTGGTTGGGGTTTTTGGGTTAGGGTAACCCTAACCCTCTCAACTGCGTTCTCAAGCATGACAGCTTCTTTGTGAGTGACATCTTTACTATGTGGAATAGTTATGGGTTATTTAACTACCACCCGAGGGGCAGGATCCGTTGCTCCCTTAAACCCCTTGATTGCCCAGTTACCTTGACTACAGGGCAGAGAATTCCCCAACCTTTGTGTCGTTGAGTGTTGTACAATGAACAATCTTGGATGATGATTATGATAACTTGAGTGGACTGAATCGTCTGCAGCTCACTTTGAAAAGGCTCACGGAAGGAATAACCTACTGTGGAACAGTTCAAGTACAAGTTTGTAATTCTCATCTTAGTCATAGAAACTGAAATACTGTACATGGGTAGCACGTTAATACATAAACGATGAAACAATGAAATAAAAAACAAGTGAAATGTATGAAAATATGTATAAGGGTTGGGGAAACCCAAATAGTTTTGTTGATTGAATGACTTGTATTCAAGCATCAGATAGGGGGAAAGAATGTTGTTATTAGTGTAATGGCAGGATAAGTTTGACCTATAAAGGCAATGTCTCTCTTCCGTCAGATGCCCGTTCCCTCCATCGCTCCCTCTAACCACTGGTCCTGGGACCTGGAGGAGGAGCGCCGGAGGCAGGAGAAGTGGCAGAAAGAGCAGGAGCGACTTCTACAGGTGAAACACTGTAGTGGGTGTTGGTGGTGGGGTTGTTTTGATGTGTATGTATGCACATGTGTGTGGGCTCATGTGTGTGGGCTCATGTGCATCTGTGTCCACAGTAGAACATTTGGTTCCACTTTACATTACATAGACCTTGCTTCAAAAGGTGTCCAACCTGACCCCTGCAGAGCAGCTGTAGACTAGAGGCCAAGGCTCGTTGTTCCTCCACCCTATATTCCCCGCAGGTCAAACGGCCTAATTTCTTAGTGAGACAGATAGATTTTCTGCCAAGCTTCTACCCAAGTTCACCTACTTTGGGGGACGTAGCTGGAGTATAGAGCTTGTAAAAACAAACTGAGCGGTTTGATGTGAAACATCTGGGATTGTTTCTGTTTTCATGGCCAGGAGTTAGGTAGACTCCTGTTAGTCTTGGAACTTATGTAATGTGTCTTGCTTGTCTTCCTATTGCCCTTTGTTGGGTTTTGGTAGACAAAAATATGGCAATTTCTTCCTTGTTAGGATTGCAGGGATGTCAGTTGTTGTATGAGCGAAGGCACTTTACCTACTGTGAAATTATACTGAAGAAAAATATAAACGCAACATGTAAAGTGTTGGTCCCATGTTTCATGAGCTGAAATAAAAGATCCCAGAAATGTTCTATAAGCACAAAAACCTTATTTCTCTCAAATTTTGTGCACAAATTTGTTAACACCCCTGTTAGTGAGCATTTCTCCTTTGCCAAGATAATCCATCCACCTGACAGGTGTGTCATATCAAGAAGCGGATTAAAAAGCATCATCATTACACAGGTATACCTTGTGCTGTGGACAATAAAAGGCCACTGTAAAACATGCAGTTTTCTCACCTCGCACAATGCGACAGATGTCTCAAGTTTTGAGGGAGTGCGCAATTGGCATGCTGACTGCAGGAATGTCCACCAGAGCTGTTGCCAGAGAATTTGTTAATTTCTCTACCATATGTCGCCTGCAACGTCGTTTTAGAGAATTTGGCAGTAGGTCCGCAGACCATGTGTAACCATGCCAGCCCAGGACCTCCACATCCGGCTTTTTCACCTGCGGGATCATCTGTGATCAGCCACCCGGACAGCTAATGAAACTGAGTAGTATTTCTGTCTGTAATAAAACCTTTTGTGGGGAGAAACTCATTCTGATTGGCTTGGTCTGGCTCCCCAGTGGGTGGGCCTGGCTTGGAAGTGCGTGGGCCTAGCCCCTCCCAGCCCACCCGTGGCTGTCCCCCTGCCCAGTCATGTGAAATCCATAGATTAGGGCCTAAGGAATTTATTTCAGTTGACAGATTTCCTTATATGAACGAACTGTAACTCAGTAAAATCTTTGAAATTGTTGCATTTATATTTATGTTCAGTGTATGTTTGTCACGAAAGCTAGGAGTGGTGGGTGTGGAGTCAGACGCAGAGAGCAAAGCTTCCAATGTAGACGTATTTATTCAGCTGGGTCTAGCCAACATACAGACACAAGGACCAATAAACAGTTAAGTCCCCCAAAACCAGGCAAATAACAAACAGCAAAAATACGTAAAAGCAAAACAAACTCTACCACTGACAGAGAGGAATAAGCCCTCACAAAATCAGGCGGGCCCTGGAAGGTTAAATCAAATGTATTGGTCACATACACATGGTTAGCAGATGTTAATGGTCACATACACATGGTTAGCAGATGTTATTGGTCACATACACATGGTTAGCAGATGTTAATGGTCACATACACATGGTTAGCAGATGTTAATGGTCACATACACATGGTTAGCAGATGTTATTGGTCACATACACATGGTTAGCAGATGTTATTGGTCACATACACATGGTTAGCAGATGTTATTGGTCACATACACATGGTTAGCAGATGTTAATGGTCACATACACATGGTTAGCAGATGTTAATGGTCACATACACATGGTTAGCAGATGTTATTGGTCACATACTCATGGTTAGCAGATGTTATTGGTCACATACACATGGTTAGCAGATGTTATTGGTCACATACACATGGTTAGCAGATGTTATTGGTCACATACACATGGTTAGCAGATGTTAATGGTCACATACACATGGTTAGCAGATGTTAATGGTCACATACACATGGTTAGCAGATGTTAATGGTCACATACACATGGTTAGCAGATGTTAATGGTCACATACACATGGTTAGCAGATGTTAATGGTCACATACACATGGTTAGCAGATGTTAATGGTCACATACACATGGTTAGCAGATGTTAATGGTCACATACACATGGTTAGCAGATGTTAATGGTCACATACACATGGTTAGCAGATGTTATTGGTCACATACACATGGTTAGCAGATGTTATTGGTCACATACACATGGTTAGCAGATGTTAATGGTCACATACACATGGTTAGCAGATGTTAATGGTCACATACACAGGGTTAGCAGATGTTAATGGTCACATACACATGGTTAGCAGATGTTAATGGTCACATACACATGGTTAGCAGATGTTAATGGTCACATACACAGGGTTAGCAGATGTTAATGGTCACATACACATGGTTAGCAGATGTTATTGGTCACATACACATGGTTAGCAGATGTTAATGGTCACATACACATGGTTAGCAGATGTTAATGGTCACATACACATGGTTAGCAGATGTTATTGGTCACATACACATGGTTAGCAGATGTTATTGGTCACATACACATGGTTAGCAGATGTTATTGGTCACATACACATGGTTAGCAGATGTTATTGGTCACATACACATGGTTAGCAGATGTTAATGGTCACATACACATGGTTAGCAGATGTTAATGGTCACATACACATGGTTAGCAGATGTTAATGGTCACATACACATGGTTAGCAGATGTTAATGGTCACATACACATGGTTAGCAGATGTTAATGGTCACATACACATGGTTAGCAGATGTTAATGGTCACATACACATGGTTAGCAGATGTTAATGGTCACATACACATGGTTAGCAGATGTTAATGGTCACATACACATGGTTAGCAGATGTTATTGGTCACATACACATGGTTAGCAGATGTTATTGGTCACATACACATGGTTAGCAGATGTTAATGGTCACATACACATGGTTAGCAGATGTTAATGGTCACATACACAGGGTTAGCAGATGTTAATGGTCACATACACATGGTTAGCAGATGTTAATGGTCACATACACATGGTTAGCAGATGTTAATGGTCACATACACATGGTTAGCAGATGTTAATGGTCACATACACAGGGTTAGCAGATG
Source organism: Oncorhynchus mykiss (assembly GCF_013265735.2). Lineage (NCBI taxonomy): Eukaryota > Metazoa > Chordata > Actinopteri > Salmoniformes > Salmonidae > Oncorhynchus > Oncorhynchus mykiss. The sequence goes on along the minus strand of NC_048586.1, from coordinate 737,250 downwards.
TTAATGGTCACATACACATGGTTAGCAGATGTTAATGGTCACATACACATGGTTAGCAGATGTTAATGGTCACATACACATGGTTAGCAGATGTTAATGGTCACATACACATGGTTAGCAGATGTTATTGGTCACATACACATGGTTAGCAGATGTTAATGGTCACATACACATGGTTAGCAGATGTTATTGGTCACATACACATGGTTAGCAGATGTTAATGGTCACATACACATGGTTAGCAGATGTTAATGGTCACATACACATGGTTAGCAGATGTTAATGGTCACATACACATGGTTAGCAGATGTTATGGGTCACATACACATGGTTAGCAGATGTTAATGGTCACATACACATGGTTAGCAGATGTTAATGGTCACATACACATGGTTAGCAGATGTTAATGGTCACATACACATGGTTAGCAGATGTTAATGGTCACATACACATGGTTAGCATATGTTAATGGTCACATACACATGGTTAGCAGATGTTAATGGTCACATACACATGGTTAGCAGATGTTAATGGTCACATACACATGGTTAGCAGATGTTAATGCGAGTGTAGCGAAATGCTTGCGCTTCTAGTTCCGACAATGCAGTAATAACCAACGAGTAATCTAACCTAACAATTCCAAAACTACTACCTTATACACACAAGTGTAAAGGGATAAAGAATATGTACATAAAGATATGAATGAGTGATGGTACAGAAGGCATAGGCAAGATGCAGTATATACATATTAGATGAGTAGTGTAGGGTATGTAAACAAAGTGGCATAGTTTAAAGTGGCTAGTGATACATGTATTACATAAAGATGCAGTAGATGATATAGAGTACAGTATATACATATACATATGAGATGGATAATGTAGGGTATGTAAACATTATATTAAGTAGCATTGTTTAAAGTGGCTAGTGATATATTTTACATCAATTTCCATCAATTCCCATTATTAAAGTGGCTGGAGTTGAGTCAGTGTGTTGGCAGCAACCACTCAATGTTAGTGGTGGCTCTTTAACAGTCTGATGGCCTTGAGATAGAAGCTGTTTTTCAGTCTCTCGGTCCCAGCTTTGATGCACCTGTACTGACCTCGCCTTCTGGATGATAGCGGGGTGAACAGGCAGTGGCTCGGGTGGTTGTTATCCTTGATGATCTTTATGGCCTTCCTGTGACATCGGGTGGTGTAGGTGTCCTGGAGGGCAGGTAGTTTGCCCCCTATGTGGATAGGGGGGTGCTCCCTCTGCTGTTTCCTGAAGTCCACAATCATCTCCTTAGTTTTGTTGACGTTGAGTGTGAGGTTATTTTCCTGACACCACACTCCGAGGGCCCTCACCTCCTCCCTGTAGGCAGTCTCGTCGTTGTTGGTAATCAAGCCTACCAGTGTAGTGTCGTCCGTAAACTTGATGATTGAGTTGGAGGCGTGCATGGCCACGCAGTCGTGGGTGAACAGGGAGTACAGGAGAGGGCTCAGAACGCACCCTTGTGGGGCCCCAGTGTTTAGGATCAGCGGGGTGGAGATGTTGTTACATACCCTCACCACCTTCCCGTCAGGAAGTCCAGTACCCAGTTGCACAGGGCGGGGTCGAGACCCAGGGTCTCGAGCTTGATGATGAGTTTGGAGGGTACTATGGTGTTAAATGCTGAGCTGTAGTCGATGAACAGCATTCTCACATAGGTATTCCTCTTGTCCAGATGGGTTAGGGCAGTGTGCAGTGTGGTTGAGATTGCATAGTCTGTGGACCTATTTGGGCGGTAAGCAAATTGGAGTGGGTCTAGGGTGTCAGGTAGGGTGGAGGTGGTCCTTGACTAGTCTCTCAAAGCACTTCATGATGACGGAAGTGAGTGCTACGGGCGGTAGTCGTTTAGCTCAGTTACCTTAGCTTGAACCACGCTCTTGAAGCATGTGGGAACAGCAGACTGGGATAAGGATTGATTGAATATGTCCGTAAACACACCGGCCAGCTGGTCTGCGCATGCTCTGAGGACACGGCTGGGGATGCCGTCTGGGCCTGCAGCCTTGCGAGGGTTAACACGTTTAAATGTTTTACTCACGTCGGCTGCAGTGAAGGAGAGTTTAAATAGCCCCGAATTAACAACAAATAAGGTACAGGTGAAAACAATCAAGACAAAACCAACAGAAAAGATAAAGGAATCGGTGGCAGCTAGTAGACCGTTGACGACGACTGCCGAGCGCCGCCCGAACAGGGAGAGGAGCCACCTTCGGTGGAAGTCGTGACGATATCTCAAATCAAATTATATTTGTCACATGCGCCAATGACAACCCTTGTAGACTTTAAATGCTTACTTACAAGCCCTTTCCCAGTGATTTACAGTTGAAAATGAGAAAGAAAACATGAGGAATAAAGTACAAAAAAATTAAATAAACAAGAATGAAGATATATATAGTGAGTACCAGTAATACATAAATGTGCAGGGGGTATGTGATGTTTGGACTTTCAGAAAGTATTCACACCCCTTGACTTTTTCCATAATTTGTTGTGTTACAGCCTGAATTTAAAATTGATTCAATTTAGATTTTTGGTCACTGGCCTACACACAATACCGCATAATGTCAAAGTGGAATTTTTTATTTTTTTTATTTCTACAAATTGAATAAAAAAATGGTCTTCTGTCAATAAGTATTCAACCCCTTTGTTGTGGCAAGCCTAAAGTTCAGGAGTAAACATGTGCTTAACAAGTCACATACTAAGTGAATTAGACTCTCTGCACCCCACACATACAGTTGAGCAGTGAATTTCTAACACATATAGAACCACAAAGACCAGGGAGGTTTTCCAATGCTTCGCAAAGAAGGGCACCTATTGGTAGATGGGTAAATAAAGAAAGAAGACATTAAATATCCTTTTGTGCATGGTGAAGTTATTAATTCCACTTTGGATGATGTATCAATACACCCAGTCACTACAAAGATACAGGCGTCCTTCCTAACTATTGGCTTGAAAATCTATGGCAAGACCTGAAAATGGTTGTCTAGCAATGATCCACAACCAATTTGACAGAGCTTGAAGAAATGTTTAAATAATTATGGGCAAATGTTGCACAATCCAGGTGGGAAAAGAGCTTAGAGTCTTCACAACTGTAATCGCTGCCAAAGCAGCTTCGACAAAGTATTAACTCGGGTGTGAATACGTATGTAAATGATCTATTTATGTATTTCATTTTCAAGGAATCTGCAAAATGTCTTAACATGTTCAGTTTTTCGTCATGGCTTATTGTGTGAAGATGGGTATTTTTTAAAAATATTTTCATTTTGAATTCAGGCTGCAGAAACGTGGAATAATTCAAGGGGTATGAATAATTTCTGAAGGCACTGTACATATAAGGCAAGGATAGATCATGCTAAGAGTAAAATAAAGAACAGAGTAGATGCAACACACTGAGTGTACAAAACATTAGGAGCATCTGCTTTTTCCATGACAGACTGACAAGGGGTATGGTAGTACAGTGATTCTTCCTTTAAAAGTTGCGTCGTACTGCAGCACAGCTTGCGGGCTGCCGCATTTAAGTGTCAGCCATTGTTGCCATGTAATGCTAGTTAGTGCTAGTTTGACCACCAGAGGGCATCTTTGAAAAGCATTTGACTGTTTTTAATATTGGCTGTACTAGAGAATTGAAAACATTTTTTGTAAGAACATTGTATATGGGATAGATTTTTTCTAAATGTATCTTAATTAATTTGATTAATATTATGGTGTTTCTATTCCAGGAAATATGTCGCTGTACAATGTGAGTAGGCTACTAAGTGACTGCGAGTGAAGAGCAAAATAAATGATTTCCACATATAGGCTAACCGATATCCAAACGGAGATTCAGTGAAAATAAAAATCTCATTGATTTATCAAGACCAGTCCCCATGCTTGTCTCAGAGCAGCGTGAAACGGTGCTGAAATAGTCGACCACAGGTGGGTAGGCTATTGCTTTAAATCCTATTATAACAATTGGATCACTCTGGGTGTTCCAGTAAGCCTACTTTAGCCTACTTTATTCCAATATTTCTGTCATTCAGTGATATTTATTCCCATAGTAAATCATTATGGATCCATCCAGATGTGGTTAGAAAACTAACCGAGAACTATATTCTAAAAAATAAAAACACAGCATTTACTGTGGTACAAATATATTATTGAATTCGATAAAATAACTATTTTAAAATGCATATCTTTATTAGGCTACTGTGCAGTCTGACAAAAAAACAACAGGACAATGAGATGTTTACTGTAACCTCCATAGTAAACATAGTAAAGTGTCTAATTCCTTACATAATGGAGAGCAGGCCATACGACTTTCTCGGTGACCTCAAGTACTCATTAACTCTGTCTTTAATGCTTTTTCGGGTTGTATCAGTCATGGACAGAAACTTCTAAGACAGTATTCACGATGAACACTCGGAGATTCACCGGTAAGCCACATTTGCCTCTGGATCCATCCCAGTTGGTATTCTGTGTCCACTCGTGGTATCTCTCTTCGGTTACACATGCTTGGAATAGCAGAACAGCATAATGGTCCAGACTGCCCTTGCTGTGCCTGGTGAGCAGTTCATCAAGTTCTGGTGTCAGAAGAGGAATGGAGATATCGGGGTGAACCGATGACCTGACTAACCCGCCACGTTTGTGGCCTCTGCCTGTCGGAGGTGGAGTTTCAGAGCTCACAGGTGTGCCTGGCATGGATTGACTCCATTTCATTCTTCGCCCTCTTCAACGCGTCATTCTCCGCCTTGCGCCAATGCCGCATGGCTCTGGATCTGTGGCCTGTATCTCTGCCCTCAGAGAATGTTTCTCTTTCTGCTGGTCTGCCTTAAATGATGTAGTTGAAATAAACATCTGCATTTTGTATTTTTTTTTATCATTTTATCAACAAAAGCATAAAGATGTTGATGAACAAATACTGTATATGCGTCTATATGCATGTTACATTGTCCAGTTACAGCGTCTTCTGACAACGTAGAAAAAAAAAATGTTTTTTTGTTTTTGTGTGCGCGAGACAGAGGAAGATTCATTTTTACACTATTGTTTTAAATTCAATCACTCTCTTCTTCTTCTTCATACTCAGCATTCAGTTATTTCAAATTCAATTGTAATACATTTAGTCACTCCGATAGCAAAATTAAAAAACAGCCGGATTTGTGAAATTGCTTTATCCAACATTTTGCGGTTGCATGATGTTTGGTGATCCCAGAATCAGTAGGTGTAGACAAAAATAGAAGCAAATAGGTCAACTTTGATTTGACTAAAGAGTTATTCAGGGTGATTTTTCCACAAATAGACAGGTAGCAAGATCATAACTATTTTTGCGAACTTTCTATTAAAAATGATTGGAGTGAGATTTCTTTCTTTCGGGATATGTATACCGAGCATGTCCCACATCTCCGTCAGTCCATTTTATTGGTCAACTACACGGTAATGTAAAAGTTATATTTTTTGTGATCCAATACGTAATATAGTAAGTAAATACAAATAAATCCTTTTCATTATGAATAGGATTTATTTAGATTTATTTTGTTTACATTATTCATTAGAACCACAATGTCACAAATAATTGAAAACATTTCTTTATTAAACACTTCTTCACAACAGCAAAGATGAACTCACTTTATATAGACGGGCTATCACTCTTTCACACTGGTAAATCAATCCAGTTTGTTATTTCAAATGATTTATTTATGTTTTTAGAGGAAGAGAAACAAAAAGCCAACCGTGCCTATTTTTCAAAATCATCAGTCCATATGTCAAGTGTAATTCCCCCATTTGTATTTACACGGGGTCTCTCGACTCCAGGGTCACTGCCAGCATTTTTTTTTTGCCTGATGCAGGTCTCTAGTGACAGAGAAGAGAGAGTCTCGGGCTGAAAACACCTTACGAAAAGACAGTCAATTTGTGCTACAGTTTAGACTACCGATAGATCAGCGTTCTAACTCCCCCTTGTGGTAGTGTGGTGCAATGACAGAACGATGCAATCTACCACAAACGGTCGCGGCATAAACTCAAAACTTTTAAAGGAAAAACCACTGTAGGTGGCAGGCACACCTGTTTGAATGTGTCAAGAATTGCAATGCTGCTGGGTTTTTTACCCTCAACAGTTTCCCGTGTGTATCAAGAATGGTCCAACACCCAAAGGACATCCAGCCAACTTGACACAACTGTGGGAATCATTAGAGTCAACGCAGGCCAGCATCCCTGTGGAATGCTTTCGACACCTTGTAGAGTCCATGCCCCGTTCTGAGGGTAAAATGGGGTGCAACTCAATATTAGGAAGGTGTTCCTAATGTTTTGTATACTCTGTGTGTGCGTGTGTTGGGGTTTGTGTGAGAGTGTCAGTGTAGTGTGTGTGTGGGTAGAGTCTTGTGAGTGTGCATAGACTCCGTGCAAGATAGGGTCAATGCAGATAGTCCGGATAACCATTTGATGAACTATTTAGCAGTCTTATGGTTTGGGTGTAGAAGCTGTCTCGAAGCCTGTTGGTCCGAGAACCGATGGTCTGGTACCGTTTGCCGGACGGTAGCAGAGAGAACAGTCTTATGGTTTGGGTGTAGAAGCTGTCTCGGAGCCTGTTTGTCCAAGAACCGATGGTCTGGTACCGTTTGCCGGACGGTAGCAGAGAGAACAGTCTTATGGTTTGGGTGTAGAAGCTGTCTCGGAGCCTGTTTGTCCGAGAACCGATGGTCTGGTACCGTTTGCCGGACGGTAGCAGAGAGAACAGTCTTATGGTTTGGGTGTAGAAGCTGTCTCGGAGCCTGTTTGTCCGAGAACCGATGGTCTGGTACCGTTTGCCGGACGGTAGCAGAGAGAACAGTCTTATGGTTTGGGTGTAGAAGTTGTCTCGGAGCCTGTTGGTCCGAGAACCGATGCTCCGGTACCATTTGCCGGACGGTAGCAGAGAGAACAGTCTATGGTTTGGGTGTAGAAGCTGTCTCGGAGCCTGTTGGTCCGAGAACCGATGCTCTGGTACCATTTGCCGGACGCTAGCAGAGAGAACAGTCTATGGCTTGGGTGGCTGAAGTCCTTGGACCATGTTAAGTCCTTACTGATGTGGACAACAAGGAACTTGAAGCTCTCGACCCTGTTCTATTCTTCCTGCTTCCTGTAGTCTACGATAAACCCCTTGGTCTTACTGATGTTGAGGGAGAGGTTGTTGTCCTGGCACCACACTGCCAGGTCTCTGACCTCCTCCCTGTAAGCTGTCTCATCTCTGTCTGTGATCAGGCCTACCTGTTGTTTGATTGTGATTAAACGTTGTTGTCAGTAAGTATAGGGGGCGGGTGACCAAAGCTCCAGAGAAACTTTGTGTGTGTTTGTAAACAGGAAAAATACAGTCGTGACCAGGAGAAACTGGAGGAGGAGTGGCGTCGAGCCCAGCAGGATGCTGTGACTGACGGGGGCAGACACCACCAAGAAGTGAGGAACCAAAACATAATTTTCTGGTAGTAAACCGAGGTACAAACTCTGGCTTTGGCTTCATCCTTTTACTGTCTATTCCTCAGGAGCCGAGCAGCAAGAGTCTCAGCCTACCCTGCCCTCTCCGCCAGCCCATCCTGCCCTGGGAGGACCAGGAGGAAGAGAGGAGGAGGAGGAGGGAAGAGGAGGAGGCACAGCAAAGACAGGAGGAGAGGATGAGAACGGAGGAGCGAGATCTGCTGCGTCTTCAGAAGGAGAGGAAGAGGGAGGAGCAAAAGGAGGAGGAGAGGAGACAGAGGAAAGAGGAGGAGCTGAAATGGCAAAGGAGGAAGGAGGAAGAGAGGGAGGAGGAGAGGAGGCACCAGGAGGCTGCTAATCAACAACACATGGAGAATACCAGAATGCAGGAACAGCAGCAATGGTTAATATTTTCTTCAAAGGGAAATTTCACCCAAATTACAAAATGACATATTGGTTTCCTTAAGCAGTCTATAGACAAGGTATCGCACTAATCTATGCTTTGGTTTAGTTTCCCTGGCACTGTTTCCACATGCTAACGTTTTAGCATTTATGGCACAAATCCAATGCATGTCATGGTACCTATATTGTACATCATGCCCAAATGATCCTAAAGTATCTCAAATTGATTATGTAGATGAACAAAGCAACTTTTATGGTCCACTTTCCATTTTAATGCTTTTTTTATTTTGATCTTCTGTATACATAACAGGAATTCTTTTTTATTTTCACCCAGATTTTTTTTGTTTAGATGTTTACAATGATAGAGAATTGCAATAATATCATATTTTTTCATTTCCATAATTCCTCATTCCCATCCCAACCTGTTAATATCTTGAAGAATATTTGCGTGCAGTCCAAATACACACTGAACAAAAATATAAACGCAACATACAATCATTTCAAAGATGTTACAGTTCATATAAGAAAATCAGTCAATTGAAATCACTTCATTAGGCCCTAATCAATGGATTTCACATGACTGGGAATACAGATATGTATCTATTGGTCACAGATACATTTAAAAAAAGAATAAAGTAGGTGGCGTGGATCAGAAAACCAGTCCATCTCTGGTGTGACCACCAATTGTCTCATGCAGCATGACACAGCTCCTTCGCATAGAGTTAATCAGGCTGTTGATTGTGGCCGGTATAATGTTGTCCTCTTCAATGGCTGTGTGAAGTTTCTGGATATTGGTGGGAACTGGAACACGCTGTCGTACACGTCGATCCAAACATGCTCAAAGGGTAAGTGTCTGTTGAGTATGCAGGCCATCGAAGAATTGGGACATTTTCAGCTTCCAATTTTCAGTACCAATCTTTGCAACAATGGGCCGTGCATTATCATGCTGAAACATGAGGTGATGGCGGCGGATGAATGGCACGACAATGGGCCTCAAGATCTTGTCACAGTATCTCTGCATTCAAATTGCTATTAGTAAAATGCAATTGTATTCATTTTCCTTAACTTATGCTTGCCCATACCATAAACCAAACCGCCACTATGGGGCACTGTTCACAACAACATTGACATAAGCAAACCGCTCACCTACACGACGCCGTACACTGCCTGGTACAGTTGAAACTGAGATTCATCTGTGAAGAACACACTTCTCCTTCGTCGAAGGTGAGCATTTGCTCAATGAAGTCAGTTACAATGCCAAACTGTAGTCAGGTCAAGACCCTGAGGACGACAGACACCCAGATGAGTTTCCCTGAGACGGTTTCTGACAGTTTGTGTGGTCAGCATGCCAAGTGCATGCTCCCTCAATATTTGAGACATCTGTGGCATTGTGTTGTGTAGCAAAACTGCACATTTTAGAGTGGTGTTGTCCCCAGCACAAGGTGCACCTGTGTAATGATCATGCTGTTTAATCAGCTTCTTGATATGCCACACCTGTCAGGTGGATGGATTAATTTAGCAAAGGAGAAATGCTCACTAACAGGAATGTAAACAAATTTGTGCACAAAATTAGAGAGACAGCAGTTTTTTGTCCATATGGAACATTTCTGGGATCTTTTGTTCACTTTACATGTTGCATTTTATTTTTGTTCAGTATATATATTTTTATGGTAGTGGAAGAAGGATAAATTGGCAAATCTAGAGTTTAAGCTGAGTTAAATACTTTCAGCAGGCACACTAATAAAGAGAACTATGCCAGATAACAGTAGTGGTCTAGCTGAAGCAAGTACACTAATAAAGAGAACTATGCCAGATAACAGTAGTGGTCTTGCTGAAGCAAGTACACTAATAAAGAGAACTATGCCAGATAACAGTAGTGGTCTAGCTGAAGCAAGTACACTAATAAAGAGAACTATGCCAGATAACAGTAGTGGTCTTGCTGAAGCAAGTACACTAATAAAGAGAACTATGCCAGATAACAGTAGTGGTCTTGCTGAAGCAAGTACACTAATAAAGAGAACTATGCCAGATAACAGTAGTGGTCTTGCTGAAGCAAGTACACTAATAAAGAGAACTATGCCAGATAACAGTAGTGGTCTTGCTGAAGCAAGTACACTAATAAAGAGAACTATGCCAGATAACAGTAGTGGTCTTGCTGAAGCAAGTACACTAATAAATAAATACCAAAAAATATCAAAAGAAACTAAATACAATTTCCATCATTTTACAGTTTTAAACTAAATGTAAGGATTAGAAAATAAAATAAAAAGAGAAAAATAAGAAAAAATGAAGGCAAAGCTATCAACAAAAATGTATACTATAGCAACTGCAAAATATATATAATTTTACTTGATTCTGCTCAATGGCTTCATTGTGTGTGAATCATGGTTTCTAATGTTTGAGGATCTAGTGCCTCTGCCTTATGCTAGTTACCTTCTTATAGAGCCAAGGTTTTATTTACATTTATTATACACTACATGACCAAAAGTATGTGGACACCTGCTCGTCGAACATCTCATTCCAAATCATGGGCATTAATATGGAGTTGGTCCCCCTTTTGCTGCTATAACAGCCTCCACTCTTTTGGGAAGGCTTTCCACTAGACGTTGGAACATTGCTGCAGAGACTTGCTTCCATTCAGCCATGGGCACTTATGTTGGGCGGTTAGGCCTGGCTCGCAGTCGTATTCCAATTAATCCCAAAGGTGTTTGATGGGGTTGAGGTCAGGGCTCTGTGCTTGCCAGTCAAGTTCTTCCACACCAATCTCGACAAACCATTTCTGTTGCTCCTGGACGTTTCCACTTAACAATAACAGCACTTACAGTTGACCGGGGCAGCTCTAACCAGGCAGAGATTTGACGAAGTGACTTGTTGGAAAGATGGCATCCTATGACGGTGCCACTTTAAAAGTCACTGAGCTCTTCAGCAAGTCCATTCTACTGTCAATGTTTGTCTATGGATATTGCATGGCTGTGTGCTCGATTTCATATACCTGCCAGCAACGGGTGTGGCTGAAATAGCTGAATTTACTAATTTGAAGGGGTGTCCACATACTTTTGTATATATAGTGTATATTTTTTATTCTAGCCTGTCGATCTTGACTTTTGTCATTACAGAAATGATCTTAGTGCTTTTAAGGCTTTAAGATTTGTGTGTGTTAAATCTGTGCTTTAAGCTTCGAAGGCTATTTGTAAACATTATCATTGCATTAATAACCTTTTTTTTTGCCTGCACTTTGAGTAGTAACCTCAAACTCCCACTAATGGTCTTCCTGTGTTTTGTCCTCTCTATTTGTCCGTTTGTCCATGTTGGTCTGTCTCTGATTCTGTCTGTATCCCCTATCCCGTATCTATATTCTCTCCACTACTGCTGTAACCCCGTAACCCTCTCTCTGCTGGATGGCAGGGTGGGGGACTCCTGTGGCTATGCCAAGGTCCAGCCTGAGATATCAATGGCAGACAGGTCAGTGTGTGTATGCCAAGGTCCTGCCTAGACATCCGTTGAGTGTGTGTGAGTCAGACCAGGGTTTGAATATTAGAAAAACCTTTCAAATACTTTGAGCGTTTGCTTGAGTCTGCCTTGAGAGCCAGATAGGAAATGGGCTGGGTCTGAAGATTTTGAACTGTTCCAATGTTTTATTAAGCCAGGCAAGCTCAAACCTGCGCAGAGAACGTTTTTGATAGGATTTTTCAAGTGTTTGAAACCCAGGCCTGGTGTGCATGTGTGCAAACAGACAAACACACAGTATGACTGTGGGTATTCCACTAAACTTAACTGTTTTCATAAAATCTAGCCTTTTATAAACACATTTCATGCAATTCTACGTCATTTTACATGACTGGAGACGAGCATAATATTTTTTTGGTGCAACACCAGAGCATGTGAGCTGAGTGGATTGGGGCGTCGCACGTGCTTAATTTGGTGCAGTGGGTCAACACAAAAAAAGACCCATCTCCATCTCCAATTTCACTCTGGTGGCGCTCAAGCATGAGCTCTGGGAATGCTCTACCCAGCATATTTTGGTTCCTTTATCACCATTCTTTTAATTAGGCCTATTCTGCTGTATTTATTTAGCCTACCCTGCCACTAGTAAGCGTTCCCTTACTAGCAAGTACAAGGCATGGGTCAGCCTATAACTAATACAGTATATTCTAAGAGTCAATATTTAACCATGTCCCCATGTGTTAACCTGGGCGGTGTCTTAAATGGCACCCTATTCCCAATATAGGCCACTACAACTCCCAGTTTATTCCATGTTTCATAATGTGCCCCATAGCCATAGCCCATAGCGTATATCTAATTTTCTGATTTGATCATTAAAAGTACATAGTAGGCTGCTCCAGCCGGATACAATATATTGGACTGTACGTATTTGAAAATACATGTTATTACCTTCCTGTTTTCAAGCACACCTGAGCGTGTAAACAGTATTTCACTCCAAGGAAGCATCCCAAATGGCACCCTATCCCCTACATAGTGCACTACTTTTGACCAGAGCCATATGAACCCTGTCAAATGTAGTGCACTACAGTATGTAGGGAATAGGGTACCATTTAATCTGTACAAATTCATCTGTTTTCCAGTGTACATTGATTTGAGAGATAATTAATATGACTGATTATTTGCAAATTATGTGTTTTTTGTGTCTTGCAGGGCAAAGTCCAAATCTACTCCAGAGCTAGACGTGGAGAAACCAGACACTACAAGTCAGTGGGGATGAATTATAATAATGTGTTATTATTTATGTCTTCATCAATATTCATTCATCCTTATTGACAGGAGGCATGGATCACCTTTGGTGGAAGTTGAACCACACATTATTTAGCTGCTCACATTAGCAAAGGAAGCTGGTGTCGTGTGTGTGTGTGTGTGTGTGTGTGTGTGTGTGTGTGTGTGTGTGTGTGTGTGTGTGTGAGTGTGTGTGTGTGTGTGTGTGTGTGTGTGTGTGTGTGTGTGTGTGTGTGTGTGTGGTGTGTGTGCATGCCGTGGCACTAGCGTGCGTTTGGCAGTTCATGGGTTGCACTTTTTCATTGTGTTGAACGTTCGTTCTCTTGAACATTCTCAATGGGTGCTGATGAAGATTTAATCTAAAGTGCATTATAGAAGCTTGGAAACACAATGACATTTCAAAAGGAGGAAAATAATTAGTAGGAACGTCTTGTCATTCTTTTTATATCACCAGATTGACTTTAGGTGCAGTATAACTTTAACTAGCTAAGATTGAGGGGACAGCACTGCATTTTTGCTAGCTAGCATTAGCATTGCTAGCTATTTTTTTACAAACTGTGCTCGCAAATGGCAACATTGCCATCTCTCTAAAGTAAATTAGAAAATAAAGTTGTGTCCTACTAATTATTTGCCTACTTGAGCAATATCATATTTCCATGCCACTATAGTATAATTTAGATGAAACAGTCATTAGCCTCCATTCAATGACTGGGCATCAGTCATCAGTCGGTCACCAATATGTATGTTGTCCAATCAAAAACAGATATTTTGAACAATGGGTAAATAATATAATTGTGCAGATACTCCTCTAAGAAAACCAATGGTCCAAACCTCATGTCTCTATCATAATCCATTCAAAAGTTATTGGATTTTTTACCCTTGTAGGATGGCCAAAATAAGGGTGATTTAAAGGAGGCCAGAGGGGAAAGGATTGTGTCAGCTAGGCTGGAGGCTGTGCAAGAATTAAGGCTAACTGACAGGCTCACCTTTTAACTAGTCATCTTTCTTATCGAATCCGGAAGGACTTAAAACCATAGAGGTAACATAGGTAGTTATGTGTATGCTTAAGCCAAATTCCTGTAATTTCCGAAGATTGCGCTACTGAGCGTACTGCAAGCTTTTTATTTTCAAAGCCTTTTAAATGTATTCAGTTTGAGTTCATTTGGCTTTTTGCAACTTTTTGCACTTTCAACAGAGCTCTGTGCTTAATTTTGTATTAGGTTACAAAATCCTTTTTGGATGTAATGTTAATGATATGTTAGAAAGACCCCACTGAACATGAAGAACCATATTTGTCATGGTAAAAATGTATTTTCTAACGAAAGCGCGTTTTCATCAAACCTAAAATAATCCTGCAGTGTGTAGAATGTTCATCACAAAGGCAACTCTATGAATAGAAGTCAGTGAGTGTCATCTGTATCTGTAGAGGCTGTACCCAGACACTTTTAGCCAAGCTAGTGGTTTGTGTCTGTGCCACTGTGTCAGTGAGTGTGAACACACTGTGCCCAGGCTGGTATGGCCGCTCGGGGGGCATGGCCCAGAAGTTACTGGAGGAGGAGTTGAGACGTAAAGCAGACAAAAAGGCCCAGAGTCTCCAGGCCGCGTCCGAACTGGAGTTGGAGAGGAGAAACATCCTGAATGCCATGCGATACAGAGAGCCAGAAAGAGGTGTGGTTCACGGACTCTGCCGTTCCTCGACCGCTCCTGTCCACTCCTGTCTAATCAATGTAGGACCCAATCAATTAAGCAACCCAGCTCAGCCGATCAATCGTGTTTGGCATGCACTTCCAGATTTTACAAACTGTCTTGATCATGAATCACTGGTCATATTGTTGTTTCCTGATTGTTTGATTCCTGATCGATGGATAAATCATAAGCTCTCTTCTCCTGACTCCTTCCTCTCCCGTTGGCTCTCGTCTTTATTTACTGACTTCCTCTCCTCTCCTCTCTCATTGGTCCACAGTGACTAGCAGCGGTGGGCTGGACGAGGCATCGTGGAGGAATGGCCAGCAGAGCCAGTCCCAGGCAGAGCTAGAGAGGCAGCAGATCCTGCAGGAGATGAAGAAGAAAACCCAACTGACCACAGACAACAGCTGGATCCGCCAGCGCACTACCACCAGCAAGGACCCCACTGCCAGCCTCATCAGCAGGTACTCGACAGTGGCTCCACTGGCCTGGGGGTGTGGGGGTGGTGGATCAGTACAGTACACTGTGTGTGTTGAATGATAGATAGGGTTAATTAAGCCAGCCTGACTGGCCCCATCAGAAGGTATACTCTAGCTGGGGCTCTGCTGGCCTATGTTACGCTGATAGCGCCACATGACTCTGAAACATCTTCTATATAACCGACAATAAAAAATGGAGTAAAAGTTTTTTTAGTTACTTTAAAGTTTTGGGCTCGAGCCTTGGATGCCAGTCTGTTTTATGTTTTCAGAGGAGTCAATATCAAAATAGTTGGCTAAGTAAGAAACATATTGGCCTGTGCTATTCATGATATTTGGGTGCTTACGCTAACCCACTAACATCCACTAATGTGTTCAACATTTCAGAGGTGAGTCTCTGGACAACCTGGACACTGCGCCCCGCTCTTCTTGGCGCTCATCGTGGTCAACCTCGTCCATCGGTGGTGGCGGTGGTGGCAACAGCAGCAGCGGGGTCAGTGGTCGTCCCGGCTCAGCCACCCTGCCCTCCTCCCTCTCCATGAGCTCCCTCAGAGGGCCCGGGGGGAGCAACCCGTCTTCCTGGTCCCAATGCTCACCATCGCCATCTCCCTCCCCCACTCCTCCTTCTGGCCTCGAAATCGAGTCACGCCCATCCTCGCAGCAACGCAGCAGGTAAAACATCCAATGTCCAATCGCATGGCAGAATACTGCTTAACAAAATAACTGAGTAGGTAGATTTGCTCTCAATCACTGATACAGTGTCAGATATTGGAAATAAAAGTCTGATTCTAGATCTGGGGTTAACGGGTAACACCAATTTTCGAGAATCTCTTATACAATGGCTTAAAGTTATGAAAGTAACTCCAGGTGTAAAATAGTAAATAATGACTACTTCTCAGAAAGTATTAAATTGTCAAGAGGAGTAAAACAAGGTTGTCCGCTATCGGCATATCTATTTATTATGGCCATCAAAATGTTAGCTGTTAAAATCAGATCCAACAATAATATCAAGGGTTTAGAAATCCAGGGCTTAAAAACAAAGGTGTCATTGTACCTTGACGATTCCTGTTTTCTTTTAAATCTGGATCCCTGCACAGCCTCGTAGAGGAGCTCGATAATTTTTCTAACCCGATTACAACCAAATTATTACATATTGGATCGCTAAAACTTTTACATTATCGTGTAGTTTACCAATAAAATGGTCTGACTGAACTGGAAATACTCTGTATTAATATCCCAAAAGAAATTATCTCATTACAATACATTTTTATACAAAGTTTTGTGAAAAAATATATGCAAATGTCTGCTCTATCCAAAATTACAACCAACTGATTACAGCATTACCACAAAACAAGATGAGGCAAGTGGAAGAGGGAGAAGGTAAGGAACTTGTCTGTCGGCCCTACATTAAAGACCAAAATTGGTTAAAGAAAATTGTAATAAATAAAAAGTTATACCAGTTTCTTTTAAAGACTAAAAAAATGACAAGTGCGCCATACAGGTTACAAAATAGTTGGAGATTTTCGATGTACCGATTCCATGGCACATGGTTTATGAACTAATACACAAAACATACACCTGATTCAAGACTTAAAATTATAATAACAAACATTTTGTGACCAATATAATATTATACAGTGCCTTCGGAAAGTATTCAGACCCCTTGACTTTTTCCACATTTTGGTACGTTACAGCCTTATTCTAATATTGATTAAATATACAGTTGAATTCAGAAGTTTACAAATACCTTAGGCAAATATATTTAAACTCAGTTTTTGACAATTCCTGGTATAAATTCTAGTAGAAATCCCCTGTCTTATGTCAGTTAGGATCACCACTTTATTTTAAGAAAGAGAAATGTCAGAATAATAGTAGAGTCACGCCCATCCTCGCAGCAACGCAGCAGGTAAAACATCCAATGTCCAATCGCATGGCAGAATACTGCTTAACAAAATAACTGAGTAGGTAGATTTGCTCTCAATCACTGATACAGTGTCAGATATTGGAAATAAAAGTCTGATTCTAGATCTGGGGTTAACGGGTAACACCAATTTTCGAGAATCTCTTATACAATGGCTTAAAGTTATGAAAGTAACTCCAGGTGTAAAATAGTAAATAATGACTACTTCTCAGAAAGTATTAAATTGTCAAGAGGAGTAAAACAAGGTTGTCCGCTATCGGCATATCTATTTATTATGGCCATCAAAATGTTAGCTGTTAAAATCAGATCCAACAATAATATCAAGGGTTTAGAAATCCAGGGCTTAAAAACAAAGGTGTCATTGTACCTTGACGATTCCTGTTTTCTTTTAAATCTGGATCCCTGCACAGCCTCGTAGAGGAGCTCGATAATTTTTCTAACCCGATTACAACCAAATTATTACATATTGGATCGCTAAAACTTTTACATTATCGTGTAGTTTACCAATAAAATGGTCTGACTGAACTGGAAATACTCTGTATTAATATCCCAAAAGAAATTATCTCATTACAATACATTTTTATACAAAGTTTTGTGAAAAAATATATGCAAATGTCTGCTCTATCCAAAATTACAACCAACTGATTACAGCATTACCACAAAACAAGATGAGGCAAGTGGAAGAGGGAGAAGGTAAGGAACTTGTCTGTCGGCCCTACATTAAAGACCAAAATTGGTTAAAGAAAATTGTAATAAATAAAAAGTTATACCAGTTTCTTTTAAAGACTAAAAAAATGACAAGTGCGCCATACAGGTTACAAAATAGTTGGAGATTTTCGATGTACCGATTCCATGGCACATGGTTTATGAACTAATACACAAAACATACACCTGATTCAAGACTTAAAATTATAATAACAAACATTTTGTGACCAATATAATATTATACAGTGCCTTCGGAAAGTATTCAGACCCCTTGACTTTTTCCACATTTTGGTACGTTACAGCCTTATTCTAATATTGATTAAATATACAGTTGAATTCAGAAGTTTACAAATACCTTAGGCAAATATATTTAAACTCAGTTTTTGACAATTCCTGGTATAAATTCTAGTAGAAATCCCCTGTCTTATGTCAGTTAGGATCACCACTTTATTTTAAGAAAGAGAAATGTCAGAATAATAGTAGAGAGAATTTATTTATATCAGATTTTATCAGAAGTTTACATACACTCAATTAGTATTTGGTACCATTGCCTTTAAATTGTTTAACTTAGGTCAAACATTTCGGGTAGCCTTCCACAAGCTTCCCACAATAAGTTGGGTGAATTTTGGCCCATTCCTCCTGACAGAGCTGGTGTAACTGAGTCAGGTTTGTATGCCTCCTTGCTCGCACACGCTTTTTCAGTTCTGCTCACCAATGTTCTATAGGATGGAGGTCAGGGCTTTGTGATGGCCACTCCAATACCTTGACTTTGTTGTCCTTAAGCCATTTTGCCACAACTTTGGAAGTATGCTTGGGGTCATTGTCCATTTGGAAGACCCATTTGTGACCAAGCTTTAACTTCCTGACTGATGTCTTGAGATGTTGCTTCAATATATCCACATAATTTTCTTACCTCATGATGCCATCTATTTTGTGAAGTGCACCAGTCCCTCCTGCAGCAAAGCACCCCACAACATGATGCTGCCACCCCCGTGCTTCACGGTTGGGATGGTGTTCTTCGGCTTGCAATCCTCCCCCTTTTTTCCATTTTAATAATGGTCATTATGACCAAACAGTTCTATTTTTGTTTCATCAGACCAGAGGACATTTCTCCAAAAAGTACGATCTTTGTCCCCATGTGCAGTTGCAAACCGTAGTCTGGCTTTTTTATGGCGGTTTTGGAGCAGTGGCTTCTTCCGGCCTTTCAGGTTATGTCGATATAGGACTCGTTTTACTGTGGAAAAAGATAATTTTTTACCTGTTTCCTCCAGCATCTTCACAAGGTCCTTTGCAGTCGTTCTGGGATTGATTTTTGCCCTCAGAACAGCCTCAATTTGCACTTTTTGTGTTTTAATTTTTACCCCTTTTGCTCCTCAATTTCATGGTATCCAATTGTTTTTAGTAGCTACTATCTTGTCTCATCGCTACAACTCCCGTACGGGCTCGGGAGAGACGAAGGTTGAAAGTCATGCGTCCTCTGAAACACAACCCAACCAAGCCACACTGCTTCTTAACACAGCGCGCATCCAACCCGGAAGCCAGCCGCACCAATGTGTCGGAGGAAACACCGTGCACCTAGCGACCTGGTCAGCGTGCAATGCGCCCGGCCCACCACAGGAGTCGCTAGTGCGCGATGAGACAAGGATATCCCTACCGGCCGACCCCTCCCTAATCTGGACGAAGCTAGGCCAATTGTGCGTCGCCCCATGGACCTCCCGCTTGCGGCCGGCTGCGACAGAGCCTGGGCTCGAACCCAGAGTCTCCCACCCGGGAGGCCTGATTTGCACTTTTACACCAAAGTACGTTCCTCTCTAGAAGACAGAACGCGTCTACTTTCTGAGTGGTATGATGGCTGCATGGTCCCATGGTGTTATACTTGCGTACTATTGTTTGTACAGATGAACGTGGTACCTTCAGGCGTTTGGAGATTTCTCCCAAGGATGAACCAGACTTGTGGAAGTCTACCATTTTTTTTTGGTCTTGGCTAGTGTCCTAAGTTTTCATATCTGTGACCTTAATTGCCTACCGTCTGTAAGCAGTTAGTGTCTTAATGACCGTTCCACAGGTGCATGTTCATTAATTGTTTTTGGTTCATTGAACAAGCATGGGAAACATTGTTTAAACCCTTTACAATTAAGATCTGTGAAGTTATTTGGATTTTTACGAATTATCTTTGAATGACAGAGTCCTGAAAAAGGAATGTTTCTTTTTTTGCTGAGTTTATAATTATTTCCCCTCTATGGCCTATTTATTGCCTTACCTCTCTAATCTTCTACATTTGCCCACACTGTACATAGATTTTTCTATTGTGTTATTGACTGTTCGTTTTTTTATGTGAAACTCTGTGTTGTTGTTTTTGTCACACTGCTTTGCTTTATCTTGGCCAGGTCGCAGTTGTAAATGAGACCTGGTTAAACCTGGTTAAATATAAAAATAAAAATAAAAAAATATATAAATAAAAATATAAATAATTATGACATTTGACCCAATTCCTCTTCCTGAAGGTGTGTGTGGGTTGGTCGGTGGGCATGTGTATTGGAGCTGCAGGTAGCCTTGCGTTTAGGCCAGTAACCGAAAGGTCGCTGGTTCAAATCCCTGAGCTGACTAGGTGAAAAATCTGTATGTGTCCTTGAGCAAGGTCTGGATAAGAGAATCTGCTAAATGACTAAAATGTAAATGTAATCTCGGTTATCCAGTCTGTGTGTGTGTTCTGGGTTCTCCAGTCTAGTCATGGTTCTGCGATCTGTAATCTCAGGTCAGTGAGTGGCAAGAAAGTCTGTACGTTCTGTGACACGGTCCTGGGCAAGGGAGCCGCCATGATCATCGAGTCCCTGGGACTCTGTTATCATTTGACCTGTTTCAAGGTGAGAGTTCAAAGTTCAAGACCAGACTTCCCTGAACTGGAGACTGAGGTCGTGATTGATCCATTACAGAGACTAAACCTATCTTGTCATCTCAGTACTAACCTAATCAACAGAATGAGGCTTTCCTAATATGGATACCATGACCCTGATCAATGTCTTACTAACCTAAAAAGCATGAAGGGGTCACAATCTGACCTGATCCTGTATAATGACACATACAAAACCAAGGAAACAGAAGTCCAAAAGGGATAGTAACGTCCAATGATATTGACTGGAGTAATGTTTCCACTAACTTTTCAGTTATTTGAAAAATACACTATCTTCCATATTCCCTAAGCTATATAACTTGCTACAGAAATGGCAAACAGTAATGGCACATTGTTTTCATGGTTTTCTGAATGTGTCATGAAATCTGACTGCATTTGTTCTAAACCACACTAATCAATCCTTTACCTTACTATTTCCTAACACCAACACACTTTATTTTTATTAATTCATCCTGGGGCTTCTAACATCACAAGCTTCCAGAAGTCCCTACATGTATGCTTGGGCTTGAACTGTCAGTTTCACTAATCTCAATGGTCTGGCTGTCAGTCAAGTGTCAGGTGTTTCTCATCGGCTCTGTCTATCTGGCTGTGGCTCCGCGGGTATATGTCTTACTGCTCTCCCATTGGCTGCTCCTTTTGTGTCTGTGCAACTCATCTTTCCTCCAGAGGGCAACTGTCCTCTCAGCTCCCCATCTGAGAGTGAGGGATCTGGCCTAGCCCTCATTGACCATTTCCCTCTCTCTCCCTACCTTCCAGTGCATTGACTGCAAGTCCGACCTGGGAGGATCGGAGGCCGGAGCTGAGGTCAGAATACGGAGCCGACAGCTCTACTGTAACTCCTGCTACGTGCGATTCAAAAGTGAGTTCGACTTTGACTTCAGCTGGGTACCAGTTGAAAAGTGCGGCAACTAGATTATAAAACTCCATAGTCATATTTGACCAGTATCACCAAGAGTAACAAGGTTCCTGTTACTATGTGTTCTGTTGTGTCATTTATATTATGTTTAGTTGTGCCTTGTCATTTAATGATATGCTGTGTTTGTGTTATCGAATACTATCATTTGATTTAGTGTTATAACCTCTATCTTCTTTCCCCTCTAGCTGGACAGCCAACCTCCATGTGACATCGCTGTACTACAGCAGATTCAGGAAGAGACCATTCTTGACAACAACCCATGAACACTGCAATCACGACAACAAGCCGCAACACTTTGCTAGATGACAAGTTTAGATGTATTAATGTGTATTATGATTCTGCAAAAAGCCCTTTTTCTTCAATGAACTACTATCTTATTATTTCTTATTACTGTGTCCATGAGAGGGTGAGATTGACAAAAAAAGTTAACACGTTTATTTCAAAGTATTATTATTATTATTACCTATTGCTTGTACACATTTTGAGGGACGTGCATGCACCTGCAAGTTTGAGAGTTTTACCTGGAAGTAGGTTTGGAAAATTCTGAAAACTTTCCAAAAGTTCCCAGGTTTTTCAGAAATCCCAGATGGAGGGTTTGGGGAATTTTGCAACCCTAGCTGGAAACAATACTGGAAATTGATGTTGGTGTTGTCCATAAGGTTATTGATCCTGATTCCTTCATATTTCAGAAACGTAAGAGTTTTCGTGCTAGGCCGAGGGAAGCCTGCGTTTTCTTCTCCTTTGGGGTTCCTTTTCATCTGTGCCTTTTCTGTTTGTTATGGTGGGAAGATTATTTAGATTAAATGGATTCAAAAGATATTTAAAATAATGGCATGGTTGGTTAGAGGGAGTGAGCAATTATTGGGGAGTTGTTGTTCTTTCTCATTAATAGAATGAATCTTATACATTTGAGATGTTAAGATAATTTTTGCCAGAGAAACAATATATAATAAATGGGATTGAGGCAAATGTTGTTCAATAACATTTGTAAATAAAAATTGTGATCCAGACTCGGACTTCGTCTTTTTTAATAGAAAGTAACTGTGTTTTGTCATTCTATTTTGTACCATAATCATTATGACAGTCTCTTGCTGTCTCTTAGTGCTGAGTGATTATCCAAAATCTCATTTATTTTTAAAGTTTTTAAACAACTAATTGACCGATATTTCAATGAATTGAATTCCATTTCGTAGATTTTTCTGATATCACTTCTCAGTTTCTGTAGTGATGAATCAGATCAAGCCTGAAAACGTGATTATTTTGTACAAATTGAACCAACCTCAAAAAGCACTACTCGCTATCTCTCATGTCTGTCTTCCCTGTTCTCTCATTCAATGAGTTGGTGAGCAGGGTTGAGAGGACCTGTTGCCACAAGAAAAGGGCAACAACCAGTGAAGAACAAATACCTTTGTACATACAACCCATATTTGTTTATTTATTACCCTTTTGTACTTTTAATATTTGCAAATAATTTGACAATTGAGAGGAATTTATTTTTTTGATGCTGTTGTGAGTAATGTTTACTGTTTGTTTATTTCACTTGGTTTGACAATGTAAACATATGTTTCCCGTGCCAATAAAGCCCCTTAAATTGAAATTGGAAAGAGAGAGAGAGAGAGAGAGACTCGAAACCTAATGTCTACATGGCCCACCACTCCACCCTACACGTGAACAGCCTACGACCACGTCCACCTCTACAAGGCAGCAATCCCAACTTTTGCCAGGAACATGAAGGATGCAAAATCGCACTCTACTTTAACAGAGCTTTGCTCAATCACGAGGCATCAAAGCCAAAGGAGCTGAATACTATAAAGAAATGCTATAGATGGAAAGAGTGTGGAAATCTACCAAAAAACATTTAGGCAACAACAAATTCAATCCCTTCTAGACAATTTCCTTGACAAAATGTTCACTGATAGTGGTGTAAACTTGGCAGTAGAAAAACCTAAACAGTATATTTGTCCTCTCAGCTTCCCTATCAAATCAGAAAATGTCAAGCAGACAACCTAAGAAAATTAACAACAATGACAAATTGCCAACCAAGTCATAGACTGTTCTCTCTATTACTGCATGGCAAGCGGTACCGGACAGTGTTTACCCCCAAGCCATGAGACTCCTGAACAGGTAATCAAATGGTTACCCGGACTATATGCATTGTGTGCCTCCCTCCCAACCCCTCTTTTACACTGCTGCTACTCTCTGTTGATCATAAATGCATAGTCACTTTAACTATACATTCATGTACATAATACCTCAATTAACCCGAACAACCAGTGCCCCTGCACATTGACTAATTGGGCTATTTGCATTATGTCCCGCCACCCACCACCCACCACCGCCAACCCCTCTTTTACACTACTGCTACTCTCTGTTTATCATATATGCATAGTCACTTTAACCATATCTACATGTACAGTTGAAGTTGGAAGTTTACATACACCTTAGCCAAATTCATTTAAACTCAGTTTTTCACAAATCCTGACATTTAATCCTAGTAAAAATGCCCTGTCTTAGGTCCGTTAGGATCACCACTTTATTTTAAGAATGTGAAATGTCAGAATAATAGTAGAGAGAATGATTTATTTCAGCTTTGATTGCTTTCATCACATCACCAGTGGGTCAGAAGATTACATACACTCAATTAGTATTTGGTAGAATTGCCTTTAAATTGTTTAACTTGGGTCAAAGATTTCGGGTAGCCTTCCACAAGCTTCCCACAAGTTGGGTGAATTTTGGCCCATTCCTCCTGACAGAGCTGGTGTAACTTAGTCAGGTTTGTATGCCTCCTTGCTCGCACACACTTTTTCAGTTCTGCCCACAAATGTTCCATGGGATTGAGGTCAGGGCTTTGTTATGGCCACTCCAATGCCTTGACTTTGTTGTCCTTAAGCCGTTTTGACACAACTTTGGAAGTATGCTTGGGGTCATTGTCCATTTGGAAGACCCATTTGCGACCAAGCTTTAACTTCCTGACTGATGTCTTGAGATGATGCTATAATATAAACACATAATTTTCCTACCTCATGAAGTCATCTATTTTGTGAAGTGCACCAGTCCCTGCTATAGAAAAGCACCCCCACAACATGATGCTGCCACCCCGTGCTTCAAGGTTGGGATGGTGTTCTTCGGCTTCTCCCCCTTTTCCCTCCAAACATAACGATGTCATTATGGCCAAACAGTTATATTTTTGTTTCATCAGACCAGAGGACATTTCTCCAAAAAGTACTATATTTGTCCCCATTTTTATGGCGGTTATGGAGCAGTGACTTCTTCCTTGATGAGCGGCCTTTCAGGTTATTTCAATATAAGACTCGTTTTACTGTGGGAATAGATACTTTTGTACCTGTTTCCTCCAGCATCTTCACAAGGTCCTTTGCTGTTGTTCTGGGCTTGATTTGCACTTTTCGGATCAAAGTACGTTCATCTCTAGGAGACAGAATGCGTCTCCTTCCTGAGCGATATGATGGCTGCGTGGTCCCATGGTGTTTTTACTTGCGTACTACTGTTTGTACAGATGAACATGGTACCTTCAGGCATTAGGAAATTGCTCCCAAGGATGAACCAAACTTGTGGAGGTACACAATTTTTTTCTGAGGTCTGGATTGTATTTATCCTCATTAGTCATTTAGGTCAACATTGGATCATTCAGAGATCCTCACTGAACTTCTGGAGAGAGTTTGCTGCACTGAAAGTAAAGGGGCTGAATAATTTTGCACGCCCAATTTTTCAGTTTTTGATTTGTTAAAAAAGTTTGAAATATCCAATAAATGTCGTTCCACTTCATGATTGTGTCCCACTTGTTGTTGATTCTTCACAAAAAAATACAGTTTTATATCTTTATGTTTGAAGCCTTAAATGTGGCAAAAGGTTGCAAAGTTCAAGGGGGCCGAATACTTTCACAAGGCACTGTATATATATATATATATATATATATATATATATATATGATATAAATGGTATTGTGTAGAATGCAAACCCATACATCTCAACACAGCCAGCATGCTTCCTCCAATCAGTCTACATTAGAGGGAGCTTCAAGGAGTTTGCTGGCTACAGCACCACTGCACCAAGCCCTGTCCCTTCTGCTCCTGCTACAAGTGTTCATCTGCCCAAATATATTTGTGCAGGCATGGATGTGCCTAAGGGCCAAAAGGGCGTTGCTGTGTTGCTGTGTTGTTTGCAAGATGAAGTCTCTCATCACATGCAACACATGCTCAGTGACCCTCTGCTTTACATCAGAAAGAGACTGCTATAGCATCTGGCATCAGCTGTAGAATATTGTCTAGAGTTTTGGCAAAGTTGGTGGGGTTATATGGCAAAGTGGGTGGGGGCTAGGGTCAGTATGTTATATCTGGAGTACTTTTCCTGTCTTATCCGGTGTCTTGTGTGAATTTAAGTCTGCTCTCTCTTTCTCTCCTTTTTTCTCTCTGAGGACCTGAGCCCTTGGACCATGCTTCAGTACTACCTGCCATGATGACTCATTGCTGTCCCCAGTCCACCCGGCCTTGCTGCTGTTCCAGTTTCAACTGTTCTGCCTGCAGCTATGGAACCCTAAACTGTTCATTTTTACTCTTGAGGTGCTGTCCTGTTGCACCCTCTACAACTGCTGTGATTTCCACCCGGCACAGCCAGAAGAGGACTGGCCACCCCTCATAGCCTGGTTCCTCTCTAGCTTTCTTCCTAGGTTTTTGCCTTTCTAGGGAGTTTTTCCTAGCCACCGTGCTTCTACACCTGCATTGCTTGCTGTTTTAGGCTGGGGCTATATAAATACATTTGATTTGATAGAGGACTAAGGGTCTTCCAAATATTGAAAGTGTGTAAATAGTTACCCATGTTATTTTGTAAATTTGTATATATATTTTTTTTTTCAGACATTTTTTTTATCAATAATTTTTTTTCCCTTTTTTTCCTCTATTTTTTGGGTGTGTTAGAAAACCATTTTGGTATTTTGTATATAGTTATTTGTTTCTAAATGTATACCTTCACCAATTTGGCCACTTGGGTACATTTGGGCTACTTGTGTGGGACACCTGGGTGACTTCATGATAAATGTCATGTAGCACACTCATTTTGGAAGCTATCATTCTGAAACTTTGCACAAGTACTGTTTGCCTCTTATATTTTTCACTGAAATTGTCCCCATCATCCTATCTGAATGTTTGTTTTATCTTGTTCATTTTAAAGTTGTATTCATTGTTTTATCGAAACCAGATCTATTGTGTTATATTCTCCTACATTCAATTCACATTTACACAAACTTCAGTGTTTTCTTTCAAATGGTACCAATAATATGCATATCCTTGGTTCTGTGCCTGAGCTACAGGCTGTTAGATTTGGTTATGTCTTCAGGCGGAAATTGCACAAAGTAGGGGGGAAGCTCTAGGAGGTTAACAAGAATTTTGGTTGAAAAACGTGTTTTAATGACTCCAACCTAAGTGTATGTACACTTCTGACTTCATCTGTACATGATCAAATACAAGTCTTAGAATCAACTATTAAAGACTATCAGAACCCACTGGATTCTCCAATTACATTGAATGAACTACATGACAAAATACAAACCCTCCAACCCAAAAAGGCCTGTGGTGTTGATGGTATCCTAAATGAAATGATAAAATATACAGACAACAAATTACATTTGGCTACACTTAAACTCTTTAACATCATCCTCAGCTCTGGCATCTTCCCCAATATTTGGAACCAAGGACTGATAACCCCAATCCACAAAAGTGGAGACAAATTTGACCCCAATAGCTACCATGGGATATGCATCAACGTGTCACGATTGTCGTACGAACTGGAAATATACTCAGACCAACGTGCAGCGTGATTTGGGTTCCACATGTTTAATAAAAATAAACTCACAATAAACAGTAAACAAACCGTGACGCTCAAGCAGTGCTCACCGGCAACTACACACCATCAAGATCCCACAAAGCACAATGGGGAAATGGCTGCCTAAATATGATCCCCAATCAGAGACAAAGTGGTTGAAATGGGCCGGGTGGTGAGACAGGGATGGAGCTTAAGCCCATCCCTCTTCAACATACATATCAACAAATTGGCAAGGGCACTAGAACAGTGTGCAGCACCCGGCCTCACCCTGCTAAAATCTGAGGTCAAATGTCTACTGTTTAATGATGATCTGGTTCTTCTGTCCCCAACCAAGGAGGGCCTACGGCATCACCTAGATCTTCTGCACAGATTCTGTCAGACCTGAGCCCTGACAGGAAATCTCAGTAAGACAAGCTTGCATGAGAAGTCGCATGACCACCTAGATTGTTTCCAGAGGTGGAAGGAGCTGGAGATCAGGTTGGTGTCCAAGCAAACTATCGATGTCCAAGCCCAACGGGCTATTGACAGAGACTCTCCACTGGCAGCAGGTGCTCCAGAGGCTCATAGCCCTGATACACATAATGGTCACCCAGAACATTGCGTTACGTGGGACCAATGACAGGATGAACAAGCCAAATAATGTGAACTTTCTGAAGTTTGTGGAAATGCTGTGTATCTTTAATGGAATCATGAAGGAGCATATAAGGAGAGTGCATTCCAAAGAAACACATGTACACTACCTCGGTAAAATAATCCAAAATGAAATCACTGAAATGCTGGCACAAGAGATCCAGCAGACAGTGTGTAGTGAGCTAAAAGCAGGCACATATTTTTCTATAATTTTGGACTGCACACTAGACAAGAGCAAAACAGAGCAGATGACCATGGTGGTGCATTTTATTTCAACCGCGGATGATGGGTCAGTGCGCACGAGAGAGCACTTCCTGGAGTTTAGTGAACTGCTTGAAGCAATGGGGCAGGCATGACCGAGCTGCTCATCTCAAAACTACAGAAACATGGCATTGCTCATCATGAACATAAGAGGGTGAATATGCTAACAGGGCGAATATGGGGGAGGCACAGCAAAGTTTAAAAGAGAGTGCAGGATATCAATCCGAGGGCCTTTTTGTGCCATGTAGCTGCACTCGCTGAACCTGGTTCTCTCTGATGCAGCATCATGTTGCTTGCAGGCGGCTGAGTTTAACACCATCCAAGAGATTTATACATTTTTATCTGGATCTACACACTGCTGCGACGTGCTGAATGATGATGTAAAAGATGGACTCAAAGTGAAACCCCTCAGTTCCACGAGATGCAAGAGCCGGGTGGGGCTGTGAAACCCGTGCGTTACCAACTCGGGGAGATATATGATGCCCTGTTGTCACCTACACCAAGCTCACAGGCAGCTGTGGTGGTGCTAAAACTAGCATTGCCGCCAAGATGAACAACTTTGGCTTCATGTGCACAGTGGTCGTTTGGAATGACATCTTCTTTGAAGTGAACATCACTTGTAAGAGTTTGCAGGCATTGAGTTTTAACCTTTCACTAGCAATGGCTGAATTGAACTCAACCAGGGTATTCCTCCAAGACTACCGCTCCGATGCAGGTTTCGCTGGTGCATTAGCAAGCTCAAAAAAGCTGACAGAGGAGATGGGTGTTGAGCCCTGATTCCCAGTGCAGTCCACGGTTCATCCCAGGAAGAAAAGAGTCTGTTTGGCTGCAAGGGAGAGGATGAGCCTGTGACTGACCCTCAGCAGAAATTCAAAGTACATTTCTTTAATCAGATTCTTGATTCTGCTATCCAGTACATCAACAAGCGCTTTACTCAGCTTGAAGAGCACAGCAGTGTTTTCAGCATGTTGTACAACATCCCCACCATCAAGGACATGGATACCGCAGCACTTACCAGGGACTGCTCAACACTGGAGAGTGCCGTTACGTACGAGGATTCCAAGGACATTGACGCAAAAGATCTGTGTCATGAGCTCAAAGCAGGAGACTGGACAGTGAGGCAAAACCACTCAAAGCACTGGAGTATATATCCAGATACCAAATGGCCTCCTTGTATCCAAAGGAAGGCCAGGTGAGTCAACCTGCCTGAATAAAAGGTAAGCGTTGATCAAACACTTGGAATACTTTGTAAGATTACTCAATTATCTATCAGCTGTTTACTTGTATTTATTTAAATAGACTACATTCTAGTCTCACTCTTTCTCACGCTATCTCTCTCTGTCTCTCTCAGATGATTTGATTTCAGGACCATGGACAGCTACTGAGAGGAAACATCCCTGACTGCAATGCAGCACCAAAGAAGAGGAAGGAAGCCACTTTAGGCGGAGACTAAATAAATAAATAAATGCTAATAATGACGTTGGTCAATCAAATTCGATATGTACAGTTGAAGTCAGAAGTTTACATACACTTATATTGGAGTCATTAAAACACATTTTCAACAACTCCACAAATTCTATGTTAACAAACTATAGTTTTGGCAAGTCGGTCAGGATATCTACATTGTGCATGACACAAAGTGTGCATGAAGTAATTTTTCCAACAATTGTTAACAGACAGATTATTTCACTTATAAGTCACTGTATCACAATTCCAGTTGGTCAGAAGTTTACATTATTTACACTAAGTTGACTGTGCCTTTAAACAGCTTGAAAAATTCCAGAAAATCATGTCATGGCTTTAGAAGCTTCGGATAGGCTAATTGACATAATTTGAGTCAATTGGAGGTGTACCTGTGGATGTATGTCAAGGCCTACCTTGAACTCAGTGCCTCTTTGCTTGACATCATGTTGAGATATACCTGCTGGAACGTGTGCTACAGGTGGATGTTGTTATCGTGACCAGTGAACTGAGATAAGGCGGAGCTTTACCTAGCATTGACTTATAGATGACCTGAAGCCAGTGGGTCTAGCGACGAATATGTAGCAAGGGCCAGCCGACTAAAGCATACAGGTCGCAGTGGTGGGTGATATAAGGTGATTTGGTAAAAAAATGAATGGCACTGTGATAGACTGCATCCAGTTTGCTGAGTAGAGTATTGGAAGCTATTTTGTAGATGACAGGTGTGCCTTCTTAAAAAGATACAGAAGATAGCCCTATTTGGTGAAATACCAAGTCCATATTATGGCAAGGACAGCTCAAACAAGCAAAGAGAAACGACAGTACAACATTACATTAATGAAGGTCAGTCAATACGGAAAATGTCAAGAACTTCGAAAGTTTCGTCAAGTGTAATCGCAAAAACCATCAAGCTCTATGATGAATCTGGCTCTCATGAGGACCGCCACAGGAACGGAAGACCCAGTATTATCTCTGCTGTAGAAAGATAAGTTCATTAGAGTTACCAGCCTCAGAAAATGCAGCCCAAATAAATGCTTCACAGAGTTCAAGTAACAGACACATCTCAACATCAACTGTTCAGAGGAGATCAGGCCTTCATGATTGAATTGCTGCAAAGAAACCACTACTAAAGGACACCAATAAGAGGAAAAGACTGGCTTGGGCCAAGAAACACGAGCAATGTACATAGACCAGTGGAAATGTGTCCATTGGTCTGGAGTCCAAATTGGAGATTTTTGGTTCCAACCACCGTGTCTTTGTGAGACGAGGTGTGGGTGAACGGATGGAGGAGGAGGTGTTATGGTTAAATAAAGGTGAAATAAAAAAATGTATAAAAAATGGTGTGGGGCTGCTTTGCTGATGACACTGTCTGTGATTTATTTAGAATTCAAGGCACACTTAAACAGCATGGCTACCACAGCATTCTGCAGCGATATGCCATCCCATCTGGTTTGCGCTTAGTGGGACTATCATTTGATTTCAACAGGACAATGAGCTAACACACCTCCAGGCTGCGTAAGGGCTATTTTACGAAGAAGGAGAGTGATGGAGTGCTGCATCAGATGACCTGGCCTCCACAATCACCCGACCTCAACCAAATTGAGATGGTTTAGGATGAGTCGGACCGCAGAGTGTAGGAAAAGCAGCCAACAAGAGCTCAGCATATTCAAGGCAAAGGGTGGCTATTTGAAGCGAAGCACAGAACTTGATGAAATAACTGTAAAAGGTTGGCAATATCGATTTGTGGACACTCAATGAGTCTGACAGTCATTGGTGTAGATAATAAAAAGAAGGGTTGAAAGAACATACCCTTGTGGTGAACTTGTGCATGTGAAAGATATGTATGTATAGATAACTATCGAAAAAGATTGGTGTGGATTTGAGCAGTTTTGTCACATATTTTGCTTGAGGGGTTAAGATATTTTATCTATGGTTTAAGATAAATTATTAAATAATTCTACCCAGAAACTTAACCATTAGGATTAGAGGCTATGTAGCATGAACAAGGAGTAATTAAAAATATTAAACACAGCTTGGAGGGGGGAAGAGAGGAATGCATGTGTCTGCCTAACGAAAACAAAGAGGATCCTCAACCTATATTTGAACCGACTCGGTTATAACTGTGGAGATAAAATAAGACAGCGAGAGTCCCTCCAGGTTTTCCGTATCTGTGGGGGACTTGAACTGTCAGCTAAGTGGTAATAAACTGTGGTGAGATTTCAGGAGATAATCCAGTTACAGTGTGTAATGTATGTGCGTTAGTGGGTTGGGATGGACTTTTGAAGCTGCTTTGCCTTTGTCGGAGAAGAGGAGGGACATCTAAAATGCTATTAGACGAAATGTGAGGTATATAAACCAATGTACATGGTATTATGACCAGAGCTCTCGGAAATAAATGCTAATGATTCATTTTGAGACTAATCTTTGTCAATTTTATGCAAATAAGAACCTTACAAATTCTTATGAATGGACAAAGTGTTTTGCTTTGTTACAATTGAATTGGTTAATGAACATATAGGAATTAAATTCCTCTAACAAGGTGTGAAAGTGGCATGAAATGCTGCTTGAGTGCCACTGCGTCGGTCCCCTCGACGTGAGTATAGAATTTATTCAGCTCGTTGGGTCACAGATTCCCTCCAGATTCACAAGCCTCCTTTATGACTGTGGGTTTACAGCGGACATGTTTTTAATACCCTGCCACGCTGCCTTGTAGTTCTTCTGCTCAATATTAATGCTCGTCTAATTGGTTGGATGAGCAGCTTGATTGGACGAGCAGTGTTCCAAGTTGTGCACACTATGTTGTGTTTGAGAACACCTATAGGAAGATCTAATCAACAGCAACACTGGTGGGTGGGTCGAGATAGAGTCAAGATCGAGTCCGGGATGTGGGCAACTGGTTTGAGACTATGTCAAGACCGAGACCAGAAAAATGCAAGTCTAATTCAAGCCCATGATTGTAATTGTGTTAAATTGCCAACATAATAATAGTTCAAAATGTCCAGTATTTTGTGTTCATACTGCGGAAGAACAGATGTATTCTTTTGCTCAGGGGTTGGTAAACTTTTTCAGCCTGGGACCCAAATGAGAAATTCTGTGTTTTCCTGTGACCCAAGCTCATGAAAACATGACCTCTTTTCAGTCAAATGCGAGGTTTGGTTAGGGAGCCTCCATGCAGCGGAGAGATATGAGTTTTAAAATATAATTTCTTTATGTTTATTATTTTTGGTACTTTTTATTCCTTTTTCTCCCCAATTCCATGATATCCAATTGGTAGTTACAGTCCCGTCCCATCGCTGCAACTGCTGTACGGACTCGGGAGAGGCATGGATGGCCGAAACCTGACCCCGCCAAGCTGCACTGCTTCTTGAAACACTGCTCGCTTAACCCGGAAGCAAGCGGCATTAATGTGTCGGAGGAAACATGCACAGCTGGCAACCAAAGTCAGTGTGCATGTGCCCTCAGACTTCATTGTCTGAGACGTCGAGACTGAGTAAAAATATATCTGAACACTAACACCAGACCGAGACACTCAATGTGTGGTCTTGAGACCAGACTCTCGGTATCTAGTACTAAAACACGGATGCCTGCTAACAAATTTCCTCTTGCTTCAAACCTGGCATTTGGTTAATATTCGACCTTGGAAACAATGTTTCACTTTTTGATCCCCATACCATACAGTTTTTGATCCCCATACCATACAGTTTTTCCTCATTCTGCCACTGAGCAAGCCAGTTAACCCACTGTTCCCCGGGCGCCGAAGACATGGATGCCGATTAAGGCAGCCCCCCGCACCTCTCTCATTCATTTCAGAGAGGTGTGGAAGACACATTTCAGTTGAAGGCATTCAGTTCAAATCAAATCAAATCAAATTTTATTTGTCACATACACATGGTTAGCAGATGTTAATGCGAGTGTAGCGAAATGCTTGTGCTTCTAGTTCCGACAATGCAGTAATAACCAACAAGTAATCTAACTAACAATTCCAAAACTACTGTCTTGTACACAGTGTAAGGGGATAAAGAATATGTACATAAGGATATATGAATGAGTGATGGTACAGAGCAGCATAGGCAAGATACAGTAGATGGTATCGAGTACAGTATGTACAAATGAGATGAGTATGTAAACAAAGTGGCATAGTTTAAAGTGGCTAGTGATACATGTATTACATAAGGATACAGTCGATGATATAGAGTACAGTATATACGTATGCATATGAGATGAATAATGTAGGGTAAGTAACATTATATAAGGTAGCATTGTTTAAAGTGGCTAGTGATATATTTACATCATTTCCCATCAATTCCCATTATTAAAGTGGCTGGAGTTGAGTCAGCAGCCACTCAATGTTAGTGGTGGCTGTTTAACAGTCTGATGGCCTTGAGATAGAAGCTGTTTTTCAGTCTCTCGGTCCCAGCTTTGATGCACCTGTACTGACCTCGCCTTCTGGATGATAGCGGGGTGAACAGGCAGTGGCTCGGGTGGTTGATGTCCTTGATGATCTTTATGGCCTTCCTGTGACATCGGGTGGTGTAGGTGTCCTGGAGGGCAGGTAGTTTGCCCCCGGTGATGCGTTGTGCAGACCTCACCACCCTCTGGAGAGCCTTACGGTTGAGGGCGGAGCAGTTGCCGTACCAGGCGGTGATACAGCCCGCCAGGATGCTCTCGATTGTGCATCTGTAGAAGTTTGTGAGTGCTTTAGGTGACAAGCCAAATTTCTTCAGCCTCCTGAGGTTGAAGAGGCGCTGCTGCGCCTTCTTCACAATGCTGTCTGTGTGAGTGGACCAATTCAGTTTGTCTGTGATGTGTATGCCGAGGAACTTAAAACTTGCTACCCTCTCCACTACTGTTCCATCGATGTGGATAGGGGGGTGTTCCCTCTGCTGTTTCCTGAAGTCCACAATCATCTCCTTAGTTTTGTTGACGTTGAGTGTGAGGTTATTTTCCTGACACCACACTCCGAGGGCCCTCACCTCCTCCCTGTAGGCCGTCTCGTCGTTGTTGGTAATCAAGCCTACCACTGTTGTGTCGTCCGCAAACTTGATGATTGAGTTGGAGGCGTGCGTGGCCACGCAGTCGTGGGTGAACAGGGAGTACAGGAGAGGGCTCAGAACGCACCCTTGTGGGGCCCCAGTGTTGAGGATCAGCGGGGAGGAGATGTTGTTGCCTACCCTCACCACCTGGGGGCGGCCCGTCAGGAAGTCCAGTACCCAGTTGCACAGGGCGGGGTCGAGACCCAGGGTCTCGAGCTTGATGACGAGCTTGGAGGGTACTATGGTGTTGAATGCCGAGCTGTAGTCAATGAACAGCATTCTCACATAGGTATTCCTCTTGTCCAGATGGGTTAGGGCGGTGTGCAGTGTGGTTGAGATTGCATCGTCTGTGGACCTATTTGGGCGGTAAGCAAATTGGAGTGGGTCTAGGGTGTCAGGTAGGGTGGAGGTGATATGGTCCTTGACTAGTCTCTCAAAGCACTTCATGATGACGGAAGTGAGTGCTACGGGGCGGTAGTCGTTTAGCTCAGTTACCTTAGCTTTCTTGGGAACAGGAACAATGGTGGCCCTCTTGAAGCATGTGGGAACAGCAGACTGGTATAGGGATTGATTGAATATGTCCGTAAACACACCGGCCAGCTGGTCTGCGCATGCTCTGAGGGCGCGGCTGGGGATGCCGTCTGGGCCTGCAGCCTTGCGAGGGTTAACACGTTTAAATGTCTTACTCACCTCGGCTGCAGTGAAGGAGAGACCGCATGTTTTCGTTGCCGGCCGTGTCAGTGGCACTGTATTGTCCTCAAAGCGGGCAAAAAAGTTGTTTAGTCTGCCTGGGAGCAGGACATCCTGGTCCGTGACTGGGCTGGATTTCTTCCTGTAGTCCGTGATTGACTGTAGACCCTGCCACATGCCTCTTGTGTCTGAGCCGTTGAATTGAGATTCTACTTTGTCTCTGTACTGACGCTTAGCTTGTTTGATAGCCTTGCGGAGGGAATAGCTGCACTGTTTGTATTCGGTCATGTTACCAGACACCTTCCCCTGATTAAAAGCAGTGGTTCGCGCTTTCAGTTTCACGCGAATGCTGCCATCAATCCACGGTTTCTGGTTAGGGAATGTTTTAATCGTTGCTATGGGAACGACATCTTCAACGCACGTTCTAATGAACTCACACACCGAATCAGCGTATTCGTCAATGTTGTTGTCTGACGCAATACGAAACATGTCCCAGTCCACGTGGTGGAAGCAGTCTTGGAGTGTGGAGTCAGCTTGGTCGGACCAGCGTTGGACAGACCTCAGCGTGGGAGCCTCTTGTTTTAGTTTCTGTCTGTAGGCAGGGATCAACAAAATGGAGTCGTGGTCAGCTTTTCCGAAAGGGGGGCGGGGCAGGGCCTTATATGCGTCGCGGAAGTTAGAGTAACAATGATCCAAGGTCTTTCCACCCCTGGTTGCGCAATCGATATGCTGATAAAATTTAGGGAGTCTTGTTTTCAGATTAGCCTTGTTAAAATCCCCAGCTACAATGAATGCAGCCTCCGGATGAATGGTTTCCAGTTTGCAAAGAGTTAAATAAAGTTCGTTCAGAGCCATCGATGTGTCTGCTTGGGGGGGGATGTATACGGCTGTGATTATAATCGAAGAGAATTCTCTTGGTAGATAATGCGGTCTACATTTGATTGTGAGGAATTCTAAATCAGGTGAACAGAAGGATTTGAGTTCCTGTATGTTTCTTTCATCACACCATGTCACGTTAGTCATAAGGCATACGCCGCCGCCCCTCTTCTTACCAGAAAGTTGTTTGTTTCTGTCTGCGCGATGTGTGGAGAAACCCGTTGGCTGCACCGCTTCGGATAGAGTCTCTCCAGTGAGCCACGTTTCCGTGAAGCAAAGAACGTTACAGTCTCTGATGTCCCTCTGGAATGCTACCCTTGCTCGGATTTCATCAACCTTGTTGTCAAGAGACTGGACATTGGCAAGAAGAATGCTAGGGAGTGGTGCACGATGTGCCCGTCTCCGGAGTCTGACCAGAAGACCGCCTCGTTTCCCTCTTTTTCTGAGTTGTTTTTTTTTTGGGTCGCTGCATGGAATCCACTCAGTTGTCCTGTTTGTAAGGCAGAACACAGGATCCGCGTCGCGAAAAACATATTCTTGGTAGTACTGATGGTGAGTTGATGCTGATCTTATATTCAGTAGTTCTTCTCGACTGTATGTAATGAAACCTAAGATGAGCTGGGGTACTAATGTAAGAAATAACACGTAAAAAAACAAAAAACTGCATAGTTTCCTAGGAACGCGAAGCGAGGCGGCCATCTCTGTCGGCGCCGGAAGTACAGTTGTACAACTAACTAGGTATCCCCCTTTCCCTTTCCCATTTAAAAGTTGCATCATGTTCCAGTATATATACAATATGTGCCTTGGTATGTAGTACACTAAAAATGATGAGTTCAACAAGGGTTCTTCTAAGATCCTCAAAGTTCTTCGAATAACCTTATGGTTCTTGACACTGAAAAAAGCCCCAGGTTCTTCCAAGAACCCCATTAGGAGGTGGGGTTCATTGTGGAACCTCCTTAGATGGTGGGGGTCCTTGCAGGACCCTAAATGCCCAACTGAAACTTTTGGATTTGAAAGGACAGCAGGTGCAGGCTGAAAAATGTATGATCTAAATTGATATTGTTTTACAATACCATCTATCTTTCACATTTGTGCAAATCTTTTTTAAACAGAAAATGGACACAATTCAATGGATATCAGTCAACAAAGAGGTGAGAATATGTTGGGCTATAAGAATATGTTGGGCTATAAGAATATGTTGGGCTATAAGAATATGTTGGGCTATAAGAATATGTTGGGCTATAAGAATATCTAGGCTATAAGAATATGTTGGGCTATAAGAATATGTTGGGCTATAAGAAAATGTTGGGCTATAAGAATATGTTGGGCTATAAGAATATCTAGGCTATAAGAATATGTTTTTATTTTTATTTTTTTTTATTTCACCTTTATTTAACCAGGTAGGCTAGTTGAGAACAAGTTCTCATTTGCAACTGCGACCTGGCCAAGATAAGGCATAGCAGTGTGAACAGATGTTGGGCTATAAGAATATGTTGGGCTATAAGAATATGTTGGGCTATGAGAATATGTTGGGCTATAAGAATATGTTGGGCTATAAGAATATGTTGGGCTATAAGAATATGTTGGGCTATAAGAATATGTTGGGCTATAAGAATATGTAGGCTATAAGAATATCTAGGCTATAAGAATATGTTGGGCTATGAGAATATGTTGGGCTATGAGAATATGTTGGGCTATAAGAATATGTTGGGCTATAAGAATATGTTGGGCTATGAGAATATGTTGGGCTATAAGAATATGTTGGGCTATAAGAATATGTAGGCTATAAGAATATGTTGGGCTATAAGAATATGTTGGGCTATAAGAATATCTAGGCTATAAGAATATCTAGGCTATAAGAATATGTTGGGCTATAAGAATATGTTGGGCTATAAGAATATGTTGGGCTATAAGAATATGTAGGCTATAAGAATATGTTGGGCTATAAGAATATGTTGGGCTATAAGAATATCTAGGCTATAAGAATATCTAGGCTATAAGAATATGTTGGGCTATAAGAATATGTTGGGCTATAAGAATATGTAGGCTATAAGAATATGTTGGGCTATAAGAATATGTTGGGCTATAAGAATATCTAGGCTATAAGAATATCTAGGCTATAAGAATATGTTGGGCTATGAGAATATGTTGGGCTATGAGAATATGTTGGGCTATAAGAATATGTTGGGCTATAAGAATATGTTGGGCTATGAGAATATGTTGGGCTATAAGAATATGTTGGGCTATAAGAATATGTTGGGCTATAAGAATATGTTGGGCTATAAGAATATGTTGGGCTATGAGAATATGTTGGGCTATGAGAATATGTTGGGCTATAAGAATATGTTGGGCTATGAGAATATGTTGGGCTATAATAATATGTTGGGCTATAAGAATATGTTGGGCTATAAGAATATGTTGGGCTATGAGAATATGTTAGGCTATGAGAATATGTTGGGCTATAAGAATATGTAGGCTATAAGAATATGTTGGGCTATAAGAATATGTTGGGCTATAAGAATATCTAGGCTATAAGAATATCTAGGCTATAAGAATATGTTGGGCTATAAGAATATGTTGGGCTATAAGAATATGTTGGGCTATAAGAATATGTAGGCTATAAGAATATGTTGGGCTATAAGAATATGTTGGGCTATAAGAATATCTAGGCTATAAGAATATCTAGGCTATAAGAATATGTTGGGCTATAAGAATATGTTGGGCTATAAGAATATGTTGGGCTATAAGAATATGTAGGCTATAAGAATATGTTGAAGGTTAGCTGTATTGGGTGCAGATGACTGAACTACTCACTTTTGTGTCTGTGTCTGCAGGTATACAGATGAGGAGGCATACAAAGAGGTATGAGCCAAAAAGGCAAACTCAGCTCAATCATTCATTGAATCAGATGGCTCATTCATCACATGCTCTGACATTGACAACTACTTTAATGATTTTTCATTAGAAATTTTAGCAAATTCAGACATGACATGCCAGAAACAAATGCTGAAACTACATGTAACAGTATAGATGTTACGCCTGTCCCCTCGCCCCGACCTGGGCGCAAACCAGGGACGCTCTTTACACGTCAACAGTCACCCTCGAAGCATCGCTCCACAAAAGCCGCGGCCCTTGCAGAGCAAGGGGAACCACTACTTCAAGGTCTCAGAGCAAGTGACATCACCGATTGAAACGCCACTAGCGCTAACTAGCTAGCCATTTCACATCGGCTACATACACATCCAAGTATAACTGAGCCAATTGTGAATGACAAGCATTGTAATTTTGAAATTCGTAAAGTGAGAGAAGGAGAAATTGTTGTTGTCTATCACGTCACCTGGGTCTAACAACCTGGATGGAGAATTACCCAGTATAATAGCAGACAATATTGCCACTCCTATCTATTTGACATCTCTTCAATCTAAGTTTATAAAAAAGTGTGTACCCTCAGGACCGGAGTTACCAACTTTGAGCCAACTTTGAAAACAATGATGTTTGACCAGATACTATTCTATTTTAAGTAAATAAAGTAACAACAGTCTTCCGTGCTTCTACACCTGCATTGCTTGCTGTTTGGGGTTTTAGGCTGGGTTTCTGTACAGCACTTTGAGATATCAGCTGATGTACGAAGGGCTATATAAATACATTTGATTTGATTTGATCTTTCACCACGTGCTAAGCATGACTGATGAATGGCTGAGAGAAATTGGAACTGGAAATAAAATATATAAAAAATATTTGCACAAACACAAATATGTATTTAGGTGGAGAAGTGTTTGGTGTCCTTGGCATGTTTATGGACAGTAAAACCCAGATAACTTAAGCAACGACTATTGAGAAGCAGACTGTAGAGACCATCCAAACACACACCAAAGGCTAAAGGGTGTTACACAATAGCCTTCATTTTAACAATGTCTAAAATGTCCCAATTTGACAGTACAAAGAAATTAAATAGATAATAGTTAAGTTTTAAAAAGTCCTTTAAGAGGGCTCCAATCCTGTGCTTGGTGTTAGTTGGCTCAGGAAACATTATCACGTATCATGTTGAGGTCAATGTCTATTCACAGTTGTTCAGTAGTTCAAGTATTCAACTTAATTCTAGATACTAATAAGCTACACTGATAACTAGCGCTTGGTTGCCAAATGTATAGGTGTCCCCATAATATTTTTTAGGAAGTGTGATCATAATCACTAATTTAGCGATCAACTGTAAATGTCCTTCCAAAAGAAAATTACCCCACTCCTGCTGATGTGAGCTGCTGAACAGTGCAATTGCACTTGAGATGCATTTATGGATATGAAAGTGAACTTGCCATTTAAAAAAAGTTTATCTAAGCGGTGAAGCGATCTACTGCCTACGTTTACAGTCAGGGTTTCAATACTTTGTATTGCACATTTAATTCAAGGACATAATTACATAGAATATATGACTAATAACGTACCCATGAATGAATCAGTTGATTTATCCACCTATCCATCTATCTATCTACAGTAGGGTCAAGATCACTAGCCAAACATTGTCGAACATTGCAATTAGAGGACATGAATAGAGCCACCATGATTCCATATTCTACATGTAAGAGACAGGTATTTGTTCTACATAGCAGTAACCAGAGCTGTCACCAAAAGGTGAAAGCATAATCATATAATTATGACACCTTATTTTCTAACAAAATGTGTGTAATTGTAACCTGTGTACACAGGATGGAACATTCATTGGGAAGTAAGGGCTTGTGGTAATGCCTGGGGCGGAATAAGTGGATTGCCATCAATTTAACCAACCACATGGTTTCCGTGTGTTTGAAGCCATTCCATTAGCTCTGTTCCAGCCATTATTATGAGCCGTCCTCCCACCAGC
Organism: Oncorhynchus mykiss; assembly: GCF_013265735.2. Lineage (NCBI taxonomy): Eukaryota > Metazoa > Chordata > Actinopteri > Salmoniformes > Salmonidae > Oncorhynchus > Oncorhynchus mykiss. Next base: position 696,421 of record NC_048586.1, on the reverse strand, counting down.
AGCCTCCTGTGGTACTGTAGTATATAATACTGGAGAAAATATATATATTACAGAAACATTTTTAGAAGCTAATCTTTATTTTAACAATGTCTAAAATGTCACAATTTGACAAATCCAAAGAATGAAAAAGACAACAGTTCTGTAAAGAAGTCCTTCAGGGAGGTTCCATGGTCACCCCAGGGCAGGAACACTCTGAGGGCTCCAATCCTTCGCAGCAGGTCTCTCCTGAATCTTGGGCCTTGTTGCATTGAGTTTAAAGACAATTATTCTCTCAGCAGATGGCACTGTTGAGCTGAGGCCCGGTAGGCCAAATACAAGGACTGAAAGATGGTCAAGTAAAGGAATAAAATAATATCCAAGCAAAACAAATGCTAAAGGAAAGGAAATAAGTAAATCATTTCACACCACTCAATGGGAAGTTCAACAAAACTTGGTAAGATATTTGAAAATACAAATAAATGGGGACGCAAGGGATAGCATCATCCGCTTCATCGGACAACTTCTGTAATGAGCACGTCATTGGTACTTCATGTTTGAGTTGTTTGTAAGCAGGAATCAGAAGGACAGAGTAATAATCTGATTTGTCAAATGGAGGGTGAGGGAGAGGTTTGTAGTTTACTATATTTAACCTTTTTTTGACAGGGAAGACATATTGAGACCTAGGTCTCTTTTCCAAATGTGCCTTGTATATTACAATATAACAATAAACATTGTACACACAAAACATCACCCAGAAAAAATGTTATATTCCTCCACAATAAATCCCCATTCAACATATTTTTTTTAAATGAATGACACCAGAACGTTAAGATGAACTGTATTTTGATGACACTGGAGGTGTTCAAGAGAACATTACCATTCCTTGTACTAAAGCCTACTTTCTTTTACATCAGGGCCATGTTCGATAGTCCAACATTTTCAAACATTGCAGATAGATATGCTATGAATAGAGCCAACTTGATTCCTTATTCTACATGTCAGAGAAGGGTGTTTGTTCTACATAGCATATTTGTATCTGAACATTCCAAAACTTTGCATGCTGTTGAATGTAAACCTGGTCAGTTTGTCAGGTGGCAGGTCACATTTGATCATGACCATAGGGGTACAGGGACAGTGTCGGAAAGAAAGCTTGTAGCAGCACAGTGACTCAATGGTCACCAGTTACTACAGCCAAAGTTATAAACCCCGCCTATTTCTACAATTTATCTTCTTAAAATGTGATTTTAAACGTGACCTGTAGCACATAATTGAATATGGAATCAATTGTTTGCGTCGTCTAGCTGCAATGTTCGACAATGTTTGGCTACTGATCTTGGTCCTACTGTAAGTGGATAGAAGGATAGGTGGCTAGATCATCTGATTAATTGATGGGCATGTTATTATTCTTATATTCTATATAATTATTTAATTAAATGTGCAATACAAAGTATTGTGCCTGGGACTATTTATTGACACCATGGCTGTAAAAGTAGGAAGAAGATTGCACACTTAGATAAACTTTTTTTAAATGGCACGTTCCCTTTCTCATCTATAAACGCATCTCAAGTGCAGGTGCGCTGTTCAAGCAGCTCACATCAGCAGGAGTGGGGTCATTTTCATTCGGAAGGGCGTCTACCGTAGCTTATCAGTGAAGCCTAGTAGTGTCTAGACATTGGGTTGAATATCTCCATGTCTAGAATAAAAACCTCCAGGCTACTGTTATGACTCAGTTAAATAAAAACAAATGGAATTACAGAAAAACAAATCCAGTGAAATCATCCTTTGGAGTAACGCACATGCTGGGGTAATAATTACATAACCAGTGTCTCTAGTTTCATATGAATAGGGCTAAAGGCGATTGAATACCTAAACTATTCTGAATAGACTTTAACCTTGTTGCCTGAGCCAGCTAACTCCAAGCACAGGATTGGAGCCCCCCTAAAATACTTATCCATTTCATTTTGGGGGAATTGTCAAATTGTTAAAATGTAGACTATTAAATGTAACATCATTAGCTTTCGGTGTGTGTTTGGATGGTCTTTACCGTCTTCTCAACAGTAGCTGTTTAAGTTATCTGCATTTTATATAAAACAAATACCATTGACACCACACACTCCTTCACCTTAAACCTCTTGGAACTACCCATCCCGGATCCGGGAGAATTGTCATCAACTACACTAATTAGCATAGCGATAATATATCAACCGGGACAATTGGCTTTTCAGTAGGAGCGAGAGGAAAAATGACTGCCTCTGTCTTTTACACAAGAATCACACTGAGAGCCCTCAGCTGGCCACTTACGCAATGTAGTCGTTTACGCTCATTCTTCAACATAAAGGCATGAAACTACGTCACAATGCTGTAGACATCTTAGGGAATCCGTAGAAAATGAATCTGGTTGATATCCCTTTCAGTGGCCAATAGGGGTGCATAGGAACACAATGGTTTCAAAACATGAGTCACTTCCTGATTGGATTTTTCTTAGGCTTTCGCCTGCAATATCAGTTCTGTTATACTCACAGACAATATTTTGACAGTTTTGGAAACTTTAGAGTGTTTTCTATCCTAAGCTGTCAATTATATGCATATTCTAGCATCTGGTCCTGAGAAGTAGGAGGTTTACTTTGGGAACGTTATTTTTCCAAAAATAAAAATAGTGCCCCCTAGTTTCAAGAGTTAACAAAAGCACTTCTGAAAATATTTGTAATATATTTTATTTAAAGTATTTTATACTACAGTACTGATGGACAGAAAGCTGAAATTGTGAGCGGTTTTGTTAAATCACCAGCACACAGCACCCTCCGAAAGTAGACATGAAGAGTGGGCCACCTCGCGGAACTCAGGCATGTCTCTGAAGACCTTACAAATGTTGTTAGGGAGTATCTACGTCAGCCAGGACCACCTTCATCAGAACTTTTTTAATATGTTTTGTTAGAACTAAAGAATAAGGAATACATCATATGTTGGAACTTTATTATCTCAGTGCTGCAAAGACTTATCATTGCGTTAAGTCTTTAGTGGTCAGTAACAATAATGCATTAGTAAGTGTACTAAGACATTTACTTAAACATGTTTGAAAGAAATTAAATGCTATTGACCGAATAATACCTGAATCAATGTTGATGACAGACAGCCTTGGCAGCCGTTTGAAGAGCAATCTATTAGACACTCACATCTATGATAATTTACTTATCATAGCATAAACGTGGCCTGTGGTCACCAATGATGAGTTCTCTGTCTCACCTGTGTGAATGAACATAAATGCTCAGCTTATAAAGGTGAAGCCTTAAAACCTCTCTGGGATATGTGGGACGGTAGCGTCCCACTTGGCCAAAAGCCAGAGAAAATGCAGAGCTCCAAATTCAAATAAATTCCTATAAAATTCAAACTTTCATGAAATCACACATGTAAGATAGCAAATTAAAGCTACACATGTTGTGAATCCAGCCAACGTGTCAGATTTCAAAAATGATTTTCGGCGAAAGCAAACGATGCTATTATCTGATGATAGCACCATAGTAAACAAAGAGAGAAACCATATTTCAACCCTGCAAGTGCGACACAAAACGCAGAAATAAAAATATAAAACATGCCTTACCTTTTGACGAGCTTCTTCTGTTGGCACTCCAATATGTCCCATAAACATCACAAATGGTCCTTTTGAAAGATTAATTCCATCCATATATACCCAAAATGTCAATTTATTTGGCCCATTTGATCCAGAAAAACACCTGTTCCAACTTGCGCAACATGACTACAAAATATCTCAAAAGTTACCTGTAAACTTTGCCAAAACATTTCAAACTACTTTTGTAATACAACTTTAGGTATTTTTTAAAGTAAATAATATATCAAATTGAAGACGGGATGATCTGTGTTCAATACAGGAAGAAAACAAACTGACGCTAGCTTTCTGGTCACTTGCCTCTATCAAACAGTACACATGAAGTGACCCTCGTTTTGAACAGGGCTACTTCTTCATTACACAAAGAAATAACCTCAACCAATTTCTAAAGACTGGTGACATCCAGTGGAAGCGGTAGGAACTCCAAGCAAGTCCCTTAGAAATCTGGATTCCCAATGAAACCTCATTGAAAAGAGAGTGACCTCAAAAAAATAATCTGAATGGTTTGTCCTCGGGGTTTCGCCTGCTACATAAGTTTGGTTATACTCACAGACATGATTCAAACAGTTTTCTATCCAAATACTAATAATATGCATATATTATCTTCTGGGGATGAGTAGCAGAACGTTAAATTTGGGCATGCTTTTCATCCAAAATTCCAAATGCTGCCCCCTATCCTAGAGAAGTTTTAATTGCCAAAGAGAAAAACCTGACAGGCAAGAGAGGAGGGAGCGCATAATTCCAAACAAGTTGTGTCATTAAGATTCAGGTGTTTATGCGAGTGTTTCAATCAGAATCAGATCTTATTATTTTTACTGGATGTTTTCTTTGGGCTGCATACACAATTAGTCAGTCTAGGATAGGGCATAGCCTTAGGGTTGTGTTGTGTAAAATGTAAGCATCATTACAAGGGATGGTATCGCTCTCTTGAACATCGTGACAACAATATATGAAGCTCACATTTTGGGGGGACAGCAGGGCCATGTTCGGTAGCCGAACATTGTCGAACATCGCAGATGCAAGGAATAGAGCTGATGTGATAAGTAGTCTACATGTCAGAGAGGTTTGTTTACGATCAGAGGACCACTGATTCGAGCCCAGTAGGAGCCTTTACAGGCTCAAATAACCGACAAGTCAGCCTGTTACCAACCCTTAGTAAACTTCTGGAAAAAATTGTATTTGACCAGATACAATGCTATTTCACAGTAAACAAACTGACAACAGAATTTCAGTATGCTTATAGGGAAGGACACTCAATAATTGTCACGACATCCGCCGAAGTTGGTGCCTCTCCTTGTTCGGGCGGCGTTCGTCGTCACCGGCTTTCTAGCTGCCACCGATCCATGTTTCTGTTTTCCATTTGTAATGTCTTGAGTGTACACACCTGGTTCCCATTAAGTTACTATTATTTCCCTATTTAACCCTCTGGTTCCCATTATGTTTTGTACGTGATAATTCCTGTTATGTGTTAGTCGTGCATGTTAGGGTTTGTTATCCCTACGTGGATTTATTGTACTGTTTTTTTCCGCGAGTAAAGTACGTTGGGGCTTCCCTGGTTGGCCTATTATGACTCCACTATTTGTTGGCAACAGAGTGCTCTCAAGGGATGGTCACGTCAGTGTTCAGGGAGGTGTATAGGTGTTTCCATAGGTGCAACTACGGTGGAAAGTCCAAACCAGGTCTCCACCATGTAGTTCCCCCCTGAATATGCCGATTTGGCTCTCGCCTTCTGTAAAAAGAAGGCAACTCAACTAGCACCCCATTGACGGGGGAATTGTGCGACAAATCTCCAGGTAGACGCAGCACTTCCCAGGAGTCAATTGTATCCTCTGTCACAGGAGGAGTCGGCGGCTATGGAAACATATGTCACCGAATCTCTGGGACAGGGATACATTCGGCCTTCCACTTCACCTGCCTCTTCCAGTTTCTTTTTTATGAAGAAGAAGGATGGTGGTTTACGCCCGTGTATTGACTATAGGGGTTTAAATCAGATTACAGTGAAGTATAGTTACCCTCTGCCTCTCATAGCCAGTGTGACCGAGTCATTGCATGGGGGACGCTTCTTCACCGAATTGGTGCGTATTTGGGAGGGGGATGAGTTGAAGACTGCATTTAGTACCACCTCTGGGCACTATGAGTACCTCGTCATGCCATATGGGTTGATGAATGTTCCATCTGTCTTCCAATCATTTGTAGATCAGATTTTCAGAGACCTGCACTGGCAGGGTGTAGTGGTGTATATCGACAACATTCTAATATACTCTGCTACACGCGCCGAGCATGTGTCTCTGGTGCACAAGGTGCATGGTCGACTGTTGCAGCGAGACCTGTATGTTAAGCCTGAGAAATGTCTGTTCTTCCAACAGTCCGTCTCCTTCCTAGGGTACCGCCTGTCCGAGTCAGGGGTGGAGATGGAGAATTACCGCATTTCAGCCGTGTGTAATTTGCCGACTCCAACCACGGTAAAGGAGGTGCAGCGGTTCTTAGGGTTTGCCAACTACTACCGGAGGTTTATCTGGGGCTTTGGTCAGGTCATTGCTGAAGGGGGGACCGGTGCGACTGCAGTGGTCCGCTGGGGCGAACAGAGCTTTTTGTCAACTGAAGGCTCTGTTTACCTTGGCTCCTGTGTTGGCTCATCCTGATCCCTCCTTAGTGTTCATAGTTGAGGTGGACGCGTCAGAGGCTGGGATAGGAGCTGTGCTGTCTCAGCACTCGGGTATGCCACTTAAACTCCGCCCCTGTGCGTTCTTTTCGAAGAAGCTCAGCCCGGCAGAGTGAAACTAGGATGTGGGGGACCGGGAGCTGTTGGCTATTGTTGGGGTTCTGAAAGAGTGGAGGCATTGGCATTCTCATTTTGACTGACCACCGCAATCTGGAGTACATCCGGGCGGCGAGGAGATTGAATCCTCCCCAGTCAAGGTGGGCCATGTTCTTCACCCGTTTGTGTTCTTCCGATAAGCACGAGGAGTGGTCTCAGGTCTCCAACCTGACTCTGCTCCACTCCCCATGTGCTTCCCCCCAAAAATGTTTTGGGGCTGCCTCTTGTGCCTTTCGCGCTGCCGTGCTGCCTCCTCATATCGCCGCCGCTCAGCTTTCGCTGCCTCCAGCTCTGCCTTGGGGCGGCGATATTCCCCAGCCTGTGCCCAGGGTCCCTTGCCATCAAGTATCTCTTCCCATGACCAGGAGTCCTGCGATCACTGCTGCTGCTGCTGCCCGTTACCACGCTGCTTGGTCCTTGGTTGGTGGGTGTTTCTGTAAGGGTTTTCTTCTGACGAAGAGGAGTAGTATGAAGGATCGGAGGACCAATGCGCAGCATGGTAAGTGTCCATAATGTTTTTTAATAAAGACAATACACTCGAACAAAACAACAAACGATTACGTGAATTTACAAAACCGAAAACAGTACCCTGTTTGCCAAACACTCACACGGAAAACAAACTCCCACAACTCAAAAGTGAAACCAGGCTACCAAAGTATGATTCTCAATCAGGGACAACGATTGACAGCTGCCTCTGATTGAGAACCATACTAGGCCGAACACAGAAATCCCAAATTATAGAAAAAACGAACATAGACAACCCATCCAACTCACGCCCTGACCATACTAAAACAAAGACATAACAAAGGAACTAAGATCAGAACGTGACGGTTATGCGTTAGTCGTGCGCGTTAGGGTTTATTACCCCTATACTTTTTATTTTCCCAGAGTAAAGTACGTTATTTTTACTCAGTTCTGTTTCCCGCACTTGACTCCGTCCTCACCTATACACCACTGACGCTGACAAAAATAAAGCCATACTCTTCCTTCAACACTATCAACAAGGCAGGTCCTACAGACCCTAGTTTTGTCACACCTTGACTACTGTTCAGTCGCGTGGTCAGGTGCCACAAAAAAGAAAAAAGAAAAAAATAATTTAAATTGGCTCAGAACAGTGCAGCATGGCTGGCCCTTGGTTGTACACAGATAACTAATATTAATAATATGCATGTCATCTCTCCTGGCTGAAAGTGGACGAGATTGACTTCATCACTACTTTTATTTGTGAGAGGTATTGACATTTTGATTTCACTGAGCTGTCTGTCTAAACTACTGGCACACAGCTCGAACATACATACATAACCCAGAAGACATGCCACAAGAGGTCTCTTCACAGTCCCCAAGTCCAGAAAACCAGATGGCTAGCACGCACTTCAGGACGAGTATGGAGAGCTGACTTAGGTGACATCAAATCGAGGACACGCTCCGTCGGGCGAATGTCGTGCCTCATGCACCAACACAGTAACTCTCTTATTACTCTCTCCTCCAATCTCCCCATCAACTCCTTCACGGTCTCTGCTTTGCTTCCTTCGCTCACCTCCAATTTCACCCTGACTGGCTCGGGTTCCATCGTCGGCCGACCGTCCCGTGTGCCACCCCCCAAAAAATTGTATTGGGGCTGCCTCTCGGGCTTCCTTGCTGCCTCCGCTCTCCTGGCTGCCTCCACCTGTTCCCATGGGAGGCGATCCCTTCCAGCCAGGATCTCCTCCCATGTGTAGGATCCCTTGCGGTCCAGGATGTCCTCCCATGTGTAGGATCCCTTGCGGTCCAGGATGTCCTCCCATGTCCAGTCCTCTCTTCCACGCTGCTTGGTCCTTTGGTGGTGGGTAGTTCTATAACGGCTGTTGGAAGAAGAAGGTGTGGACCAAAGCGCAGCGTGGTAAGTGTTCATGATTTAATAATAGAACTGAACAACAAAGAGAACGAACAAAACCAAAACAGTTCTATCTGGTGCAGACACAAAAACAGAAAACAACTACCCACAAAACACAGAGACAACGATAGACAACGATAGACAACTGCCTCTGATTGAGAACCACACCCGGCCAAACACACAGAAATAGAAAACTTAGAACACACAACATAGAATGCCCACCCCAACTCACGCCCTGACCAAACCAAAATAGAGACATAAAAGGATCTCTAAGGTCAGGGCGTGACAGGTTGTGAGGCCGGTTGGACGTACTGCCAAATTCTCTAAAACAACATTGGAGGCAGCTTATGTTGAATGCACCAAGCTGTCTGTTTATTAAAACTACTAACACACAGCCGACACCCATGCCTACCCCACAAGTCATGCCACCAGAGGTCTCTTCACAATCCCCAAGTCCAGAACAGACTATGGGAGGCACACAGTACTACATAGAACCATGACTACATGGAACTCTATTCCACATCAAGTAACTCATGCAAGCAGAGAAAAGAGAAAAATACCCCTTATGGAACATCAGTGACTGTGAAGACACACACACACACACAGGCACATACACATGCATACTGTACACACAAACATGATAACATACACACTATACACACATGGATTTTGTGTTGGAGATATGTGGTAATGGCCTGAGGGCACACACTTAATGTGATGTGAAATCTGTTGTGAAACGTATTGCAATGGTTTTAAAATGGTATAACGGCCTTAATTTTGTTGGACGCCAGGAAGAGTACCTACTTCCTTGGCATCAGCTATTTGGGATCCATAATAAATACAAATCCCTAAACAGCAGCAGCTCACCGATTTCAACAGCTCTCCAACACAGTTAGACTTCCAATACTGCCGAAACAAGCACTTAGTGTGTCTGCTAACCCAGGTTAGCGCTGATCTGATTGAATCCTGGCCCTAATCTCGGAACCCAGAACCATATCTTGTGGCGCCGGCCAGCTACTTGATTTGACCTTAATGTTCACAGTCTGAGATTATATCTTATCATATGTGACCGGTGACCTCCCATCAATTTAATCAATCACTGCAATTCGGGGATGTAATGGCTGTCAAAGTTATTAACAGGCGAAGCTTGACCAGATCACACCATGCAAAACTCAACGTAGGTAGTTGAACTCTTATATCAAGGGGTAACTTCAAGCAACATTATACCCTTCAACTCCTAAATTTATCTGACTTCTCTCTTTGGCTTTTTGAAAAGCCAGAAGTCATCTGAATACGCATTCCCCTAACTACTCACTGAGAGAAATGCATTTTCTCTTGAGTACTTGACTTGTGAACTCCCGCTCCTCTCGTCTCCTCTGTTGTCCTCTCCTACTCTTTCCCCTCTTCTTCTCTCCTCTCCTCCTGTCTGTCACTTGCTTCCCTTCTCTTCTCTCGTCTCTCTCCTTCCCCTCTCGTCTCTTCTTTTCTCTTCTCCTCCCCTCTGCTATCTCATCCCATCTCATCTAGTCTCCTCTCTCCATCTCCTCTCCTCCATTCGCCTCTCCCTTCTTCCTTTACCCTATCCTGTCATCCCCCATACCTCCATCATATCAGAGGAGACAGATTTTTTCTTGTTCTACATTCACATAGGAACAGCAAGTTACAGAGTTTAGGGTACATACCCAGAGGGCGTTTTTGGGCACGTAAAAGGTACTGTGCTAAAAACCAAGATCATTATTCATTCAGGTACTGGAATCAAAAGGACTAGAGAGAAAAGTAGAGAAACTGTTCTTCCTCCTCTCCCTTTTAATACTGTCTGAAAAAAATGGATCCTGATTCCGTGACTGAGCAGAATTGGAACAGTTGAATTGAAACTGGAACACTTGCCATTTCCCTTGATGGGCCTCCTCCAGCATTCTAATCTGCTTTTGTTCTCCCTCCTTACCCAAGCTGAGTGGGTCGCAGTATTGCCAGGATTGAAATGCATTGGACTTTCATTTTGGGGCTAAGATAAAAAATAAATATAGAGAAATGGAAAATGTAGCACGACTCATGAATGATAAGGCTGTTTGGTCGCAGCTGGAACACACAGATACGCTTGAGAAGTTATTACGCCCGGGGTGACAGGAGACCAAGTTTTCAGGCCCTACATTCATTACTCCTGCTTCACTGTTAAGACTGAACATGAACTTGAATACTGATGTCGAGTTAATTCTCCTGCATTCTCCTCTGAGATTAAAATGTGTGTTTTTGAAGAGGATGAGTGGAGTTAAATGATACGACACCTTAGATTGGATGCTATCATTGCTGGCCATGCTCCCGACCTAGTCAATGACCTGCCTAAGCTTATCTGTCTATGAGACGATCAGACTATTCTATTTCTCTAGATGCCACGTTACACCATAGAGGAGGGTAGGCTTTGTATTTGCCTTAGCTGGGACATACCTGGTATGTACATGGTATTAACTCGGAAACCATGTAAATGATAGATACTTACCTCAAAGAATTCAACACAAATATTGTATCTTTCCTTCCTCGTTAATTGACAAAGGTATCGCTATGCATAGCCTTGCATTACTTACCAATTGTGTTGAATTCTTTGAGGTACGTACCAGAAAGTATCCAGTCAGGCAGCTTGAAAAAGATGTGTATCACCATCCAGGCCGATGTCACAGAAGTGGCATGTTAGGGAGATGTCAATAAATGCAATATGTACCTTTCGTCACCAAAGCCATGTTAGCATTCACTGCATTGCACAACCATTTTGTTAGTGCCATATTGATATTTGGAAATTCACATACAATATTTAGTTAATAGCCATTGATTGTAATACCTCCAGGGTCCTGTGGTGAAATGACTGCTATCCATTGTATTGGGCAACAGCTTTCTTCCCGGGCCATGTTCACAAAGAGTCTTCAGAGTAGGAATAGTGGACCAGCTCCTCGTTGTCAATGCAATCATATTCATTTCTTATCACCAATACATCATTAAACTGGCAGGGAATGAAGTAGTTTGACAAAATGTGTTCAATAGTAAATAACTAGTCTTTAAAGTATAGCTAGCTAGCAAATACATAGTTGTTATTTTCTAGAAACCTAGCTACAGTCCACTACTGAGATCAGAGACTGATGTTGTGAGTTCGGTAACGTTAGCTAGCTTCCCCCCAGCAGTTTCAATCTAGCTATTGGCATTTTTAGCAACTTTCTCAATCAGATGGATAGCTATCAAATATATACATTTTCCCCTCACATCTAAAGTTGCCTAAAAGCTTGCCAGCTGATGGTAAAGTAGAGTGAATAAGTCAGAAGCCAGCTAGCAATGCCAAGTTCATGCCTTTTACCCCCCCAAACGAATGTACACAAATAAGGGACAATTACCTTGAAGAAGATAGTTTTGGTATTATTTTAGTGCTTCAGGCTCAGAAGTAATAGCTACTTGTTTGTAGAATGGGCTTCTTCTCCAGATGTTGTCACCAGTCAGCTCCAGGGTCTTTCTACTGAATTGTCACGAATCCCTCCGGAACTGTGTCATTACGCACACCTGGTCCACATTTCCACTGATTGTAATTGTATATATGTGCCCTTTGGTTCACCGTTGGAGTGCCGATTATTGTACCAATGTCCGTTGTGCCTGTGAGTACCTGTGCCTTGTTGATTTGGCTTTCTTGCCGCTTGTATTGCGCAGATGACTACGGGTCTCTTCCCTTGTGGTACTCCTCGCTCTTTTGTTTGGGTCTCAACCCTGTGTTTTGTATACGTGTTTGCTTGATCTTCTTGATTTACATGGCACGCTGTAATTTTGGTGAAATAAAAAACCCTATTAAGCATTCCTGCGCCTCTCTCCCGATCCTTCACACAACGTGACATGAATTAACATCACAGACAAAATCATAGGCTGCATCAACCACTTGAGGGGGTGTTGCATACCAGCGCACGTACTTGGGGGGGGGGGGGATTTTACTTTTAATATGGCCGACTTCAAAAAGTCCCATCTGAGGGGCTATTGGAGCAAAGATAAGAGACACAAAATGATCAGCTGTATGGATGCCATTTGCAAATATCTACACATTTTCCTCTGTGTGTGTGTGTGTGTGCGTGCGTGCGTGCGTTCGTGCCTGCCTGCCTGCCTGCCTGCCTGCCTGCCTGTCTGTCTGTCTGTGTGTGTGTGCGTGTATGAGTGCCTGTGTGTCAGTGTGCAAGTGCATGCTGTGTGTTAGCGTGTGTATGAAATGCCATTGCTTTGCCTTCCCTACCAAGCTGTTTGTGTATTGGAAACATCAAACTGATAGTCCTGACATGAAATTAAGGACAGATTTAAAAAAGCCTCGTCCTCCCTCCCTGATATAATTATAATTTACTATGGTTCAAATCAAATCAAATGTATTTATATAACTCTTCTTACATCAGCTGATATCTCAAAGTGCTGTACAGAAACCCAGCCTAAAACCGCAAACAGCAAGCAATGCAGGTGTAGAAGCACGTTGGCTAGGAAAAACTCCCTAGAAAGGCCCAAACCTAGGAAGAAACCTAGAGAGGAACCAGGCTATGAGGGGTGGCCAGTCCTCTTCTGGCTGTGCCGGGTGGAGATTATAACAGAACATGGCCAAGATGTTAAAATGTTCAGCATGGTCAAATAATAATAATCACAGTAGTTGTCGAGGGTGCAGCAAGTCAGCACCTCAGGAGTAAATGTCAGTTGGCTTTTCATAGCCGATCATTGAGTATCTCTAACGCTCCTGCTGTCTCTAGAGAGTTGAAAACAGCAGGTCTGGGACAGGTAGCACGTCCGGTGAACAGGTCAGGATTCCATAGCCAAAGGCCGAACAGTTGAAACCAGCCAGGTGGACTGGGGACAGCAAGGAGTCATCATGCCAGGTAGTCCTGAGGCATGGTCCTAGGGCTCTCTCTCCGAGAGAGAGAAAGAAAGAGAGAATTAGAGAGAGCATACTTAAATTAACACAGGACACCGGATAAGACAGGAGAAGTACTCCAGATATAACAAACTGACCCTAGCCCCCCGACACAAACTACTGCAGCATGAATACTGGAGGCTGAGACAGGAGGGTTCAGGAGACACTGTGGCACCATCCGATGATACCCCCGGACAGGGCGAAACAGGCAGGATATAACCCCACCCACTTTGCCAAAGCACAGCCCCCACACCACTAGAGGGATAGCTTCAACCACCAACTTACCATCCTGAGACAAGGCCGAGTATAGCCCACAAAGATCTCCGCCACGGCACAACCCAAGGGGGGGCACCAACCCAGACAGGAAGACCACATCAGTGACTCAACCCACTCAAGTGACGCACCCCTCCTCGAGACGGCATGGAAGAGCACCAGTAAGCCAGTGACTCAGCCCCTGTAATAGGGTTAGAGGCAGAGAATCCCAATGCAGAGAGGGGAACCGGCCTTGACAGAGACAGCAAGGGCGGTTCGTTGCTCCAGAGCCTTTCCGTTCCCCTTCACACTCCTGGGCCAGACTACACTCAATCATATGACCTACTGAAGAGATGAGTTTTCAGTAAAGACTTAAAGGTTGAGACTGAGGTGAGTTTTCAGTAAAGACTTAAAGGTTGAGACTGAGGCTGACGTGTAGGTATGTACGGCAGGACCAAATCGGAAAGATAGGTAGGAGCAAGCCCATGTAATGCTTTGTAGGCTAGCAGTAAAACCTTGAAATCAGCTCTTGCCTTAATTAATAATTATCCTGTTATGGCTGCTGTCCCCGTACAGGGACCAACATCAGGGGAAATTTCAGAGTGACAACTAAAAATACAATTTTGTAACATTAAACATTCTTGAAAATGCAAGTGTCTTACACTGTTCAAAAGATTAGAATCTTGGTAATCAAACTACGTTTTCCAATTTAAAATAGCTATTACAGAGAACAAATCCCATGCTTTTGTTTGAGAAGAGCAATCAAGAACAGAAACATTTTCCGCCATGACAGTTTTTAGACTTTCACATCTGAAGGTAAAATTATGACTTACATTCTGATATCTTGCTCTTATTTCTCTTCCTGAGTATCCCATTGATCAAATGAAGTGCCGTTTTCTTTGATAAAATTCATTTTTATAGCCTAAATCTAAACATTTTGTAAACTATTTGTGCTGTGAATTCCATCTCTATCATTTTTTTACGGAGCATTCGGCGTGATTCGCCCATGTAAACAATCGTTTATATAGTCATGGTGGGTTTCAGTGCATTCCTCTGGATGTTTGCAACACAGTCAAACAAACATCATTGTTTTTTTTGCGGGGAGAATTGACTGAAGTGAGCTGATTTGAAGACAACGATAAATGACTACCTGACACACCAATAATTTTAGCGGAGCTTCATTGATTATCCATCAAAATTATCTCCAGCATCCTATCTGACTGTGTGGCTATTCTAGTACATGTGAAAGATGATACTACAACAATAAAAAACAGAAAATGTATGCTCTTTTCTTCCACCAGATCTACAGTGTTATCGTCTCCTACATTCAATTAACATTTCCACAAACTTCAGAATGTTTCCATTCAAATGATACCAAGAATATGCATATCCTTGCCTCTGAAATTGAGAACAAAGGGATGCAGCCATACAGGAAGCCAGTGTAGGGAGGCTAGCACTGGAGTGATATGATCGCATTTTTTGGTTCTAGTCAGGATTCTAGCAGCCGTATTTAGCACAAACTGAAGTTTATTTTGTGCTTTATCCGTGTAGCCGGAAAGTAGAGCATTGCAGTAGTCTAACCTAGAAGTAACAAAAGTATGGATGAATTTTTCTGCATCATTTTTTAGAGAGAAAGTTTCTGATTTTTGCAATGTCCGTAGATGGAAAAAAGCTGTCCTTGAAACAGTCTTGATATGTTCGTCAAAAGAGAGATCAGGGTCCAGAGTAACGAGGTCCTTCACAGTTTTATTTGAGCCGACTGTACAACCATCAAGATTAATTGTCAGATTCAACAGAAGATCTCTTTGTTTCTTGGGACCTAGAACAAGCATCTCCGTTTTGTCCGAGTTTAAAAGTAGAACGTTTGCAGCCATCCACTTCCTTATGTCTGAAACACAGGCTTCTAGCGAGGTTAATTGTGGGGCTTCACCATGTTTCATTGAAATGTACAGCTGTGTGTCATCTGCATAGCAGTGAAAGTTAACATTATGTTTTCGAATGACATCCCCAAGAGGTGAAATATATAGTGAAAACAATAGTGGTCCTAAAACGGAACCTTGAGGAACACTGAAATGTACAGTTGATTTGTCAGACCATTCACAGAGACAAACTGATATCTTTCCAACAGATAAGATCTAAACCAGGCCATAACTTGTCCGTGTAGACCATTCATTGATTTAAATTATTTAAAAAATATATATATTTCTACAGTTTACATACTGTATCAGCTCTACTCCGAGCATGCACTGAATAAATGGCAAGTGTCTTCACTAACATTTTCAACCTGTCCCTGACTGAGTCCGTAATACCAACATGTTTCAAGCAGATCACCATAGTCCCTGTGCCCAAGAACACAACGGTATCCTGCCTAAATCACCAACAAACTATCATGGTCTAAACACACCAAGGCAGTGGTGAAGAGGGCACAACAAAGCCTATTCCCCCTCAGGAGACTGAAAAGATTTGGCATGGGTCCTCAGATCCTCAAAATGTTCTACAGCTGCTCCATCGAGAGGATCCTGACTGGTTGCATCACTGCCTGGTATGGCAACTGCTCGGCCTCCGGTCGCAAGGTATTACAGAGGGTAGTGCGTATGGCCCAGTACATCACTGGGGCAAAGCTTCCTGCCAACAAGGACCTCTATACCAGGAAGGCCCTAAAAATTGTCAGAGGAAGGCCCTAAAAATTGTCAAAGACTGCAGCCACCTTAGTCATAGACTGTTCTCTGTGCTACCCTATGGCAAGCGGTACCGGAGCGCCAAGTCTAGGTCCAAAAAGCTTCTTAACAGCTTCTACCCCCAAGCCATAAGACTCCTGAACAGCTAATCAACTGGCTACCACACTATTTGCATTATTCCCCCCCCCCCCTCCCCCTTCTTTTACACTGCTGCTACTCTCTGTTTATTATCTATACATAGTCACTTTAACGCTATCTACATGCACGTATTACCTTAATTACCTCAACTAACCTGTGCCCTCGCATATTGACTATGTACCGGTATCCTCTGTATATAGCCTCCACATTGACTCTGTACCGGTACCCCCTGTCTATAGCCTCCACATTGACTCTGTACCGGTACCCCCTGTCTATAGCCTCCATATTGACTATGTACCGGTATCCTCTGTATATAGCCTCGCTACTGTTATTTTACTGCTGCTCTTTAATTATTAGTTATTTTTATTTAAATGTTTAGCTTATCTATTTTTTACTTAACGCTTTTTTTCCTTAAAACTGTATTGTTGGCTAAGAGCTTGTATAAGTAAGCATTTCTCTGTAAGGTCCACACCTGTTGTATTCGGGGCGTGTGACAAATACAATTTGATTAGATTTGCAGGGGAAAATAAAAGGCCACTCTTAAATGTGCACTGGGGCTTTAAAATATGTAGCTCGTAGTGGAAGAATGATAGAAGGTGATACTCGCAAATGGTGACTAGCTGGCGTGGGAGCACAGCGTGATTACTCAATCATGATTTATGACATTGTTTGGATGACTGACCCTTTGTGGGCTATCACAGGGATCAAACACACCTTATCTATGGTTTTCTCCGGGGAGGACGTTCCCACAAAATCCTGGAAGCACAGACACCATTGGAGGTGTGAAGACAGATTAAAACGTGAATTCGACTAAATTAATGTTACTGTGGGAATTTAATTGTTATGTTTGGATTGTTTCTAGAGTTCATAAAGAGCGCAGCGAATTAACATCTGCTAACAATGTATATGTGACAAATAAAATGTGATTTCTCTCCGAGGCACATACCCCAAACTATTTAATAAAATTCCATATTGCATTCTGTCTCTGTTGTTCATCCACTTAATCCTGTATTTGATTGAACTAGCGAGCTGGCTAAATTTGGAACATTTGCAAAAATGTTAATTGATGTACTATACATTGTCCCTTTCAAATACAGAAATGAAATAAAATACATTGTCATAATTTTGGGATCTGCAGTGTGTGGCCAAAACCGTATTGCTCTTCTAACCAAAATAAATGGTTGACAGCCAATGAGCACAAATTCTGAAGTATTCAAATAGCCACTTACCAGCATGTTGTCTGTTGCTGTTTCATTGTCCTGCTTTTATCCCCACCACCTTTCCACATGCATCAGCTGAAGGCTCTGTCTAACCTCTGCCAGGGAGCAGGATCTCATCTGATAGTAAAGAAAGAAAAGTCCATGACAGTGTGACTATGGCAAAGGCTGCTCCCAAGTGCTTTATTCCTGCACCACAATGGACAACGTTTCGGGGTTTCGTCAGGATCTAATCTGACATTGTTTTACCTGCAGGTGCTTGGAAGACAAGCTCCAGGGAGATTTCAATAAAGCTTTTGAAATTCAAGGACTAGCTTTACTTTGCATTTGCATGATATGCGAAGGGTTTCATGTTTTTTTCAATAGGGGTTAAAACATCAAGGACTAAGCTAAATCATAAAACACTACATTTACACATTAAACTAAATGTCTTGAATGCATACTGTCACTTCACCATTATTTTAACTTTTGAGTTATCAAGTAACATTTCCTTTTGCAAACTTTTCATGCTAAGTAAATCTGTCCCTTTATCTCTACTGGTTGAATTACTGTTTGACCAACAGCCAACCCTCCCGATCAGTTACAACAAACTTTTCACGCTTAGAAAATCTGTCCCTTTATCTCTACTGGTTGAATTACTGTTTGACCAACAGCCAACCCTCCCGATCAGTTACAACAAACTTTTCACGCTTAGTAAATCTGTCCCTTTATCTCTACTGGTTGAATTACTGTTTGACCAACAGCCAACCCTCCCGATCAGTTACAACAAACTTTTCACGCTTAGTAAATCTGTCCCTTTATCTCTACTGGTTGAATTACTGTTTGACCAACAGCCAACCCTCCCGATCAGTTACAACTGTTTGTCCATTGGGGTAAATTGCATTAAGATTTAAATGAATAGACGGGACACAAGAACATGTCGTTTTTAGATTCTGGTGAATGACTTCAGTGGACAGAGCTCTGCTGTAGTGTCGATTGGCTCATACATGTAGATGCCTGATATGATGTATTCAAGTTCAAGGGCTAGATTCTATCAAATATGCGTAAGCTGACACATAGATGTTGTTTTGCCGGTGTCGGAGGTGGAACTTCTAATGGGATTTGCTGGATATAAAGTCTGGTGTGGTTTTGTTGCATACAATTACAGTTTCCGCAAATCGTTTGTGGATTTGACAGCCACCAATAATGGATTCGACACATCTCCTTTGCATAGAGTTGATCAAGTTGTTGATTATGACATATGGAATGTTGTCCCACTCCTCTTCAATGGCTGTGAGAAGTTGCTGGATATTGGCGGGAACTGGAACACGCTATCGTACACGTCGATCCAGAGCATTCCAAACATGTTCAAAGGGTGACATGTCTAGTGAGTATGCAGGCAATGGAAGAATTGGGACATCTTCAGCTTCTGGGAATTGTGTACAGATCCTTGCAACATGGGGCCATGCATTATCATGCTAAAACATGAGGTGAATGTCGGCAGACAATTGGCCTCTTGATCTCGTTACGGTATCTCTGTGCATTCAAATTGCCATCGCTAAAATGCAATTGTGTTCATTGTCCGTAGCTTATGCCTGCTCATACCATAACCCCACAGCCACCATGGGGTTATGGTATGCGGTAGATCCACCTTATCCGCCTGACATTTAAAGGTAATTTTCTATTGAGCCGACATAAGCAGCATTTACCGTGAATGCGGTGCCCGCAAACATGTAGACAATGCACTGCAGAAAAAGTGTGATCGAATTGAATCCCAGCCTAGGAGACAATATCCTTGTGTAGATGACTGGTATTGCTGTTACCGGCTCTGTGCTCCTCTGTGGTAGTTATTATTCTGAATGGTAGTTTACTAGAACATAGTCCAGCCTATTGTCTGTGTGGCTGATTCAACATCATTATCTGTATTCCAGGGGAATAATTACAGAATCGCAAATTGCTTCTAAAATACCTCCATTTCCTGTATTGTGAGCTTCCTGGCCCTGTATCGGAGAACAGCGAGGGAGCTGAACTGATGTCGATATATTGACATTGAGTTTATTATCCTTTGGTCTGCACCTCATCAACCATTTGGGTGTGCGCATTCAGCTCCTACTCCAAGGTAGACAGTTGCATAGGGTCCATTGTGAATGAGAATTTGCAATTGAGGTAATTTACTCACACACCCAACCTGAAGAGGGAAATCAATAGGGACATAAATGTTGGAGATGTTAGAAATGTTCAACTCTTTACACAATTTTTTCTTTGCAATATACTGTTAGAGGGTGATAAAGGGAACTGTAAAAGAGCCTGAAATCTACTGTGTCTCTTTCACTCGAGGGACAAGAAAGCAAAGTCATCAAGCTTATGTCTGCTGTCATTTTGAAAACAAACGAGCTGACTAGGTTTTCTCCCCATAGTGTCAGGGAGGGAGTACATTTTATATGAACATTTTAAGGCTGCAAATGAACGAGCTTGGACAACTTTCTTTCCAAGGGATTTTTTGCCCTTGAGTCCCGGGCGCATGAGGTGTCTGATATTCCAGATGCCGCCTCCTTCATACTTGACTGCAGGGCCCGAGGGAGGTTCGCTGGCTTTAGCTCGGAAGCAGACCCCCCTTGGGGGAATCCTTCTAAGCTGTCTCTGTGCTCCACACTGTAGTTTTTTTTGTTTTATATGAATGCTCATCATTGAAAAATAGGACAAATCTATTGGGAATAAACAGACAGGGAAAAATGCAATACATACATCAGTTATGATGATTGATGCTGATGATGAGTATGTCAAAAACACATGAACATTATATTATATCTAAATATAAGTCTCTGATGTCCGCAACAGTTTGACGAGATTGTCACAAACAGACTCTCAAGTCATGTTATTTGTTTGATCGACTGAAATACATTTGGTAAAACAACATCAAGATCAACAATGTAATCTTCCTTTAAAAGTTTCAAGTTGCATTTAGCCAATTCTTTACCATTCTTTTAAAGTTTTTGCTCCAATCAGTTGAACTTTTACATTTGTAATGATACAAATTACATTAAGCAAAGAGAATGTAGCTTATCTTAAATACCCGTTACAAGTGTACAGAAAGTCTGACATTTGACTAATCAAATTGACCTGAAATCGCCTGCTGCTGTGGGGAATTTAGCCATCGTCGCTTCAAGAGTTAGGCTAGCTTCGTCAGATCAGGTGCTGTACAGGATGACTTTTTTGAGAAAACCTGAGGACTTATGCCGTGCGCTTCTATTGCATGCAGGCATTTTCTGCCATGGATTACACATAGGCATCGGCCTTAGAACGATTGTTTCAGGGAGTTTGCTAAGGTAGAGTAAGTAACATTGGGTTTCTATGCATTGCTGAATCATTCATTTGTCTTTCATCAACATTCATTGAGCTCCAACTCGCACCAACATTAGCTTGTTAGGTCCAAAAGTGTCAGTGACTGAGGTTTAAGAGTTCCCCCTATACCCGGGGGTTATATTCTATTTCCATACATTGTGATTGTTGTATTTGTGTGACTGATCATTTTGTATTGACTAATACATTGACGTCAAATTGCATTCAGTGTGTCCATAAATTCTTATTGCATGGGAGAACATTCTGCAAACAGTAATTTAAGCTTTTGTTATTATTTTTGATTTATTTATATTAATCCGTTATTTTACCAGGTAAATTGACTGAGAACATGTTCTCATTTACAGCAATGACCTGGGGAATAGTTACAGGGGAGAGGAGGGGGATGAATGA
Source organism: Oncorhynchus mykiss (assembly GCF_013265735.2). NCBI lineage: Eukaryota > Metazoa > Chordata > Actinopteri > Salmoniformes > Salmonidae > Oncorhynchus > Oncorhynchus mykiss. Next base: position 675,203 of record NC_048586.1, on the reverse strand, counting down.
GCCAATTGTAAACTGGGGATTATTAGGTGACCGTGATGGTTTTGAGGGCCAGATTGGGAATTTAGCCAGGACACAGGGGTTAACACCCCTACTCTTACGATAAGTGCCATGGGATCTTTAATGACCTCAGAGAGTCAGGACAACCGTTTAACGTCCCATTCGAAAGACGGCACCCCACACAGGGCAGTGTCCTGGGGCATTGGGATATGTTTTAGACCAGAGGAAAGAGTGCATCCTACTGGCCCTCCAATCAAAAATTGACATACTTACTCATTCCATTTTCTTTATTTTCACCGTTTTCTACATTATAGAATAATAATGAAAACATTAAAACTATGAAATAACACATGAAATAATGTAGTAACCAAAAAAAGTGTTAAACATTGAGACTTCAAAGTAGCCTCCCTTTGCCTTGATGACAGCTTTGCACAGTCCTGGCATATACTCAACCAGCTTCATGAGGTAGTCACCTGGAATGCATTTCAATTAACACTTGTGCCTTGTTAAAAGTAATTGCTTGCTGTTTGGGGTTTTAGGCTGGGTTTCTGTATAGCACTTTGTGACATCGGCTGATGTAAGAAGGGCTTTATAAAAATTGTGGTATACCATTTCTTAATGCGTTTGAGCCAAACAGTTGTTTTGTGACAAGGTAGGGGTGGTATACAGAAGATAGCCCTATTTGGTAAAAGACCAAGTCCATATTATGGCAAGAACAGCTCAAATAAGCAAAAAGAAACAGTCCATCTTTACTTTAAGACATGAAGGTCAGTCAATACGGAAAATTAAGAAAATTGAAAGTTTCTTCAAGTGCCGTCGCAAAAACCATCAAGCGCTGTGATGAAACTGGCTTTGATAAGGACCGCCACAAGAATGGAAGACCCACTTTTTGAGGCTAAACGTATTCTCTGCAGCATAGAATACGTTTAGCCTCAGAAATTGCAGCCCAAATAAATGCTCCACAGAGTTCATGTAACAGACACATCTCAACATCAACTGTTTGTTTTTTGGATACTCTGAATCAGGCCTTCATGGTCGAATTGCTGCAAAGAAACCACTACTAAAGAACCCCAATAAGAAGAAGAGCCGTTGCTTGGGCTTGAGCAGTAGAAATCTGTCTTTTGGTCTGATGAGTCCAAGTTTGAGATTTTTGGTTCCAACTGCCATGTCTTTGTGAGACACAGAGTAGGTGAATGGATGGCCTCCGCATGTGGGGTTCCCACCGTGAAGTATGGAGAAGGAGGTATAATGATGTGGGGGTGCTTTGCTGTTGACACTGTCAGTGATTTATTTAGAATTAAAGACACACTTAACCAGCATGGTTATCACAGCATTCTGTAGCGATACGCCATCCCATCTGGTATAATTCTTTTGTTTTTCATCATTTGTTTTTCAACAGGACAATGACCCAACACACCTCCAGTCTGTGTTAGAGCTATTTGACCAAGAAGGAGAGGGATGGAGTGCTGCATCAGATGACCTGGCCTCCAGAATCACCTGACCTCAACCCAATTGAGATGGTTTGGGATGAGTTGGACCGCAGAGTGAAGTAAAAGCAGCCAACAAGTGCTCAGCATATATGGGAATTCATTCAAGACTGTTAGAAAAGTATTCCAGGTGAAGCTAGTGTATTACGTATGTTTGTAATAGTGTGTTATATGTGAAAGTGTGTTTGTATTATAAATTGTATTTTAATGTTAAGGACTCTTGGAAGATTAGTCCAAATGGGGACTAAAAGAGATCCTAATAAAATCAAATCAAATCAAGCTGGTTGAGAGAATGCCAAGAATATGCAAAGCTGTAATCAATGCAAAGGATGGCTACTTTGAAGAATCTAAAATATATTTGGATTAGTTTTTTTTGGTAACTACATGATTCCATATGTGTTATTTCATAGTTTTGATGTCTTCACTATTATTCTATAATGTAAAAAATAGTGAAAATAAAGAAAATTATTTGAATTGAATTAAAAAACAACAGCCTTGAAATCCAGCTAGAGCCTTATTGGTTTGTGCCCTGGCGTAAGCCTCCCCGACGGACACAAAATTGATAACTAGATGGATCTTGCGTAGCATATTTTCAATTAGTGTATTTTGAAAGTGAGTAGTTTGCATGCGCCATGACAGCTAATGTTAGCATTACAAGCTTACAACCACTGACTGGCTGACTAGCTATCTGCGTCACCATTTTGTCCGCTTCTGTCATGTTTCCAAGTAGCTCCTTGAAACAACAACCACGAGGCAACATTTGCCCGTTGCCTAAAGAGTTACCGATTGTGTTTAGTTCTTTGAAGTAAGTACCAATTTCTTTATTATTAAAACAAACAGACTTTGGTTGTTGCCTTCATCAGGGGTTTCATTCAAGCATGAATGGCTGTATGTGCTGGATGCATCTATGCCTTTGTGAATGCCTGTGAATGCCTCTTGATGTAACGATCTCCTTCCCATCCTTACAGAGCAGTGGGCTAAAAAAACAATTACGCTGTGGAGATGTACCCAAAGGTTAAATACTAGCGATACATCCACATTCCTTCTCAAGTATTAATGATGAACTCAAATACCAGAGCTTTGCATATTATTCATATTAAAACTTCATAGTCTGCCGCTAATGGTTTCCATGGCTACCACAGCTGTAGCTTCCCCTATTCACCCTGTTCAGCTCCTCCTTTGGTTTCCACCCTTTGTATGTTATTAAAAAACATTGTCAAACAGAGGTCCCCACGAGAGTCCTCCACTCTACTCAGCAGACTCTGTATCCTCAAATCACTCAGCTGTTTGCAAACCCAGATCACCTTAGATCGAGTTGGTGTCAGAATATCATATTAGTTTCCCTGGCTAGCACAAGATTTCTGCAGCTCTTTGTAAATGAATTTGCTGAGTTCTTCTCAACCTCTGACAGAACCGAGGTAAAAGCCGTGCACTCTGATGGCATGATTATTAACTGCATCTTATTTGAATACTGCCTAGTGTTGGACGCACACACACACTCACACACACAGACACACAGACACACACACACACACACACACACACACACACACACACACACACACACACACACACACACACACACACACAGGCAGTCTCCCACACACACACACACTCACACACACACACACGCCGGGATGCACGTAGACTCACACACAGGCAGTCTCCCACACACACACAGAGATACACATAAACTCACAAACAGGCAGTCTCCCACACACACACTCACACACACTCACACACACAGGGATACACGTAGACTCACACACAGGCAGTCTCCCACACACACACACACTCACACACACAGGGATACACGTAGACACACACACAGGCAGTCTCACACACACACACACACACACACAATAATACCCATCATTAAACTCACTGCTTTCAATCTGTCTGACTGAATCGGTTTCTTTAAGCTACTGATTGATTTCTAAGGGCTAATCTTGGACATGATTCACAGTGGCTATTTGAAACACTCTGGTTTGATGAGTCTCACTTGTGGAGACAGTAAAAGTTTAATGATGTTTCAGCTTGGACCCGCTGACTGATATATTTGGGAGTTGTACATAGGTACCTGTACATCGGGAGGTGGGGTAATGTTAAGTAAATGATAAAGCATGTTGTAGTTGTACAGTATAATAATGCCGTTAGTCGTTCTGATAGTAGACTACAGGATGTTGTTGTACATGTACATAGTAATGTATTGGTAAGAAAAGTAGTTGAAGTAGTAGTATAGATGCAGTATTATTAGTATAGTAATAGAAAATGAATTGGTCATTATAATCTGTAATCCAGCGATTAAAAATAGCAGTCGTTTTTAAAATGGTAGGTTATAGAATTCTGCATGACTGCAGGGTGTGTTGTGCCTATAGTAATCTGCATCAGCGGTTGGGACATTGAAAGCAGTGATGTAGCTACCTTCAGCTGTACAACCACCATCTCTTATAGGAGTTGATAGTAATCATTGTTACAGTACATCCCTCGTAGTAAACCCTCATTCTAAATATCCATTGACCTTTTGGTTGAGACGAATTACCTCTGACCTGTGAAAGACCTTAAAGACAGCTGTTGCCCTCTTATAAGGAGACAAGTCCCCTACTAGGATAGATCGACGGCTCATACGCCAGTAAGCCTCTATCAAGTTACTTAGCTTCCATACCAGCTGATTCAACAGCTGCAACTGAGCCACAAAGCCAGTGTGCACTTTCCATTCCCACTAATATCCACCCTAACCTTCCTGCTGACCCCAGCTTATACATTAGCCAATCAATATCTCTATGGGTTCCATTAGTCTGGTTACCCGATCACCTGGGCAGACTGGTCCCCTGTGCCCCAGCATGGTGTGGTTTACCCAGGCAGGGGCTACTGAGGTCTGGAGAGATAAGCCGCCTAAGTCAGGGTGGATGAGGGGGGGGAAAGCCACCATAGGAGAGAGAGGCTGGTGTAGAGAAATGGAGTGGCTGATTACTTAGTGGCAAGAAAAAGTATGTGAACTCTTTGGAATTACTTGGATTTCTGCATAAATGTTACATAACATTTTGTCACAACAACAGACAAACACAGTGTGCTTAAACTAATAACACACAAATTATTGAATTTCTCTTGTATATATTGAATACAGAATTTAAACATTCACAGTGTAGGTTGTAAAAAGTGTGTGAACCCCTCGGCTAATGACTTCTCCAAAAGCTAATTGGAGTCAGGAGTCAACTAACCTGGAGTCGAATCAATGAGACGAGATTGGAGATTTTGGGTTTGCTATTCACAAGAAGCATTGCCTGACGTGAACCATGCCTCGAACAAAATATATCTCTGAAGACCTAAGAGTAAGAATTGTTAGCTTGCATGAAGCTGGAAAGGGTTACAGCTGGAAAGGGTCTAAAAGTCAGTCCATGGTAAGACAAATTGTCTATAAATGGAGTCATTTCTAAACTTTTTCTACTCTCCCTAGGAGTGGCCGTCCTGCAAAGATAACTGCAAGAGCACAGCACAGAATGCTCAATGAGGTTCAGAAGAATCCTAGAGTGTCAGCTAAAATCTTACAGAAATCTCTGGAAGATGCTAACATCTCTGTTGACGAGTCTACGGTACGTAAAACACTAAACAAGAATGGTGTTCATGGAAGGACACCACGGAAGAAGCCACTGCTGTCCCAAAACAACATGGCTGCACGTCTGAAGTTCGCAAAAGAGCACCTGGATGTTCCACAGCGCTACTGGCAAAATATTCTGTGGACAGATGAAACTACAGTGGAGATGTTTGGAAGGAACACAACACTATGTGTAGAGAAAAAAAAGACAGCACACCAACATCAAAACTTCATCCCAACTGTAAACTATGGTGGAGGGAGCATCATGGTTTTGGGCTGCTTTGCTGCCTCAGCGCCTGGACAGCTTACTATCATTCATGGAAAAATGTGTCCGTCAATTGAAGCTCAACAGAAGTTAGGTGATGCAAAAGGTCAACACCCCAAAAGACAGAAGTAAATCAACAACAGAATGCCTTGAACAGAAGAAAACGTGCCTTCTGGAGTGGCCCAGTCAGTCCTGACCTCAACCCGATTGAGATGCTGTGGCATGACCTCAAGAGAGCGGTTCACAACAGACATCCCGAGAATATTGTGGAACTGAAACAGTTTTGTAAAGTGGAATGGTCCAAGGGTTCACATACTTTTTCCAAACTGCGAATGTTTAAAGACATGAAAAAGTATAATTGTTTGTGTGTTATTAGTTTAAGCAGACTGTGTGTGTCTATTGTTGTGACTTAAATTAATATCAGATAACATGTTATGACCAATTTATGCAGAAATCCAGGTAATTCTAAAGGGTTCACATACTTTTTCCCCCCACTGTAGTTAGTTTCTAAAGGGAGGCTGGTGTAGACAGTAAATTCTAATCAAAATTGACTTAGAGCACATGATGCACAAACATTTCCTCCCTTTGGGACTTAAGGCTACAATGAGCTTCCTTCACTTTTCCAGACACCTCTGCGAGAGGTTGAACTTGGCCAGCTGAGAATTGCAGCAGGTGATTTTTGGCTTCCCAGGTGTTTCCTTTAACCTTGTAGGGTCCATTTTAGGGATGTTTCTTTCAGATTGATCATCATCTTGTAATGTATTTTGTCCTCCTGGCAGGACAAGTTGGGCGAAAGCACCCAAAGCTGTTCCCAGCCTTGCATTCATGTCTTTTGAATCCAAGTTGTCTTTGCTGATGATATCTTGGCATTGTGTAATGAAGGAATACTTTTATTTACGACACAACATGTGTTTCGCCTGTCTGTTCTTGGAGAACAACATGTGTTTCGCCTGTCTGTTCTTGGAGAACAACATGTTTTTCGCCTGTCTGTTCTTGGAGAACAACATGTTTTTCGCCTGTCTGTTCTTGGAGAACAACATGTTTTTCGCCTGTCCGTTCTTGGAGAACAACATGTTTTTCACCTGTCTGTTCTTGGAGAACAACATGTTTTTCGCCTGTCTGTTCTTGGAGAACAACATGTTTTTCGCCTGTCTGTTCTTGGAGAACAACATGTTTTTCGCCTGTCTGTTCTTGGAGAATAACATGTTTTTCGCCTGTCTGTTCTTGGAGAACAACATGTTTTTCGCCTGTCTGTTCTTGGAGAACAACATGTTTTTCGCCTGTCTGTTCTTGGAGAACAACATGTTTTTCATCTGTCTGTTCTTGGAGAACAACATGTTTTTTTCCTGTCTGTTCTTGGAGAACAACATGTTTTTCGCCTGTCTGTTCTTGGAGAACAACATGTTTTTCACCTGTCTGTTCTTGGAGAACAGCATGTTTTTCGCCTTTCTGTTCTTGGAGAATAACATGTTTTTCGCCTGTCTGTTCTTGGAGAATAACATGTTTTTTGCCTGTCTGTTCTTGGAGAATAACATGTTTTTCGCCTGTCTGTTCTTGGAGAATAACATGTTTTTCATCTGTCTGTTCTTGGGGAATAACATGTTTTTCATCTGTCTGTTCTTGGGGAATAACATGTTTTTCATCTGTCTGTTCTTGGGGAATAACATGTTTTTCATCTGTCTGTTCTTGGGGAATAGAGTCAAGGCAGGAGCATAGGTAATGCACATTTCTCAGTGAAGAGGTCCTCTACCAACAATCTGAAATGCCCAGAAGGCACCACTGCGTCCAACTGTAGGATGGTGTTAAGAATGTATGTACATAGATTTTGGATATGCAGATATCCCACTAATTATATGATTTTGAGTTCAGACGTAAAAAAGTTAATTCATTTTAAAAAATGACATGACGTGTATACTGTATGTCTTGATTACATAATTGTTGTTCCTCTTCATAATCATATTACTGGAGAGCAGCCAAGTCATCAAGCTGCTAGGCTACTATACGTCTACCTTTATATCTGTGCCTCACTTGAAGCGTTAATATGTTATATGTTAAAAGGGTGCAATTTCGGACGCACTGCAGCGGTTTGCAACATTGTACTGAATATAAAAGAATATAAAAGCACCTAAGAATGTCAAAGTCGTTTCATCTACGACTTACCTCTCCGCCACTGTTAAATATTGGTTAACGGGCTTGAATATATGAATGATCAAACTGAAATGATTCACCAAGAGGCCGTGTTCACAGTTGCAGTTTGAAGTGACTAAAATCTATTTTTTTTGCATATCCGATTCTAATCGGATCTTCTTCCTGCAGTCTGATCAGCCAAAAATCACATGGAATCAGGTATTTCAAGCCACAGCCACACACCTACATGGGTGGTTTGAAATCAGTTGCTATGCGACTTGTCTGAACATTGAAATCTGAAGTATTTACATTCAAGTGGTTTTTAGACTGTTCTTTGCCATATCTTGTTACTTGCTAGCTACTCTGTTGACAGTTTGACAATAACATGTTTGTTAAATGTTTACAAATAAATGAGTGAATGTGCCAGAAAGCTAAACAGCTAGATAGTTGACTGCTGTGGCTAGCCAAAAAGGACTTGTTTTGAAAGTTGGATCATCAAGAAACTGGGAGACTTCCATGGCATGCATTGTTGTCACATTAGCTTGCTACACAACAACTTCTGAGTGAGGAGAAGCATGAGCATCACCACCAATCACCCTACGGCATTGCACACACACCAAATGACAAAAAAATCAGATTTGGTCACTTGTAACTTGCTGTTTGGACAGTCAGTATAAACAAAACAGATTTGAGTATATTGCAGTGTGAACAAGGCTTTGGGGATTACTTTAGGTGAGTTTTCACTGATTACAGCAGGAATTACTCTCCCCTGTCAGAAAACCTACCACCACACATGGGTAAGGTGCCCATATAAGGACAGCCTCAGTCCTGTTGAGATCGATGTTGTTCTATGGACACCTTACCTGGGGCCATATTATGAGGCTCAAAGGGTTCAGTGCGGAATGCTTCGTCTTTGTGAAGGAGGATGGATCAATCTGTTCTAGTTGACACATTATTCATGGAGTTATGGGTGTGTAGAAACACAACGTAATATGCATTTTAAGGATGATATTAGCATGTCAATTTCATGTTTAAAAAAGGGTACATTGACTTACATTGGATTGTGGTTGGAAAATTACAAAGTTAGAGGATGGTGGTAAACACATAAACCCAAAGAATGGATTGCACTCAGTCCTTGTCTATAGACTCATTATAAGGTAACAAATATGTAATTTTGGTGAACTGTCTCTTTAATGCTGGAAACGACTGCCATCACAAGACAGCGGAATTAAAAAAAATGTTTTAACTGGACACGAGACTAATCAATGATGACTCAGGGTATAAATGGTACAGCGACCAATTTGTTCAAGTTTGATCAGTGCATTTCTGTCAGGGGGTAGACAGTCCCTGAATGGAGTTATGGAGACTGACAGCAAAGTCGGTGCAGAGCTGTGTCCTATCATGAAGCCAGGGTAGGGACAGAGTCTGTAGTGCCCCTGTATAGATGGAGTATTCTCCTTCGAAGATGTGGAATACACTCCAGGCCATCGTACTGGGCCTGGGTTAGTGAGCTACATAATCAAGAGTGGGACGCATGTAGACAGCGTAAATGTTCACCAGGTCTTCTTGTAGCACATAGAACCTTTTAAGGTGAAAACATCTTTGTTGCTCTAAGTCAGGGTTTCCCAAACTCGGTCCTGGGGCCCCCCTGGGGCCCTCCTTTTCAGGACTGAGTTTGGGACTGAGTCCAAATTACCATACTAGCAACATGCTTACCCCACTGAAAGTAATTTTGTACCATTACCTCTCAAATCTTAAGGATCACATATGGAGTTCCTGGCCCTCAATCTGGAGAGGGCATGGGATTGGTCCATTTTTTGTGAAGGTCACTGATAGGACCTTGCACTTGGCAGGGTTCAGTGACATTCTGTTTGCCTGAACCCACGTGTAAAAGTTGTTGAGGGCCTGCTGTGGTGTGTTGATGTTTCCTGCTGTACATGTGTGAACCAGATTGAGTTATGATTCTGATGTAGGCCTAGAGCAGTCAGTGTAAATGCATGTATTGGTTTATATTAGGTTGTATTTGGATAACAAGAAATGTTTCTAATAAAAATAGATGCTGTGTGCTTTTTAATATTCTAATAAAAATAGAGGTGTGATTGGATGTATAAGATTTAGTCATAGGGTGGATATGTTAAGGGTTTTTATGAATAATGACTAAATTATGTTTTCATTTAAATCAGAACGAAAACTAAACAGAATACTCTGTCAGGGGGTAGTTACTGTATGAATGTATGAATCTTATTATAATCACAAAACTGAATGTAATGTGTGTAGTTTCATAAAGAATTAGAAGGACTTTCTGTTCCTTGTTAGAAACGAATGTAGCTATCGTCAGACTGGCTGGAATGCTGTGTTCCTTACAGGACATCATGTCTCTACCCAGGGAGGGGAGAGACCTTGGGCTAGTAGTAGATTGTTTAACAGGTGGTAGTAGACAATGTGGGAAGGCTTGTGAACTATACTGCCATTGTATCTGAGAGGAGGAGAGACATTTATGACAAAATAGGAGGTATATAAACTAATGTACATGATTTTATATGTAGTACTCTCGAGAATAAACGCTATTGATTGATTTTGAGACGGGTCTCTGTCCATTTTATGCAAATAAGTATCTTACAAATTCTTAGAAATGGGCAGAGTGTTTTACTTGAATTGGTTGATGAACATATAGGAATGAAATATCCTTTAACATAATGACAATGGAAGCTAGAGCTGTTGTCAACATTTACAGTAATCTGGTGCTGTGGAATGTTCTCCCAGGTATCCTCACAGGGAGATCTGAGAGGAGAGAGATGGTAGACAGAGACTCCCCTCTCAGATATACCCCTGCACAATACCCCCTAGCTATATCCCTGCAACACAAACACGCTCTGTAGAGGTGCTCTGCCTTTCTCAGAAGAGGCAGAAAAAGAGGAGAGCTATTCCTCCAGGAGAGAGGCCCACCACACTACAATGGCAGACAAACACACAGAGCCCAGGGAGAGCTGACAGACAGAGCCCAGCATCAAAGCAGGTTTGAGCTGACAAGTCCCACCACAGCACTGGAGACACACACGTGCGCGCGCACACACACACGTACTTAACACTGTCTTGGGATGGAGACACAGGTTCAGTCTATTTACAAATTTCCAATCACAGATGCCACCATTTTTTAAATAAGTGCACTCTCGTGTCTCCCATCACATCTGTGAGTACGCTAACATCAATAAAACACTTCCATGATTTGATCACTGTCACCCTTTGTGTATGGATATGCTCTTTGATCGCTGGTGGTGATGTGCGGATGCGCCCTCTCATCCTAACCCTTTATATGCAGTGTGGTCCTTTTGAAAGCATGTCTCTGTTTTTCAGACATGCTCAGCCAGGCAATTTATATACCAGATCTACACTGTAAAAAGCTCCCATTTCTTTTAGACTAGCATTTGGTTTTCAGCAGTGGAGATTTGTAATAACCTTGCTGTCTGTCTCTGACATTTGCAACATTCTAATTCGATCTCCAGCTGTCCTATGGTAACGATGATCGTGTCGGGACGAGACAGACAGACTGGCAGCTTTTCCCAGCCAGTCAAAATCATGAATCAGCATAATTTTATGGATTTATACAATCAATGAGGTTTCTCCCTATTGTCACTGCAGCTGAATGATACATGTGATCAGGGAAGGTTGTATAATCACCAGATTGAGGCTGAGGAGTGATGGAGAATACATGGAGATGGTGATCACCAGATCGAGGCTGAGGAGTGATTGAGAATACATGGAGATGGTGATCACCAGATCGAGGCTGAGGAGTGATTGAGAATACATGGAGATGGTGATCACCAGATCGAGGCTGAGGAGTGATTGAGAATACATGGAGATGGTGATCACCAGATCGAGGCTGAGGAGTGATTGCGAATACATGGAGATGGTGATCACCAGATCGAGGCTGAGGAGTGATTGAGAATACATGGAGATGGTGATCACCAGATCGAGGCTGAGGAGTGATTGAGAATACATGGAGATGGTGATCACCAGATCGAGGCTGAGGAGTGATGGAGAATACATGGAGATTGTGTCTCAATTGACACTATTCCTCATGAATGAAGTCCTACCAGAGTCACATTTGGTCCAAAAGTAGTAATAGCAGGAGATACTGTATATGTAACTAAGTCGCATATGTAACTAAATGTATGCAGTCTATGCATACAGATCTGCTGATAGCGTGCAGTCAAGTTTAAGTAACAAAAGGTATTCTGCAAGGTTCTACTCTGGGCCCAGTACTTTTGACTATCTACGGTATTGGCTTGTCTGGGAAATTGTTAATTACACCTTTTATGTGGATGACACTGTTGTGTACTCAATGGCCTCTGTGAACCAGACTCTGTCTGACCTACAGACTGCATTTTAAGTCTTACAAATAACACTAAATTGACCTTAAATTAGTTTGCCACATTCAATACTAAGTGCATGTTTTCTAGAGCCCACAAATGATTCCAAATATTTAAGAAGACGTGAATAAAAATGGGCTACTTCTATAGGATTATGCCTCTCACTTAATAGTAGAACACCTCTTACCCAAAACAGCACCATTCAAAAAGCTACAGTATATTTAGTGATTTAAGAGGGGTAATCTGTGATTGTTATATACCATTTGTTACTTTCAAATGAATGATACTGTATATCCCCATTGATTCTTGAAGAATATAACATACAAGCCTCATTAAGTTAAGTTAGTTCAACAACTGTCTACTGACTAACACCATCAGAACCCAAAATATTAGCTTGTTTGGGGGGGGGGGTTCTCAGACCTGCTGAATGAGACATGTCCCCCTTAATGCAACAAAGTCAAAGTTTCGGGGAGTCTCTAAATAATTTGTTTGTAATTCAATATTTAATGCTACAGTAGTAAATATGAAAATAAAAGTTGAATCCAAATGACATTAACCCCCTCAAGCATGGTTTAAAGTAAAACAATGATAATAATCCCCATGGCTGCACTTGTCATCCCAGGACCTGTATCTCAACTCATTTTCAGGGGTCCCAAATTCTCTTTCTATTCTTTTGTCCACAAAACACACTTGGTGTTTTGTAACAGATGTCTCTTTATATTAATGAAATGGCTCGAGTGCACAGTGCACTGTTTAGTTGCTGCAATTATTTAGCCTACAGTCAGCACTTTGAAGTGATTTCTTTGACAATAAGAGGAAAACATGACTGATTGTGTTCATGCCAAATGAAAATATATATTTTTTAAATTACAAAAATGACATGTCCCACCTACATAAGCCGATAAAACATTTAGGAGGTCCCGTGAAAAAAATAGAGACCCTCCAGATGTCACGGTATAATTCACACTCTGGTTAAAACAAAAATTATCCTTACCCTTTATGGATGGTATACCCTGTCTATGAATTTGAGTGGTTACATTTCTCCAGCCCTATGCCTAAACTGTTTGCCTAAAAAAGGTGTGTGTGTGTCTAAGCATATTGTATGCACCTTCTAAACTCAGCAAAAAAGAAACATCCTCTCACTGTCAACTGCGTTTATTTTCAGCAAACTTAAACATGTGTAAATATTTGTATGAACATAACAAGATTCAACAACTGACACAAACTGAACAAGTTCCACAGACACTTGACTAACAGAAATGGAATAATGTGTCCCTGAACAAAGGGGGGGGGTCAAAATCAAAAGTAACAGTCAATGCAGACGGTCGCCACACCAGATACTAATTAGGGATAGGTGTCCCGTCAACGGGACAGTTGTAAATCATGCAGCGCCTTGTGTCACGAACGCAGATTTTAGAGAAACAACAAATGTCGGTACATATAAGTGTCTTATATCGACTGGAAGCTTAAATTCTTGTTAATACAACTGTACTGTCCAATTTACAGTAGCTATTACTGCAAAACAGTGCCATGCTATTGTTTGAGAGCTCCGAACAACAAAACACTTTCACCGAGATAGGTGAATTTATCAAACCTCAAGGTCAAATGTGTACTTACATTCTGAAATCTTGCTCTGATTTATCATCCAAAGGGTCCCAGAGATAACATAACGTGTCATTTTGTTAGATAAAATCCTTTTTCATATCCTAAAAAAAGGTCCACGATAGATTTTGTATTTCCACTCTTTCAATTTGCAAAGAAAGGAATGTGAAAATCTAACCCTAAACGTTGTTACGAAATTACGTTCGTATGTATTCCTCAGAGATCCCAGAACATAACCAGACTTCACTAGATCATTAGGGGTGTAGTATATCCTATAGGACACCGTATTTGGTCAGAGAGTGACGCCTTCATGTGTCAGCTAGATAGCCAATGAGCGGGGCTTTACGGGAGTATCCAGAAACCCTGTGTCCGTCATAAAATGTAGCTACTTGTGCGAAAGCATGCCTTTTCCTTTTGGAGAAAAATAAGAATATTCAAACTGGTTGTTTTGCAAATGTTTAACTTATAGGGCTACTAATACTGGAAAAGCTAAATCAAAGTCCAAGTATACAGATTTGATGATATTCTTGCAGAAAAATTTAATATGAATGCAAATGTGTCCTTCACGACTCGCCCAAATGTACCTGGGTGACTTCACACTAAATATCATGTAGTTCGCTCATACTTCAAGTATGAAACTTTGCACAGACACTGCTGCCCTCTTGTGGACACCATCGGAATTGTAACCAGAGTGATGGCTGGAACTGGGACCTTTCTGTTGCACAGACATGTGACTAGCAGAAATTAAATAATGTGTCCCTGATCAAAAGGTGGGAGGGGGCAACAAATCAGTAGCTGGTGTGGCCACCAGCTGCATTAAGTACTGAAGTGCATCTTCTCATGAACTGCACCATATTTGCCAGTTCTTTCTGGGAGATGTTACCCCACTCTTCCACCAAGGCATCTGCAAGTTCCCGGACATTTCTGGGGGGAATGGCCGTAGCCCTCACCCTCCGATCCAACAGGTCCCAGACGTGCTCAATGGGATTGAGATCCGGGCTCTTTGCTGGCCAAGGCAGAACACGGACATTCCGATCTTGTAGGAATTCACGCAAAGAACGAGCAGTATGGCTGATGGCATTGTCATGCTGGAGGGTCATGTCAGGATGAGCCTGCAGGAAGGCTACCACATGAGGGAGGAGGAGGTCTTCCCTGTAATGCACAGCATTGAGATTGCCTGCAATGACAAGCTCAGTCCGATGCTGTGGTGACACCACCCCAGACCGCGACGGACCCTCCACCTCCAAATCGATCCTGCTCCAGAGTACAGGCCTCGGTGTAACGCTCATTCTTTCGACGATAAACGCGAATCCGACCATCACCCCATGGTCGGATTCGCGACAGTGAAGAGCACTTTTTGCCAGTCCTGTCTGGTCCAGCGACGGTGGGTTTGTGCCCATAGGCGACGTTGTTCCCGGTGATGTCTGGTGAGGACCTGCATTACAACAGGGCTACAAGCCTTCAGTCCAGCCTCTCTCAGCCTATTGCGGACAGTCTGAGCACTGACGGAGGGATTGTGAGTTCCTGGTGTAACTTGTTGTTCCTGGTGTAACTGTAAGTTGTTGCCGTCCTGTACCTGCAGGTGTGCTGTTCGGATGTACCGATCCTGTGCAGGTGTTGTTACATGTACCAATCCTGTGCAGGTGCTGTTACATGTGGTCTGCCACCGCGAGGGCGATCAGCTGTCCATCCTGTCTCCCTGTAGCACTGTGTTAATAGATTCACAGTACAGACATAGCAAAAAAAATCCCTGGCCACATCTGCAGTCATCATGCCTCCTTGCAGCATGCCTAAGGCATGTTCACGCAGATGAGAAGTCAGTAGAAAGGCCTTTTTAGTGTCCTAAGTTTTCACAACTGTGACCATAATTGCCTACAGTCTGTAAGCTGTTAGTGTCTTAACGACCGTTCCACGGGTGCATGTTCATTAATTGTTTATGGTTCATTGAACAAGCATGGGAAACAGTGTTTAAAACCTGTTGAGTGTAAGGGGCAGTATTTTGATGTTTGGATGAAAAACGTACCCAAATGAAACTGCCTATTTCTCAGGCCAAGAAGCTAGAAGATGAATACAAGTGTCATATTAGGATAGAAAACACACTAAAGTTTCCAAAACTGTCAAAATATTGTCTGTGAGTATAACAGAACTGATATTGCAGGCGAAAACCTGAGGAAAATCCAACTAGGAAGTGCCTCTTATTTTGAACCCTCCCTGAAAGGGATATCAACCAGATTCCTTTTCCTATGGCTTCCACATGGTGTGAACAGTCTTTATACATAGTTTCAGCCTTTTTTTCTAGAAAATTAGCGAGAACGATCACATCGTGTAAGTGGATGGCTGGGTGCCAGTAGAGTTTTGCATGCGCCAACAGCTTGGAGCAGGCATTTTCTCTCTCTCTCCTATTGAAAAAGCTATGGTCCGGTTGAAATATTATCAATTATTTATTGTAAAAACAACCTGAGGATTGATTATAAAACGTTTGACATGTTTCTACGAACTTTACGGATACTATTTGGAATTTTCGTCTGCCCCGTCGTGACCGCTCGAGCCTGTGGATTACTGAACATAACGCGCCAACCAAATTGAGGTATTTTGGATATAAATATAATCTTTATGGAACATTTATTGTGTAACTGGGAGTCTCGTGAGTGCAAACATCCAAAGATCATCAAAGGTAAGCGATTAATTTTATTGCTTTTCTGACTTTCGTGACCAATCTACTTTGCTGCTAGCTGTTTGTAATGTTTTGTCTGCTGAGAGAGATGTCCTTACATAAACGCTTGGTTTGCTTTAGCTGTAAAGCTTTTTTGAAATCTGACACGCCAGGCGGATTAACAACAAGCTAAACTGTGTTTTGCTATATTGCACTTGTGATTATGAAAATGTATTATTTTTTGTAATTTAGTTTGAATTTGGCGCTCTGCAATGATCCCGCTAACGGGATGGGTACGCCAAGAAGTTAAACCCTTTACAATGAAGATGAGTGAATTATTTGTATTTTTATGAATTATCTTTGAAAAACAAGGTCCTGAAAAAGGGGACTTTTTTGTTGTTGCTGATACATACATAGTAGTATAACAGAACAGTTGTCTGTGATTTTAGTCTCACTGGTTCATTGTTTACATCCCAAAGGACACCCTATTCTTGTTAGACACTGAACAAAAATATAAACGCAACATGTAAAATGTTGGTCCTATGTTTCATGAGCTGAAATAAAAACATCTCAGAAATGTTCCATACGCACAAAAAGCATATTTCTCTCAAAATGTTGTGCACAATTTTGTTTACACCCATGTTAATGAGCATTTCTCCTTTGCCAAGATAATCCATCCAGCTGACAGGTGTGCCATATCAAGAAGCTGATTAAACATGTTTTTTTGTGGGTTTTTTTTTTCAAATGTGTGCCTTGTGCTGGGGATAATAAAAGGCCACTTTAAAATGTGCATTTGTCACACAACACAATGCCACAGATGTCTCAAGTTGAGTGTGTGTGCAACTGCATGCAGGAATGTCCACCGAGAGCTTTTTGCCAGTAAGTCCAAGTGCCTTTGCCAATTTGGCAGTACGTCCAAATGGCCTCACAACCACGTGTAACCACGCCAGCCCAGGACCTCCACATCAGTCTTCTTCAACTGCTGGATTATCTGAGTGGGGGTGGGGTGGTGCTGAGGAGTATTTATGTCTGAGTTTCTCCCCACAAGGGCTTTATACCAATCTAATTGGCTGGGCCTGGCTCTCCAGTAGGTGGGCATATGCCCTCCAAGGCCCACCCATGGCTGCACCCCTGCCCAGTCATGAAACCCATAGGCCTACTTTATTTCAATTGACTGATTTCCTTGTGAACTCAGTAAAATCTTGTAGGTGTGGTAGAGACGTTAAGGCAGGGGTGTCAAACTCATTCCACAGAGGGCCGAGCATCTGCAGGTTTTTCCCCCTTCAATTAGGTGAGGGGAGTTTATTAGTGACATTAAATCAGCAATTAAGTACAAAAGGGTGGAGTGAAAACCCAGACACCCAGCCCTCCGTTGAATTCTACAGAGAATACGCAAAGAGGGCTGACAGTGTGGTGCAATGTAATTTTTGACCCAAAAGGGATGGCTCCTTGGAAAGGAAGTCCCGCCCGTGTTTCTAGTATCCATGGTTGTTTAAACAAAGAGATGGACGTTCTACTACTTCACTTCTACTACTTGCACGCTTCCTTTGTGCTTTTATTTCTAGATTTGTTATGCGCAATTATGCCTGTCTGTCCAGTTTTTAGGAGTGTCTGTGCCATCATAGATTAGCAAATCTAGTTCAATCATCTGAAAACAGACACTGGTGTGTTTGCTAATTAGATTGAAATCAGTTAAATTGAGTAAACATTTTAACTCAAAAAGGAGCCCATGGAGATGGTTCAAGAGTGCTTGCAATCTGCTATTCCCTGAGGGCCCATCGACAGGTGGTTCATCACCTCCAGGCCGTTCTGACCAACAATCAATGCACCTTCCAAGCCCAGCCTTGCCTTCTACCCTGCAACTCCAACCTCCGCCCCATCTCCCTGACCAGGCTCAAATGGCCAGAAGAGGAAGACTGGAGGATCCTTTGGACACTGACATTACACAGCGGGTGGATGACTTAAAGAAACAGCAGTGTCTAGTAAAGGCCATCTATGACATCATGGTACCGTGGATAGGGTCTATTCATGATACGGATTAACAACAGTAACCGGGATCCTGAGACCACTAAACATTTTCCCAAAAAATGTAATTTCCCCAGGTCGTGTCATCACAACATTTTCACCCCAATGTCACACCAATGCGATTCAATGAAGTACATTTTTTATTTCGCCTTTATTGAACCAGGTAGAGCAGTTGAGAACAAGTTAAACAAACGTACAGTCTAACACAATAGAAACATCTATGTAGATGACCTGGAGCCAGTGGGTTTGGCGACGAATATGAGTGTAAAGGCCAAATCAAGACATGAATGAGCATCGCTTTGCGTAGACGCGATAAAAAATAAGCATCTAAAGGCTTGTGTGAGATGAGACTTAAGTAAATAGATAGAATTCCTGAGATAAAATCCCTTTGGATAGTGTAATAGAGTTCACCCTGATACAAGTTACCACAGAGATCATCCACATAGATAGCTTCAGAGTTATCCTCAGTGAAGATTCATATACACTGAACAAAAAATGCAACATGTAAAGTGTTGGTTCCATGTACTGAAATAAAAGTTCCCAGAAATGTTCCATACGTACAACATTTTCCATTTCTCTCAAATGTACAAATGTGTTTACATCCCTGGTAGTCAGCATTTCTCCTTTGCTAGGATAATCCATCCACCTGACAGGTGTGGCATATCAAGAAGTTGATTAAACAGCATGATCCTGACACAGGTGCACCTTGTGCTGGGGACAATAAAGGCCACTAAAATGTGCAGTTTTGGCACAACACAATGCCACAGATGTCTCAAGTTGAGGGTGTGTGTAATTGGCATGCTGACTGCAGGAATGTCCACTAGAGCTGTTGCCAGATAGAGAAATTAACATTAAACTACCATAAGCTGACAGCACTGTTTTAGAGAATTTGGCAGTATGTCCAACCGGCCTCAACTGCAGACCATGTGTAACCACGGCTAGCCCAGGACCTCCACATCTGGCTTCTTTACCTGCGGGATCATCTGAGACCAGCCACCTGACAGCTAATAAAACTGTGGGTTCGCACAACCAAAGAAAGTCTGGACAAACTGTCAGAAACCATCTCAAGAAAGCGCATCTGCGTGTTCATCCTCACCAGGGTCTTTACCTGACTGCAGTGCGAAATCGTAACTGACTTCAGTGGACAAATACTCACCCGTGATGGCCACTGGCCCACTGGAGAAGTGTGCTCTTCATGGATTAATTCCGATTTCAACTGTACCGGGCAGATAGTGTGTATTGCAATGTGTGGGCGAGCGGTTTGCTGATGTCAATGTTGTGAACAGAGTGCACCATGATTGCAGTGAGTTTATGGTATGGACAGGCATAAGCTACGGATAACAAACACAATTGCATTATCACGATGGCAATTTGAATGCACAGAGATACCTGTGATGAGATCCTGAGGCTCAATGTCATGCCATTCAACCACCGCCATCACGTTTCAGCATGATAATGCATGGCCCCATGTCGCAAGGATCTGTATACAATTCCTGGAAGCTGTAATGTTTAAGTGACCAACAGACGCATATCTGTTAACGTCATTTAATTATTTCCAATATGTTTTCATTAATTGAATTCACTTAGTCTATTTTATAAGAATTTGTAAGATTCTTGTTTGCATAAAATAGACGGAGACCAGTCTTATCAATAATAGATAACAGTATTTATTCTCGGAGCGCGCTACCATGTTACCACGAACAACAGTTTGTATACAAAATATGACGTCATTGGTGAATGAATCTCCTCCTCCCGACCAAGACAGAGCAACTATTAAAGTTCATGCTGACCCACTAGCACACACAGGACACGCAACATAACTGAATTAACTCTTGACCCCTCACCATTATCGATCACCACTTAGCTGACAGTTCTAGTTAACAGAAAACCTAGGAATGCACTCACTGCCTTATCTAAAACACCCCAGAGCTAAGTTTTGTCGGTTCAACCATAGGTTAACGACCCTATCTGCTTACTTAACCCCTTTGTGCTTTCCTTGTGTTGCTGGACCATTTTCCATGCAGCTCCAGATGACAGAGCCTACATAGTCCACCAGCATCCTGTCAAAAGGTTTGTCAAAAGCAGGAATAGGCTGAACACGTGCAACTGGCACAGTCTGGTTTACCCGTCCGTTGGCAAGCGTGACAAGATTTACAGTAAACAAACATCCTGTTTCAGACCAGAAGAAGTTACGCCAAATACGGTCATATGTCTTTTTGACGCCATACTACCGTCGTGAGGCAACCTCAGTGTAACATCACTGAGATGCACTGGGCCAATCGTCTTGCCAAGAAATGGCGTGTCAAAGTAGTCAACACAAACTTAATCAAACGCCTCCGGACATACAGTATCTCAACAAAAAGAGTGGCTAGCTGTGCCACTAGAGATTCTGGGCTCGAGTCCAGGCTCTGTCGCAGCCGGGAGACCTTTATGTAGAATCTCAAGCAGGGTTTCCCACAAATGCAGCCAAATCAGAGTTCATCTTTAAGAAAAATTCACTACTTCAGAGTAATTTCAGCATCTACAGAAAAAATCTGGGGCACAAGATCCCGGACAAGACCTCAATTTGTTTTTACACTCCCCAATAACAAACTCCAAATCATCTATCAACAGAAAAAAGGTAACTAGCAAATGAGTCACTAACAACCAAAACGAAACAGGTGGGGTTTTAAAATGGGTTGTCAAAAGCATCCATGGGGGTGCTGGCCAAACAAACTTGATTTACTAACACCCACTAGATGAACCTGATATCAGACAAACTAAAGGAAAAGAAAACACCTACCAACTTTTTAGGGCATAAAAACAAAAATTAAAACACTTTCTTTAACAACTTAATTAGGACATGCTAAATAGCCATGTAGCTCTTCCAACATCTCTCACACCCCTTATTCCTTTGACACTGCAGGTCTTAAATATCCATATGCCAGCACAGGTGAAACTAATGAGGAGACAGGTGCAACACATCCTAACCAACGAGGATGATTCCTCGCGACAGGTGCTTCTACACCTGCATTGCTTGCTGTTTGGGGTTTTAGGCTGGGTTTCTGTACAGCACTTTGAGATATCAGCTGATGTACGAAGGGCTATATAAATACATTTGATTTGATTTGATTCCAATCAGTGCACGGCCATACTACTCATAGAGAGATATAGAGGACTCATCTTTGTATCTGTGCCTTTATAGCGTCTTTGACAGCATGGGCAGCGCCATTGAGGCTATCTCCATTTTAAAAGTAGTCCATTTTCTTCTTCACGATTGGCTGATCCCTCCTGGACACGATGCCAACAGGGTCACCAGGAGGGATCAGCCAATGAAGGTGGAAGTCCCACCCAGTTGATTACATTAAAATGAGTAAAACCCCCAATGGCACTAGAGGCCTCTATCATTCTCTATGGCTCAACTCAATTTCTCCTTTCACTCCCTCATGGCAGATCCTCTCTCTCTCCTCTCTCTCTCTCCATCTCTCCTCTTCTGTCTACAGCTGGAGCCTTTGATTACTTACACTTGAAATGATAATGACATCATAAAAGAGCCCAGCTGCTCCATTTTGCACCGAGACATCACACACAGCCCGATGTGTGTTAAAAACAGAAGAACGAAAGGGATTCTAACATCTCCTAAACATGTACATGTGGAGTGGCTGTGGAGCATGTAAAGTTGAATGCATGAGTTGAATCAGCTGTGGGGTTGTTACCACTAATGAAAGATGATCCATTCTCAGTGTTGGATACTGAGCTTATCAGTCAGAAACAGACTGGCCATACGGCAGTTTGAGCAAATGCCAAAAAGACTGGTCCATCCCAGGCCGGGATGGACCTGGGATGGACCATTGATCTTGTAGACAATGCAGCTTGTAGTGGCAAAGTTGATCACATTCAAGGTAAACACAGCAGGTGTCGGCTCAATTGGAAATTACCTTTAAATGTCTGGCGCACTTTAAAGCGTTTTCAGATTGAAGCCAGGCCTTAAACCAAGCCGGCCTTTCTAAAAATATTAATCTGATATTTGAAAATGAAGGAGCATCGTGTGGATTAGGCATCCACAACACCAAAATCTGTTAATATTCATATCAGATTAGGATCATGTCTTTATCCATCTGAACTGAATTAAATAACAGAACAGATTCCTCTGACTTTGCGCGCTAATAGCTTTTCAATCGGTGACGTCACTCGCTTTGAGACCTTGAAGTAGTTGTTTCACAGAGCTGCGGCTTTTGTGAAGCGACAGGTAACGATGCTTCGTGGGAGGCAATTCATGTGTGCAGAGGGTCTCTGGTTCGAGCCCAGGGAGGAGTGAGGAGAGGGACGGAAGCAACACTGATACATGTGCACTTGATGAAAATAAGTACAATATCAATCTGGAAACACATTGCACTTATAGCCAATAATAACCCACTGCTTTGATAATGTGGTTTTCACTCTAGGTCTCAGAGCTTTTTCCGTGGCATGGGGTAACCCAATGGGCACAGACGTCAGTTCGAAATCTAGTTTTCATTTATATTTGATTGAGTTGTCAACTAACATGAATCTAAGGGAATCAACAAAAATCTGAACCATATCATTCGATTTAGGTTGTTTAGTGGAAGAAAGGCAACAATTTAAAATTCATGTCATCTGGTGGAAAATCATAGTATATTTTTGTTGAAATGATGTGGAAACAGCTTTCAAATCAAATCACATTTTATTGGTCACATACACATGGTTAGCAGATGTTAATGCAAGTGTAGTGAAATGCTTGTGCTTCTAGTTCCAACAGTGCAGTAATATCTAACAATTCCACAACAACTACCTAACACACAAATCTAAGTCAAGGAATGGAATAAGAATATGTACTTATAAGATGCAATAGATGGTATAGAATACAGTATATACACTACCTTTCCAAAATGTGGGGTCACTTAGAAATGTCCTTGTTTTTGAAAAAAAAAGCACATTTTTTGTCAATTAAAATAACATCAAATTGATCAAATGTATACAGTGTAGGCATGGTTAATGTTGCAAATGACTATTGTAGCTGAAAACGGCAGATTTTTTATGGAATATCTACATAGGCGTACAGAGGTCCATTATCAGAAACCATCACTCCTGTGTTCCAATGGCACGTTGTGTCAGCTAATCCAAGTTGATCATTTTAAAAGGATAATTGATCATTAGAAAACTATTTTGCAATTATGTTAACGCAGCTGAAAACTGTTGTTCTGATTAAAGAAGCAATAAAATTGTCCTTCTTTAGACTAGTTGAGTATCTGCAGCATCGGCATTTGTGGGTTGGATTACAGGCTTAAAATGTCCAGAGACAAAGAACTTTCTTCTGAAACTCATCAGTCTATTCTTGTTCTGAAAAACTAAGGCTATTCCATGCAAGAAATTGCCAAGAAACTATTTCTCGCATAGAATAGCCTTCAAGAATAGACTGGCGAGTTTCAGAAGAAAGTCCTTTGTTTCTGGCCATTTTGAGCCTGTAATCAAACCCACAAATGCTGATGCTCCAGATACTCAACTAACATAATTGCAAAATAGTTTTTCTAATGATCAATTAGCATTTTAAAATGATAAACTTGAATTAGCTAACACAACGTGTCATTGGAACACAGGAGTGATGGTTGAGGGTTGCCTCTGTACACCTATGTAGATATTCCATTAAAAATCTGCCATTTCCAGCCACAATAGTCATTTACAACATTAACAATGTCTACACTGTATTTCTGATCAATTTGATGCTATTTTAATGGGCAAAAAATTTGCTTTTCTTTCAAACACAAGGACATTTCTAAGTGACCACAAACTTTTCAACGATAGCGTACATATGAGATGAGTAAAGCAAGATATGTAAACATTATTAAAGTGGCATTATTTAAAGTGATTAGCAATACATTTATTAACCTAGCCAATGATTTTGAGTCTCTGTGTAGGCGGCAGCCTCTCTGTGCCCTTGATGGCTGTTTAACAGTCTGATGGCCTTGAGATAGAAGCTGTTTTTCAGTTTCTCGGTCCAAGCTTTGATGCACCTGCACTGACTTCGCCTTCTGGATGGTAACGGGGTGAGCAGGCAGTGCCTTGGGTGGTTGTTGTTCTTGATGATCTTTTTGGCCTTCCTGTGACATCCGGTGGTGTAGGTGTCCTGGAGGGCAGGACAACAGAGTCAACCAGTCTGTTCCCAGTGCAGAACTCACCCTTGTCACCAACATGATGAGAGAAAATGAGTATGATTGGTGTTATAGGCTCTTATTATGGCTCTCCACAAAATGTAAAAGTAATGTATGTGATGTACAAAGTTTGAAAACTCTGCAATCGGATAGTAAAGAGATGTGATTCGGCAATGATTGATGCTGTTCAATGTGAAATGTTCTTTTTCATATGTGTATTCAGCGAAGGAACTTAAATGAATTGAAGGGCGTCATCTATACAGGATATTTGTATAGAAGAGAATCTTCTGATCATTCAAGAACATCTTTCGATGAAGAGATCATTTCTATGAAGAGACACACGTGTTCCCAACTTGACACATCACACATCTGTCGCAGAGCAGGGACCCTTGAGCGGTTTTGGGGTTATGTACCTTGATCAAGGGCACAATGGCAGTAGGTGTCACCTGGAATGCTGATGCTCACTCCCACCAGATTTCTCTCGACAGCCCTGTATTAGAACCTGCAACCCTCTAGGGGTAATGGCCCCTCTCTCTAGAAATGGAAACCACTTATGGTTAGGAAAGATCCAGCACAGTGTCTTCAGTCAGTGGTAAACTTAGCGTAGACAATATGTTAGAATTGCAGAAGACTTTATTTCAGTATCTGAACAAGTTAACAAATATGCAAAGCAACAAAACAAATGCATATTTTTGGGCAATCAGACTACTGTGGAATTAAGTAGAAAATACATTATTTGGTAAAGCAAGCCTCTAATGAATGAATTACGCTGTAAAATAATACAATAATGTGCTGCCGTGTCTATACGCTGTTGTATTAACTTTATGGATCACAAAGTGGAGTCTGATGGGGGTTAATTTAACATTGTCATGCAAATTGAGACAGGGAGGAATGCTTTGATTGCCTAGTCTCGCACAGATAAATAACCCAAATTCATTACAACACCATTATTACTACAGGAATTTGCATTTGTCAGCTCGGCAGAGATGTGGTCTTAGTAGGCTAATAATGCAAGTTATTTCAGGTCAATATAGGCTCTGTAGAAGTTCTAGTACACAAAATAAAGTAGAAATACATGTATGTCTATTACTCTTGGACATTCAAAATCATCTCTTACATAAATCAACTCTATTTATTTTTTAACAAGACTGGATTCAGAAAACAACACTGAAGGTTACCAGTCAGTGGCAGGGAACCATGGTGACTGGTCTATGAAATAACTGAAAGGTGGCATGTATACAATGAGTGTATAAAACATTATGAACACCTGTTTTTCCATGACATAGACTGACCAGGTGAATCCAGGTGAAAGTTATGGTCCCTTGTTGGTGTCACTAAGTCCACTTCTAATCAGTGAAGGGGAGGATACAGGTTAAAGAAGGATTTTTAAACATTGAGACAGTTGAGACGTGGATTGTGTATGTGTGCCATTCAGAGGGTGAATGGGCAAGACAAAATATTCAAGTTCCTTTGAATGGGGTATGGTAGTAGGTGCCAGGTGCACCGGTTTGTGTCAAGACCTGCAACACTGCTGGGTGGAAAATACTCAACAGTTTCCCGTATGAATCAAGTGCATGCGTATGTTTACATATTGGTTGGTTGAATTTACATATCAATAAGGTGTTATGCCATTGGTCATGCTTGCAGATAGGAGATTGTGAACGTCAATTCTTCCCAGTCTGATATTGCTATACAAGCAGTAGGTCACGTTCTGAAATACTCTATCCTATTTTCATATTTACAATGTGTCTGGGTTCACTATGTACATTTCTAGATAGATAGATAGATAGACTGAGTAAACCAAACATTAGGAACACCTTCCTAATATTGAGTTGCACCCACCCTTTTGCCCTCAGAACAGCCTCAATTATTCATGGTATGGACTCTACAAGGTGTTGAAAGCGTTCCACAGGGATGCTGGCCCATGTTGACTCCAATACTTCCCACAGTTGTGTCAAGTTGACTGTATGTTTTGTTTATTCCATGTGTAACTCTGTGTTGTTGTATGTGTCGAATTGCTACGCTTTATCTTGGCCAGGTCGCAGTTTCAAATGAGAACTCTTTCTCAACTAGCCTACCTGGTTAAATAAAGGTGTTCTCAACTAGCCTACCTGGTTAAATAAAGGTGTTCTCAACTAGCCTACCTGGTTAAATAAAGGTGTTCTCAACTAGCCTACCTGGTTAAATAAAGGTGAAATAAAAAATAAAATAAAATAATAAAAAGTTGTCTGGATGTACTTTGGATTGTGGACCATTCTTGATACACACGAGAAACTATTGAGCATGAAAAACCAGCAGCGTTGCAGTTCTTGACGCCTGGAACCTACTACCATACCCCGTTCAAAGGCAAATACATCCTTTGTCTTGCCCATTCACCCTCTGAATGGCACACATACACAATCCTTGTCTCAAGGCTTAAAAATCCTCCTTTAATCCGTCTTCTCTCCTTCATCTACACTGATTGAAGTGGATTTAACAAGTGACATCAATAAGGGGTCATAGCTTTCACCTGGATTCACCTGGTCAGTCTATGTCATGGAAAGAGCAGGTATCCTTAATGTTTTGTATAATTTGTATATATATATATATGTGTGTGTGTGTGTGTGTGTGTGTGTGTGTGTGTGTGTGTGTGTGTGTGTGTGTGTGTGTGTGTGTGTGTGTGTGTGTGTGTGTGTGTGTGTGTGTGTGTGTGTTACCTGTTAGATATTGAGGGCTTCCTGGGGTGTGGTTTTGTATGTTATTGCTGTAAGAGCAAGTTAGCTAGCATTCCCTATTTGTAATGGTCGCATTAGCTCCCTGCTAATTCACAGTTATTTCCATGCTAAAAGACAAATCACTAATCTACAGCAATCAACATATGGTTGTCCGGCACATCTAATGTGCTCCTTTGTGTCTATCTTCAGAATAAACACCAATCTGGGATCGCTGGCTGGACAGTCCTTTTTTTACAAAACACAACTCAAGAGATTTATCAAGTATGACCCGTCTTCTTGTCTTCATGGGACATCTGTTACATGTGCGTGTGTGTAAAATGTCATTAAATTCATTCATTCAATAGCCATCTCCACAAGGAAAATTAACATATGATAACATCCGGAATTCTAGGTTAGTGTGTATTGACCTATAGTCTGTGGCTATTTCCCATTAAATATGTAAAGAGATTTTAAATAATGACATTGAATAATATATGCTGGAGACAATGTCAAAGATCAAATATGCAGGCCCTATTCTCTTTGTGGAAATTATGAGATGTCTATTTACACGAGTAAACACAAAACAGTAATTTTCTGTTGGCAGTGGGTGGGCTCAGGTGGTGACCATATTAACATTTTAGTCCCGACAGAACACATACTCGTTATAACTCGTCCAGATTTTATCCTCGTTTGGGTCATTGCTGGTGTAGGCGCATGTGCCCGTGGAGCTACAAGCCACCAAGTGAAAGCCAACCTCGGTCAGCTTGTCAAACGCCTGCTCAAGGAAATTGAATTTCAGGTAGTAACGGGACGTATACTTCTCCGGTGGCCGGTCGGGGTCCCTGCTCTCATTCAAAGTGTCCCCGAACACTTCTTTGGCAAGGGAAGTTTTCCCGCACACCGTGATGCGCGCCACTCTCCTGAACTTGGCATCGGTTTGGATATCTCTCCCTATATTGTACGATCCCCGGTATCCAATTGTGATGTAGCCCGACTTTCTGGACTCCAGAGACTGGGAGCGAGCGCTGCTCATTGCAGTCATCATGCGCAAAGTTTCCATGCCAACGCCTGAGGACCCGGTGCCGCACTGAAGCGCACCCTCCTCGGTGTCGCTCTGGCAAATCTCCTCGTTGATGGAGTTCTCTTTGCTCATGCTGGGGCTCAGGCGCTTGGACAGGTCCCGCAGCTGGAAAAACTCAGCCTCCCTCTGCAGCCGGCTTTTCTCGGGGAAATAATCAGGCAGCACCAGGTTGAGGTCCCGCAGGTAGTCTAAAATATAACGGAACAAGAAACCGTCCCTGTCCAAGAAGTAGCGCCCTTTGCCGTCTCGCGCCAGGTCCTTTGGAGCCTTCTTGCTAAACATGGTCCAGAGGAGCGAGTCTGGAACGGCGACCAAAGTTATGTGCCGTGTCACATACACCTGTCCCCCGACATTCAGTTCAATTATCTCAGAGAATGAGGACCCAGACTCGGCTCGATTTGAGCTCCCCCACTCGGTGTCCGTCATTGCCATCTTTACGCGCAGTTCTGTGTACGGTCACCGACTGGAATCGCTATAATAATGAGACAGAAAGTCTAGCGGCTTGTTTATGTAATGCTGTGCTTGCGGGGGGAGGAGAGAGTAGACAGCTGATTTGAATGATGACTGTTAACTCTTTAGACCTACAGTAGGCCTAGTCTATGACTGCATTCTATGACAATGGTGAGACTAGGGGAGACAGGACCCAATGGGCACAGATATCAGTTTAAAGTTTAGTTTTGATTTAAATTTGATTTAATCTAACATGAATTCAATGTCAAATCAACAACAAATGTCACCATGTCATTGGATTTAGGTTAAACGTTGGTGGAAAACAAGACAAAATACCTGTATGTTGATGACTTTTTGCAAATCCAATTAGTTTTACACGTTGATTCAACATCCTCTTATTGATTTTGGGGGTTGAAATGACATGGAAACAAAGTGATTCAACCAGTTTTTGCTCAGTGGGGATATTGTACCATCGTGTTCTCTATTAGCCTAGATCAGTCATGTTACAAGAAAGGTACATTGAATAAGGCATACATTTAAAGGGACAATATTTTTTTGCAGGTTATTGGCATTTTGGCTTTTAAAGGCAATGTTCCCACGTTTGCAGAGATCCTATTCACAGTATATATCATCTCAATTAAAAATGTCTGTTAAAAGCATCAATGCCGAGGCTATAACCCGTGATTGGCCTGAATCCCGGCCTAGGTCAGGTCACCATAGAAAATGTTTGGATCACAATATTGATTTTAATCCACAGTCTGACATATTTGTACCTGTGAAAAATAGCCTAATTTTTTATTCGTTTGCCTATCTGTTATTCTGAACATAACTGCAATATTTTACTGTAATAGACTACACTCTAATACTTTTCTGTAATTTCAACAGTAAAACACTTTAGAATGCATCCTGATCGGTTGCATCACCAACTGGTATGGTAACTGTTCTGCATCTGACCGTAAGAGGGTAGTACGTACGGCCCAGTACATCACTGGGGCCAAGCTTCTTGCCATCCAGGACCTATATACTAGGCGGTGTCAGAGGAAAGCCCAAAAAATTGTCAGAGACTCCAGTCACCCAAGTCATAGACTGTTCTCTCTGCTACCACACGGCAAGCGGTACCGTAGCACCAAGTCTAGGACCAAAAGGCTCCTTAACAGCTTCTAGCCCAAGCCATAAGACTGCTGAACAATTCATCAAATATCAAATCAAATCAAATTTATTTATATAGCCCTTCGTACATCAGCTGATATCTCAAAGTGCTGTACAGAAACCCAGCCTAAAACCCCAAACAGCAAGCAATGCAGGTGTAGCCACCGGACTATTTACATTGACCCCCCCATTTGCTTTGTACACTGCTGCTACTTGCTGTTTATTATCTATGCATAGTAGAGGTCAACCGATTAATCGGAATGGGCGATTAATTAGGGCCGATTTCAAGTTTTCATA
The DNA here is from genome assembly GCF_013265735.2 of Oncorhynchus mykiss. Lineage (NCBI taxonomy): Eukaryota > Metazoa > Chordata > Actinopteri > Salmoniformes > Salmonidae > Oncorhynchus > Oncorhynchus mykiss. The sequence goes on along the minus strand of NC_048586.1, from coordinate 645,266 downwards.
ACAATCGGAAATCTGCATTTTTGGACACTGATTTATTTAAATTTCATTTCTTTTAATATATATATATTTTTTTACACCTTTATTTATCCTTTATTTAACTAGGCAAGTCAGTTATGAACACGTTCTTATTTTCAATGACGGCCTAGGAACGGTGGGTTAACTGCCTTGTTCAGGGGCAGAATGACAGATTTTTACCTTGTCAGCTCGGGGATTCAATCTTGCAATCTTACAGTTAACTAGTCCAACGCTCTATCCACCTGATTACATTGCACTCCACGAGGAGCCTGCCTGTTACGCGAATGCAGTAAGAAGCCAAGGTAAGTTGCTAGCTAGCATTAAACTTATCTGATAAAACACAATCAATCAATCATAATCACTACACATGGTTGATGATATTACTAGTTTATCTAGCATGTCCTGAGTTGCATATAATTGATGCGGTGCGTATTCGCGAAAAAGGACTGTCGTTGCTTCAACGTGTACCTAACCATAAGCATCAATGCCTTTCTTAAAATCAATACACAAGTATATATTTTTAAACCTGCATATTTAGTTAATATTGCCTGCTAACCTGGCTTGTGAACTCTGTGAAGACAATTTCTTCCTAACAAAGACAGCCAACTTCGCCAAACGGGGGATGATTTAACAAAAGCGCATTTGCGAAAAAAGCACAATCGTTGCACGACTGTACCTAACCATAAACATCAATGCCTTTCTTAAAATCAATACACAGAAGTATATATTTCTAAACCTGCATATTTTGCTAAAATAAACCAGGTTAGCAGGCAATATTAACCAGGTGAAATTGTGTCACTTCTCTTGCGTTTATTGCACACAGAGTCAGTGTATATGCAACAGTTTGGGCCGCCTAATTTGCCAGACTTTTACGTAATTATGACATAACATTGAAGGTTGTGCAATGTAACAGGAATATTTAGACTTATGGATGCCATCCGTTAGATAAAATAAGGAACGGTTCCGTATTTCACTGAAAGAATAAACGTCTTGTTTTCGAAATGATAGTTTCCGGATTCGACCATATTAATGACCTAAGGCTCGTATTTCTGTGTGTTATTATGTTATAACTAAGTCTATGATTTGATAGAGCAGTCTGACTGAGCGATAGTAGGCACCAGCAGGCTCATAAACATTCATTCAAACAGCACTTTAGTACGTTTTGCCAGCAGCTCGTTGCTGTGCTTCAAGCATTGAGCTGTTTTTGACTTCAAGCCTATCAACTCCCGAGATTAGGCTGGTGTAACCGATGTGAAATGGCTAGCTAATAGCGTTTCAAAAGTCACTCGCTCCGAGACTTGGAGTAATTGTTCCCCTTGCTCTGCAAGGGCCGCGGCTTTTGTGAAGCGATGGGTAATGCTGCTTCGAGGGTGGCTGTTGTCGATGTGTTCCTGGTTCGAGCCCAGGTAGGGGGCGAGGAGAGGGAAGGAAGCTATACTGTTACACTGGCAATACTACTACGGGCCTACAAGAACATCCAATTGTCAAAGGTATATGAAATACAAATCGTATAGAGAGAAATTGTCCTATAATTCCTATAATAACTACAACCTAAAACTTCTTGCCTGGGAATATTGAAGACTCATGTTAAAAGGAACAACCAGCTTTCATATGTTCTCATGTTCTGAGCAAGGAACTTAAACGTTAGCTTTTTACATGGCACGTATTGCACTTTTACTTTCTTCTCCAAAACTTTGTTTTAGCATTATTTAAACCAAATTGAACATGTTTCATAATTTATTTGAGGCTAAATTGATTTTTATTGATGTATTATATTCAGTTAAATAAGTGTTCATTCAGTAATGTTGTAAATGTCATTATTACACATCACATTTTTTTAAATCGTCCGATTAATCGGTATTGGCTTTTTTTGGTTCTCCAATAATTGGTATCAGCAATGAAAAATCATAATCGGTCGACCTCTAATGCATAGTCACTTCACACCTACCTACATGTACAAATTACCTCGACTAACCTGTACCCCTGCACATTGATACAGTACCGGTACCCCCTGTATATAACCTCGTTATTGTTATTTTATAGTGTTGCTTTTTATTATTGATTTTACTTTAGTTCATTTGGTAAATATTGTCTGAACTATTTCTTGAACTGCACTGTTGGGCTTGTAATTAAGATTTCACGCTAAGGTATAAACTTGTATTGTATTCGCTCGCACATGTGACAAATAAAGTTTGATTTGATTTTGATTTGAAAATACCGTAAATGTGTTTTACATCATTAATGCTGTAGATTGCACTGCACTGTGGGTAAAATGCTGAAAAATACTGTTATTAACTGTAATTGAAGGCATCCTGTAAAAATTACTCTAACATACAATACTGTATTTCTTATGCTTACTGTAGATTCTGTAGATTCAAATTATCAGTTTTAGACACCAACCTCATGCTGTCTGGTGAGACATATGAAGCTCAGACTATTTTAGTAAATATCTTCTTGAAGTGGCAGTGAAGAGGAAAAATATTTTCAGCAGATGCTGGGTAGGTACCTTGACTTGTTTATAAGTATCTTTATTGTTAGCGAACATTGATAGTTTATCATGCCTCCCTCAGAGAGAGACACACAGCTTCATGTGAGATCTTACATCTTTCAACATGGTTTTTACAAAAGTATAGATTTGGAGTTAGATAACTTGGATTTCTCTGCAGGTACATACGGTTGAAGTCGGAAGTTTACATGCACTTAGGTTGGAGTCATTCAAACTCGTTGTTCAACCACTCCACACATTTCTGGTTAAGTCGGTAAGGACATGTACTTTGCGCTTGACACAAGTCATTTTTCCAACAATTGTTTGCAGACAGATTATTTTACTGTATCACAATTCCAGTGGGTCAGAAGTTTACATACACTAAGTTGACTGTGCCTTTAAACAGCTTGCAACATTCCAGAAAATGATGTCATGGCTTTAGAAGCTTCTGATAGGCTAATTGACAAATAGAGTCAATTGGAGGTGTACCTTTGGATGTATTTCAAGGCCTACCTTCAAACTCAGTGCCTCTTTGCTTGACATCATGGGAAAGTCAAAAGAAATCAGCCAAAACCTCAGAAAAAAATTGTAGACACCCACAAGTCTGGTTCATCCTTGGGAACAATTTCCAAACGCCTGAAGGTACCATGTTCATCTGTACAAACAATAGTACGCAAGTATAAAAAACGTGGGACCATGCAGCCGTCATACCGCTCAGGAAGGAGATGTGTTCTGTCTCCTAGAGATTAACGTACTTTGGTGCGAAAAGGGCAAATCAATCCCAGAACAACAGCAAAGGACCCTATGAAGATTCTGGAGGAAACAGGTACAAAAGTATCTCTATCCACAGTAAAATGAGTCCTATATCAACATAACCTGAAAAACCGGTCAGCAAGAAAGATACCACTGCTCCAAAACAGTCATAAAAAAAGCCAGACTACGGTTTGCAATTGCACATGGGGACAAAGATTGTACTTGTTGGAGAAATGTCCTCTGGTCTGATTAAACAAAAATAGAACTGTTTGGCCATAATGACCATCATTATGTTTGGAGGAAAACGGGGGAGGCTTTTAAGCCAAAGAACACTATCCCAACCGTGAAGTACGGAGGTGGCAGCATCATGTTGTGGGGGTGCTTTGCTGCAGGAGGGACTGGTGCACTTCACAAAATACATGGCATCATAAGGGTAGAAAATGATGTGGATATATTGAAGCAATATCTCAAGACATCAGTCAGGAAGTTAAAGCTTGGTTAAAAATGGGTCTTCCAAATGGACATTGACCCCAACCATACATCCAAAGTGGCAAAATGGCTTAAGGACAACAAAGTCACGGTATTGGCGTGGCCATCACAAAGCCCTGACCTCAATCCTATAGAAATTTTGTGGGCAGAACTGAAAAAGCGTGTGCGAGCAAGGAGGTCCACAAACCTGACTCCGTTACACCAGTTCTGTCAGGAGGAATGGGACAAAATTCACCCAACGTATTGTGGGAATCTTATTGAAGGCTACCTGAAATGTTTGACCTAAGTTAAACAATTTAAAGGCAATGCTACCGAATACTAATTGAGTGTATGTAAACTTCTGACCCACTCGGAATGTGATGAAATAAATACAATCTGAAATAAATAATTCTCTCTACTATTATTCTGACATTTCACATTCTTAAAATAAGTGGTGATCCTAACTGACCTAAGGCAGGGAATTTTTATTAGGATTAAATGTCAGGAATTGTGTTAAATGTTAAATGTATTTGGCTAAGGTGTATGTAAACTTCTGACTTCAACTGTATATAAATCACCAATCACCATCAATCTAAAAATAAACTTACTCTCCACATCATGGCCTTCGCTCCGGATCAGAACTCCAAACCTACAACCTAATTTTGTCCAACATTAACCGGAGAGATTACTGCTTCCAAGGTTTTATTTTTCCAAGTTATACAGAGGGTGCTCTAGCAAACAAACAGCAGAGACCTGAGGACACCATCCAAACTGGAACTGAGCTCCCAGGCTTGAAAGGACAGACCAGATACACACTCAATTAGCACTAAGGTGTGAAGTAAAGGGCTTTGGGCCCAACAAGTGTCATGAGTCTTTGAAGCTTCCTCTGAAACCTGCCTCCTGCTGTTCAAAGACCAATCACTGGCATTTTCTACAAGAAATCTGCCTCCAGAAATAAAACCATCTTCCAAGTGGGTCATCTTCCAACCTACTCCCATTGCCTGCTGCACTGCTGCTTGGATTCCACCTGGCGATCTGTTCACCATCTGCCCTGGTCTGTCTCCCCCTGTCTGGTACAGGTACCCCCACCACACTCACCCCTCTCTCCCTGGTCTGTCTCCCCCTGTCTGGTACAGGTACCCCCACCACACTCACCCCTCTCTCTCTGGTCTGTCTCCCCCTGTCTGGTACAGGTACCCCCACCACGCTCACCCCTCTCTCCCTGGTCTGTCTGCCCCTGTCTGGTACAGGTACCCCACCACACTCACCCCTCTCTCCCTGGTCTGTCTCCCCCTGTCTGGTACAGGTACCCCACCACACTCACCACACTCTCCCCTCTCTGTTCACCGTCTGCCCTGGCCTGTCTTCCCCTGTTTGGAACAGGTACATCCACCACACTCACCCCTCTCTCCCGAGCTTTCACTCGGCTCCAGCACAGACTCTGAACTTACAATGACTAGCCCCAAGTTGTTATATATTTCGTTTTTTTTCTTGTGCATTTTGCTATTTGCCTCATGACTCCTGCATACTTTGTTGACTACAAACTTTCTTTACCCAATCGTGGGACAGACTATGTTTGTTCCCACACTCAGGACTCTATTGGTTACAGAGACTTTTGGCATGCCATCCATTTCTAACCACCTCTCGCCGGCTTTGTTGTCACGACTTTCGCCGAAGTCGGTCCCTCTCCTTGTTCGGGTGGCGTTCGGCTGTCGACGTCACCGGCCTTCTAGCCATCGCCGATCCACTTTTCATTTTCCATTTGGTTTGTCTTTGTCTTACACACCTGGTTTCAATTCCCCAATTAATTGTTCACTATTTAACCCTCTGTTCCCCCATGTCTGTTTGTGAGTAATTGTTTGTATGCAATACGGTCCGTTATGTGGGCTCGATTTATTGTGTTGTATTTGTCTGTTTTTGAGTAAATTACGTGTATTCATATCTGCTGTCCTGCGCCTGACTCCTCTACACACGCTATACACAGACCTCATTACAGAATTACTCACCAGGAATGGAGTCAGCAGGAGCAGACGCCCTCCCTGTGGCGAGAGAGGAGCGCGTCCAGCAATGTCTGGGCACCATATTGCAATGTCTGGGCTCCGCCATGGATCGCGTGCTGCAGACGATGGATCTTTGGGAGAGAGGAAGAGGTCGTCCAGCGACTCCACCAGCCCCACTACAGCAGGCCCCACTGTCCATCCCTCCTTCACCCGGCTACACACAGACCTCATTACATTTGTATTCATGTTGCCTGATGAAATTGCTGTACAATAAGATCTTGTTGCCATCTGATGCACATTCAGATGTCATAAATAAACACTGCAGAGCTCTCCCTGTCCTATGCCGTGCCTTGATTGTATTACTGTTGATGATATCTGGAAATGTGCATGTATACCCTTGCCCATCTATTGTTACTAGCCCCAATTCTGACTTGTGCTCTGATATCTGCTACACTGATTTCTGCTCTCGTAAAAGCCTGAGTTTTCTGCACATTAACACTAGAAGCTTATTACCTAAAATGGATCAATTGAAAATGTGGGTTCCAATTCAGATGTGTTACTGAGACGTGGTTAAGGAATAATGTTTTGACTACTGAGGTTAACCTTTCTGGTTATAACCTTTTTCAGCAAGACAGATCTTCCAGAGATGGGGGAGTGGCAATCTTTACCAAGGATCACCTTCAGTTCCTGGTTGTCTCTACCAAGTCTGTCCCCAAACAATTTGATTTGCTGGTTTTAAGCATTAAACTTTCAAATAGCTCTTTGTTGACTGTTGCTGGGTTCTATCGTCCTCCATCAGCATCGGCCTGTACCCTACCTGCCCTAAGCTCTCTCCTGGCCTCTTACACTAAGTCTGAATTTGTCCTGCTAGGTGACCTAAACTGGGACATGCTTAAACCACCTGACCAAGTCCTAAAGCAATGGGACTCCCTAAATTTCTCAGATTATCACCGATCCCACAAGGTATGACTCCAAACACCCAGAAAAGGCTACTCTCCTCAATGTTATCCTCAGTGAAACGACCTGTTCTGATTTGTCATTAAAAAAAAATATGAGCAAGCAATCCTTCATGAACTGGCCTCTGTAAAATGGTATAGAATCAGCTTGATTCCCTCCGTTGAAGGCGCTTGGACCTTATTTTTTTATATTTTCAGTGGTATTGTTTACAAACACGCCCCCATGAAGAAAATGAGAACTAAAAACAGGTTCAGCCCCTGGTTTGACCGTGATCTTGCAGAGATACTCCACCTCAAGAATTGCATTTGGCGAAAGGCTCGGCACACGCATACCCAGGCTGACTTGCTCTAGTTCAGACAAATGAGAAATAAGTGCACTCAGGCTATCCGGAAGGCCACATTTAGTTACTTTAAGGAGCAGTTCTCTCTCTGTGGGTCTAACTCCAAGAAGTTCTGGAAAATGGTTAGACCTGGAGAATAAACCCTCCTCACAGCTGCCCATGTCCCTGCCCATGTCCCTGCCCATGTCCCTTAAATAAGTCAGGATTCCTATTTGACTCAGCCATGCCTCCTTGCCCGTCCAACATTTCCTCATCTCCCACCCCTTCTAATGTGACTATCCCAGATGCTTCTACCTCTTTTTCCCCTGCCCCGTTACAAAGTTTCTCCCTGCAGGCAGTCACTGAGTCCGAGGTGCTAAAGGAGCTCCTGAAACTTGACCCCCAAAAAACATCTGGGTCAGATGGTTTAGACCCTTTCTTCTTTAAGGTTTCTGCCCCTATCATTGCAAAGCCTATCTCCAACCTTTTTAACCTGTCTCTCCTTTCTGGGGAGGTTCCCATTGCTTGGAAGGCAGCCACAGGTTGTCCTTTATTTAAAGGGGGAGATCAAGCTGATCCTAACTGTTATAGGACTTTTTCTATTTTGCCCTGTTTATCAAATGTGTTGGAAAAATGTGTCAATAACCAACTGACTGGCTTTCTTGATGTCTATAGTATTCTTTCGGGTATGCAATCTGGTTTCCGCTCAGGTTATGGATGTGTCACTGCAACCTTAAAGGTCCTAAATGATTTTTTATTTATTTATTTTTATTTCACCTTTATTTAATTAACCAGGTAGGCTAGTTGGGAACAAGTTCTCATTTACAACTGCAACCTGGCCAAGATAAAGTAAAGCAGACACATACAACAACACAGAGTTACACATGGAATAAACAAACATACAGTCAATAATTCAGTATAAAAAGTCTATATACACTGTGTGCAAATGAGGTAAGATAATGGAGGTAAGGCAATAAATAGGCCATGGTGGTTAAGTAATTACGATGATGCCACCATTGCCTTTGATTCTAAGCAATATTGTGTTGCACATTTAATTGACTTGGCCAAAGCTTTTGATACGGTAGACCATTCCATTCTTATGGGCCGGCTAAGGAGTATTGGTGTCTCTGAGGGGTCTTTTGCCTGGTTTGCTAGCTACCTATCTCAAAGAGTGCAGTGTATAAAGTCAGAAAATCTGCTGTCTTGGCTGTACCCCAAGGCTCAATCCTAGCCCCCACGCTCTTCTCAATTTACATCAACAACATAGCTCAGGCTGTAGGAAGCTCTCTCATCCATTTATATGCAGATGATACAGTCTTATACTCAGCAGGCCCCTTCCTGGATTTAGTCTTAAATGCTCTAAAACAAAGCTTCCTTAGTGTCCAACAAGCTGAACACCTCCAAAACAAAGGTCATGTGGTTTGGTAAGAAGAACGCCCCTCTCCCCACAGGTGTGATTAATACCTCTGAGGGTTTAGAGCTTGAGGTAGTCGCCTCATACAAGTACTTGGGAGTGTGGCTAGACGGTGCACTGTCCTTTGCTCAGTACATATCAAATATGCAGGCTAAAGTTAAATCTAGACTTGGTTTCCTCTATCGTAATAGCTCCTCTTTCACCCCAGCTGCCAAACTAACCCAAACTAAAGGTCCCCAAAGCACACACATCCCTGGGTCGCTCCTCTTTTCAGTTTGCTGCAGCTAGCAACTAGAATGAGCTGCAACAAACACTCAAACTAGACAGTTTCATCTCAATCTCTTCATTCAGAGACTCAATCATGGACACTCTTACTGACAGTTGTGGCTGCTTTGTATGATGTAATGTTGTCTCTACCTTCTTGACCTTTGTTTCACGGCTCACTCGGGATACGTTATCAGAGTCGGTGCAGCCACCAGGCTCTCCAGAGGGTAGTGAGGTCTTCACAACGCATCGGGGGAAAACTACCTGCCCTCCAGGACACCTACACCACCCGATGTCACAGGAAGGCCAAAAAGATCATCAAGGACAACAACCACCCGAGCCACTGCCTGTTCACCCCGCTATCATCCAGAAGGCGAGATCAGAATAGGTGCATCAAAGCTGGGACCGAGAGACTGAAAAACAGCTTCTATCTCAAGGCCACCAGACTGTTAAACAGCCACCACTAACATTGAGTAGCTGCTACCAACATACTGACTCAACTCCAGCCACTTTAATAATGGGAATTGATGGGAAATTATGTAAAATTTATCACTAGCCACTTTAAACAATGCTACCTAATATAATGTTTACATACCCTACATTATTCCTCTCATATGTATATGTATATACTGTACTCTATCATCTACTGCATCTTTATGTAATACATGTATCACTAGCCACTTTAACTATGCCACTTTGTTTACATACTCATCTCATATGTATATACTGCACTCAATACCATCTACTGTATCTTGCCTATGCCGCTCTGTACCATCACTCATTCATATATCTTTATGTACATATTCTTTATCCCCTTACACTTGTGTCTATAAAGTAGTAGTTTTGGAATTGTTAGCTAGATTACTTGTTGGTTATTACTGCATTGTCGGAACTAGAAGCACAAGCATTTCGCTACACTCGCAATAACATCTGCTAACCATGTGTATGTGACAAATAAAATTTGATTTGATTTGATAATGTTCATCATAGGTACACTTCAACTATGACAGACAAAATGAGAAAAAAAAATCCAGAAAATCACATTGTAGGATTTTTCATGAATTTATTTGCAAATTATGGTGGAAAATAAGTATTTGGTCAATAACAAAAGTTTATCTCAATACTTTGTTATGTACCCTTTGTTGGCAATGACAGAGGTCAAACGTTTTCTGTAAATCTTCACAAGGTTTTCACACACTGTTGCTGGTATTTTGGCCCATTCCTCCATGCAGATCTCCTCTAGAGCAGTGATGTTTTGGGGCTGTTGCTGGGCAACACGGACTTTCAACTCCCTCCAAAGATTGTCTATGTGGTTGAGATCTGGAGACTGGCTAGGCCACGCCAGGACCTTGAAATGCTTCTTACGAAGCCACTCCTTTGTTGCCCGGGCGGTGTGTTTGGGATTATTGTCATGCTGAAAGACCCAGCCACGTTTCATCTTCAATGCCATTGCTGATGGAAGGAGGTTTTCACTCAAAATCTCACGATACATGGCCCCATTCATTCTTTCCTTTACACGGATCAGTCGTCCTGGTCCCTTTGCAGAAAAACAGCCCCAAAGGATGATGTTTCCACCCCCATGCTTCACAGTAGGTATGGTGTTCTTTGGATGCAACTCAGCATTCTTTGTCCTTCAAACGCGACGTGTTTTTACCAAAAAGTTATATTTTGGTTTCATCTGACCATATGACATTCTCCCAATCTTCTTCTGGATCATCCAAATGCTCTCTAGCAAACTTCAGACGGGCCTGGACATGTACTGGCTTAAACAGGGGGACATATCTGGCACTGCAGGATTTGAGTCCCTGGCGGCGTAGTGTGTTACTGACGGTAGGCTTTGTTACTTTGGTCCCAGCTCTCTGCAGGTCATTCACTAGGTCCCCCCGTGTGGTTCTGGGATTTTTGCTCACCATTCTTGTGATCATTTTGACCCCACGGGGTGAGATCTTGCGTGGAGCCCCAGATCGAGGGAGATTATCAGTGGTCTTGTATGTCTTCCATTTCCTAATAATTGCTCCCACAGTTGATTTCTTCAAACCAAGCTGCTTACCTATTGCAGATTCAGTCTTCCCAGCCTGGTGCAGGTCTACAATTTTGTTTCTGGTGTCCTTTGACAGCTCTTTGGTCTTGGCCATAGTGGAGTTTGGAGTGTGACTGTTTGAGGGTGTGGACAGGTGTCTTTTATACTGATAACAAGTTCAAACAGGTGCCATTAATACAGATAACGAGTGGAGGACAGAGGAGCCTCTTAAATAAGAAGTTACAGGTCTGTGAGTGCCAGCAATCTTGCTTGTTTGTAGGTGACCAAATACTTATTTTCCACCATAATTTGCAAATAAATTCATTAAAAATCCTACAATGTGATTTTCTGGATTTTTTTTCTCTCATTTTGTCTGTCATAGTTGAAGTGTACCTATGATGAAAATTAAAGGCCTCTCTCATCTTTTTAAGTGGGAGAACTTGCACAATTGGTGGATTTTTTGCTTTTTTGCCCCACTGTATATATATATATACACATATAAACATGTACAGTGGCTTGTGAAAGTATTCAACCCCTAGGCATTTTTCCTATTTTGTTGCCTTACAACCTGGAATTAAAATAGTTTTGGGGGGTTTCATATAATTTGATTTACACAACATGCCTACCATTTTGGAGATGCAGAATCTTTTTATTATTGTGAAACAAACAAGAAATAAGACAAAAAAATCAGAAAACTTGAGCATGCATAACTATTCACCCCCCCACCACCCAAAGTCAATACTTTGTAGAGCCACCTTCAGCAGCAATTACAGCTGCAAGTCTCTTGTGGTATGTCTCTATAAGCTTGGCACATCTAGCCACTGGGATAGTTGCCCATTCTTTAAGGCAAAACTGCTCCAGCTCCTTCAAGTTGGGTTCCGCTGGTGATCAGTGGAAGTCACACCACAGATTCTCAATTGGATTTGACTAGGCCCTTCCAAAACATTTAAATGTTTCCTCTTAAACCACTCGAGTGTTGCTTTAGCAGTATGCTTAGGATCATTGTCCTGCTGGAAGGTGAACCTCTGTCCCAGTCTCAAATCTCTGGAAGAATGAAACAGGTTTCCCTCAAGAATTTCCCTGTATTTAGTGCCATCCATCATTCCTTCAATTCTGACCAGTTTCCCAGTCCCTGCCTCTGAAAAACATCCCCACAGGAGGATATTCTCGGGGTGGTGAGAGGTGTTGGGTTTGCATGGCCAAAAAGCTAAATTTTAGTCTCATCTAACCAGAGTACCTTCTTCCAAATGTTTGGAGAGTCTCCCACATGCCTTTTGGCAAACACAAACATGTTTGCTAATTTTTTCTTTAAGCAATGGCTTTTTTTCTGGCCACTCTCCCGTAAAGCCCTGCCCATACTCCAATCTCTGCTGTGGAGCTTTGCAGCTCCTTCAGGGTTATCTTTGGTCTCTTTGTTGCCTCTCTGATTAATGCCCTCCTTGCCTGGTTCTTGAGTTTTGGTGGGTGGCCCTCTCTTGGCAGGTTTCTTGTGGTGCCATATTCTTTCCATTTTTAAATAATGGATTTAATGGTGCTCTGTGGGATGTTTTTTTTTAAACCCAACCCTGATCTGTACTTCTCCACAACTTTGTCCCTGACCTGTTTGGAGAGCTCCTTTGTCTTCATGGTGCCGCTTGCTTAGTGATGTTGCAGACTCTGGGGCCTTTCAGACAGGTGTGTATATATTCTGAGATCATGTGACACTTAGATTACACACAGGTGGACTTTATTTAACTAATTATGTGACTTCTGAAGGTAATTGGTTGCACCAGATCTTATTTAGGTGCTTCATAGCAAAGGTGAATACATACTGTATGCAAGCACCACTTTTCCGTTTTTTATTTTGTCACATTTTTTTAAACAAGTTATTTTTTCACCATAATTTGCATTTGACTTCACCAGTTTCGACTATTTTGTGTATGTCCATTACATGAAATCCAAATAAAAATACATTTAAATTACAGGTTGTAACGCAACAAAATAGGAAAAATGCCAAGGGGGTGAATATTTTTGCAAGGCACTGTATGAATACTTTTTTTAGAAATCCCAAGGGCGTGCATCTCTATGTAAGGAATAATGTACAATGGAAATTAGGTTTCTAAGTCAAGTGGTTGAAGAGCCTTTGACATTTGAAAATTGTGATCATGCACTTTTTGACAGTCCCTAACAGGTTTTATTGAAGGTGCGCCAGGCTGCCTACACCATTGCTGTGTGAGCATGAAAGTCGGGTCAGAATAGGACATGGTGGCCCAGAGGAAGCAGCTGTTCTCAACCTCTACATCGCCCCCTTCTTCCAAGAGCTCACTGAGTTTGAATGAAGACCTCTAGGAAGGTAAGTACACACACACATACACACAACACCAGCTTGATATGTCCCTTGTCACCTGTCTTTTTATCCACAGAGTAACAGCCCCGGTGCTTTCGCTCTCTCATTCTATTCTTTATTTTTCTATACTTGTCCTAATTAAGGGTGAGAAGAGCTAAGCATCAGAACACCTGATGCTTTACTGACTTCTTTCTCCTGTATGCTCTCCTTACCAAACTGTCCCGTTGTGTGTATTACCAGGCTCTAAACCGCCTTACCTCAAATAGAGTTGCCCCTAATCATAGATCTAGAATTCTACCCAATCCCACCCAATTTTAAGTCTGTCTCTCTTTGACTCTTCTCCCCCACACCCCACACACACAGGCACACAATATAGTTTTAGATTAGTGTTGTAATGATGGTCTTATTTGGTTATATACAATATATATAATTTGCTGTTAATGTTGTTACCAATTTGAATACATTTATTTTATATACAAATGGGTAACCCTTTACTTGACACCCAGCACCATAACACGTTATGACACGGTCATAGCCATGTCAACACCTGTCATAATAAGGTCATAACCCTGTCATGACACATATTTAGACCTGTTGTGACATTTATTGCATTATTTATACATTGCCATATAAATGACATTATTGAATTATCATAGTATTTGCGCAGACATTGATGTCAGACATGTACCTACCCCAATTCTCTGTTGCTAATGACTGGGATGAATGCAGCAGCAGATTTCAGGAGCAGGACAAGACACCCTCTTCTTGACTAATTTCTATTTGTATTTCTTAAGGATCCCCATTAACTGCTGCCAAGGCAGTTCCTGGGGTCCAGCAACGTTAAGGCAGTTATATAACATTTTGTCACGTTCGTTATAATAACTGGACCAAAGCGCAGCGTGATCTGGGTTCCACATCTTTTTATTTCTAAGTGAAACTCATAGCAAAACCAAAACAATAAATCTCAAAACGAAATGTGAAGCTAATAATAGTGCTAACAGGCAACTATCCATAGTCAAGATCACACAAAGCACAAAGGGAAAATGGCTGCCTAAATATGATCCCCAGTCAGAGACAATGATAAAAAGCTGCCTTTGATTAGGAACCATACCAGGCCAAAATAGATAATTAGTCACCTAGATAACCCCCCCTAGTCACTGTCACGCCCCAACCAACATAGAGAATAAGCAACTCTCTATGGTCAGTGCGTGACTAATTTAAAATATTACATTTCATAACACTTCTCACAGCACATTAAGTGTGTTCCCTCAGGCCACTACTTTACTATCACATATATACAATACGACATCCATGTGCAAGTGTGTGAAGAGTGTGTGTCTTATCATGTGTATGTGTACCTGAGTGTGTGCCTCTTCACAGTCCCTGCTGTTCCATAAGGTGTATTTTATCTGTTTTTAAATATGATTATATTGCTTGCTCAGTTATCTGATGTGGAATAGAGTTCCATTTAGCATTGCCATTATGTAGCACTGTGCGCCTCCCATAGTCTGTTCTTGACTTGCCGACTGTGAAGAGACCTCTGGTGGCATGTCTTGTGGGGTATGCATGGGTGTCCGAGCTGTGTGCTAGTAGTTTAAACAGACACCTCGGTGCATTCTTACAAAAGCAAGTAGTGATGAAGTCAATCTCTCCTCCACTTTGAGCCATGAGAGATTTACATACATTATTTATGTTAGCTCTCCATGTACATTTAAAACTTCTTAGGGATAGCCACCTTTTTTTAAATTGTCGCCTAAAATGACAGCCAAATCTAACTGCCTGTAGCTCAGGCCCTGAAGCAAGGATATGCATATTCTGGTACCATTTGAAAGGAAACACTTTGAAGTTTGTGGAAATGTGAATTGAATGTAGGAGAACATAACACAATAGATCTGGTAGAAGAAAATACAAAGAAAAAAACAAACGTTTTAAAAAAAGTTTATACCACCATCTTTGAGATGCAACAGAAAGGTCCGAAATCTAGCCATCACTCTGGTAATTCCGATGGTGTCCACAAGAGGGCAGCAGTGTATGTGCAAAGTTTCAGACTGATAACTTGAAGTATGAGCAATCTACATGACATTTGACAAAGTTAATCAAGTGAAGACCGCCCGTGTCAACATTGGGCCATGAAGGCTTCGCTCTCTGACCAAATTTGGTGTCCTATAGGCTATACTACACTCCAAATCATATAGTGAAGTCTGGCTACGTCCTGGATCTGATTAAACAGAGCAAAATTTCAGAATGTAAGTACACATTTCACCTTCAGAGGTAAATTTATCAAACCTATCGCTGTAAAAAAAAATGTGTTTTGTTGTTAGGAGCTCTCCTCAAACAATAGCATGGTATTTTTTAGCAGTAATAGCTACTGTAAATTGGACAGTACAGTAATATTAACAAGAATTTAAGCTTTCAGACGATATCAGACACTTATACTGTATGTGTTATGGCTTTACACCCCCTGCTAATTGTTTAACTGGAAGACCCATTTGAGACCAAGCTTTAACTTCCTGACTAATGTCTTGAGATGTTGCTTCAATATATTCACATAGTTTTCCTGCCTCATGATGCCATCTATTTTGTGCACCAGTCCCTCCTGCAGCAAATCACCCCAACCACATGATGCTGCCATCCCCGTGCTACATGGTTGGGATGGTGTTCTTCGGCTTGCAAGCATCCCCCTTTTTCCTCCAAACATAACGATGGTCAGTATGGCCAAACAGTTCCATTTTTGTTTCATCAGACCAGAGGATAAAAAGTATGATCTTTGTCCCCATGTGCAGTTGCAAACCGTAGTCTGGCTTTTTTATGGCGGTTTTGGAGCAGTGGCATCTTCCTTGCTGAGCGGCCTTTCAGGTTATACCGATATAGGACTTGTTTTTACTGTGGATAGAGATACTTTTGTACCTGTTTCCTCCAGCATCTTCACAAGGTCCTTTGCTGTTGTTCTGGGATTGATTTGCTCTTTTCTTATCAAAGTACGTTCATCTCTAGGAGACAGAACGCATCTCCTTCCTGAGCGGTGTGACGGCTGCGTGGTCCCATGGTGTTTATACTTGCATAGTATTGTTTGTACAGATTAACGTGGTACATTCAGGCATTTTGAAATTGCTCCCAAGGATGAACCAGACTTGTGGAGGTCTACAATTTTTTTCTGAGGTCTTGCCTGATTTCTTTTGACTTTCCCATGATGTCAAGCAAAGAGGCACTGAGTTTGAAGGTAGGCCTTGAAATACATCCAAAGGTACACCTCCAATTGACTCCAATTGTCAATTAGCCTATCAGAAGCTTCTACAGGCATGACATTATCATCTGGAATGTTTCAAGCTGTTAAAGGCACATGTAAACTTCTGACCCACTGGAATTGTGATACAGTGAAATAATCTGTCTGCAAACAATTGTTGGAAAAATGACTTGTGTCAAGCACAAAGTAAATGTCCTAACTGACTTACCAAAACTATAGTTTGTTAACAATAAATGTGTGGAGTGGTTGAAAAACGAGTTTTAATGACTCCAACCTAAGTGTATGTAAACTTCTGACTTCAACTGTACGTTTTATCCATCAGCAGACTGTGATTAGCAGGTCATTCTGCCCGATCAAACTAGGTGAAAAATCTGCTGATGTGCCCTTGAGCAAGGCACTTAACCCAAGTCGCTCTGGATAAGAGCATCTGATAAAATTACTCAAATTTAAAAATAGGAAATGAGCCAGTTTCTAATCTTGGGTAACGGATATACCTTTGCTTCCCTCCAGGCCTGAAGGCACACACTTTCTAGTAGGCTTTAATTGAAGCTATGGTAAATAGGAGTGGCAATATCGTCTGCTATTATCCTCAGTAATTTTCCATCCAAATTGTAGACAACAATCATTTTTTCACTTCTTCCTCAGTCACTTTACAGAATTCTAAATTACAATGGTTGTCTTTCATAATTTGATCAGTTTTACTTTGATGTGTAATGTCAGGATTTGTTGCTTTGTCACACCATAATCTGTTTAATCTGTCTTTCTGCTTGTCTCCTCCCCTTCCAGTTGTCGCCCATCTTCCCCATTATCCCCAGTGTATTTATACCTGTATTCTCTGTTTGTCTGTTGCCAATTCATTTTGTTTGTCAAGCCTACCAGCATTTTCCCCCTTGCTTCTGTCTATTTCTAGTTCCTGTTTTCTAGTTTTCCTGGTTTTCACCATTCTGCCTGCCCTGAGCCTTCCTGCCGTTCTGTACCTTTTGTATTATAATCTGGATTACTGACCGCTGCCTGCCCTTGACCTGTCGTATTGCCTGCCCCCTGTTCTAATATTAAACTTTTGTTACTTTAACACTGTCTGAGTCTGGGTCTTCCCTAATACATGGTAGTACGAACTGGCCATGACTAACACAGCAGACTCGTACCAGCTCCACAACACCATCTTCTCCCAGGAAGCCACCATTGGAAGGCACCAGGAGTTACTTCGTGATCTTATGGAAGGGTTCCAGACCTTTCGCCGAATGCCATGACCGAGCATTGAACATATTGCTGGAGCAATTCCACGGATTGTCTGTTAGGCAGCCTTCCACATCGGTAACCTCCCAGCCCCTCAGTAACCATCTGTTAGCAGCGCCGCCGTTTCCCAGGAACCCCGCTTACCTCCCCGGAACGCTTCAATGGAGAGTCGGGCACCTGTCTGGTGTTTCTCGCTCAGTGTTCCCTCATCATCGAGCTGCAGCCCTCCTCCTTCCACTCAGACCGCATAAGATAGCATACCTCATCACACTGATGTCTGGGAGGGTTCCATCCCGTGCAGTACAGGAACAACAGTCGTCCGTATCTTTCAGTCTGGAGGAGTTTGTGGCGGAGGTAAAGAACGGTTTCGATGCTCCATTGTCCGGGAGAGAGGCTGCCCGGAAGTTACTCCAGCTTCGGCAAGACTCCGCAGTGTGGCAGACTATGCAGTGGATTTCCGCACGTTGGCAGCTGAGTGTGCCTGGAACCCAGAAGCGCTGTTCAACATGTTCCTGCACGGAGTATAAGAGGAAATAAAGGACGAGCTTGCAGCCTGGGAACTACCGATGGATCTCGACTTTCTCATCGCCTTGACCATTCGGAGCGATGGGCGACTACGCGGCCGAAAGAAGGTGAGGAGATTTGATTTCACTCGTCTACCCAAGGATTCCACCTCGCCTCAGAGGAAACCCAGAAGTCCCCAGATGGCTCCATTGCCGAGAGAACCGTCTGCTGATTCACCTCTTCCTGAGCCTATGCTACTAGGCAGAGCTAGGCTGTCTCCAGCATATCGGCTATATAGGCTTCACATTAGGAGTTGCCTTTATTGCGGGATTACTGGTAATTTAATCTCCACCTGTCCACTAAAAGACCAGGCTCACTGGTAGGAGCGAGTACTCTGCTGGGCCATACAGAGAACTTTCCTTCTCCCCTTACTCGCACCCCTTTTCATGCCATTTTGCTGTGGGGGAACCAGTCGAAATCTCTCCTTGTACTCATCGACTCTGGGACCGAGCTTTATCCTGTTTGGGATAGGGAGCAGCATTTTCACGTTCGGTCGAAAAGCGTGCCCAGAGTAAACCGCCTGCTACTCAGGCCCAGAAGCCTGAGAATATATATGCATATAATTAGTAGTATTGGATAGGAAACACTATGAAGTTTCTAAAACTGTTTGAATAATGTCTGTGAGTACAACAGAACTCATATGGCAGGCGAAAACCTGATAAAAATCCACCAGGAAGTGGGAAATCTGAGGTTTGTACTTTTCAACTCATTGCCTATCGAATATACAGTGTCTATGGGGTCATATTGCACTTCCTAAGGCTTCCACTAGATGTCAACAGTCTTTAGAATGTTTTTTGAGGCTTCTACTGTGAAGGAGGGGGGAATGAGAGCTGATTGAGTCAGGGGTCTGGCAAAGTGGCATGAGCTGATCACGTGCGCACACGTGAGAACGAACTGTGTTCCATTGCAAGGAATTCTCCGGTTGGAACATTATTGAAGATTTAAAGATTTAAAGCATCCTAAAGATTGATTCTATACATCGTTTGACATGTTTCTACGAACTGTAATATAACTTATTGAACTTTTCGTCTGAACTCTCGCCTGGACTTGCCCGCGCCTCGTGAGTTTGGATTTGTTGACCAAACACGCAAACAAAAGGAGGTATTTGGACATAAATGATGGACTTTATCGAACAAAACAAACATTTATTGTGGAACTGGGATTCCTGGTAGTGCATTCTGATGAAGATCATCAAAGGTAAGTGAATATTTATAACGCTATTTCTGACTTTTACAGACTCCACAACATGGAGGATATCTGCACGGCTTGTTTTTTGTGTCTGAGCGCCGTACTCAGATTATTGCATGGTTTGCTTTTCCGTAAAGCTTTTTTGAAATCTGACACCGGTTGCATTAAGGAGAAGTACATCTATAATGCTGTGCATAATAGTTGTATCTTTTATCAAAGTTTATTATAAGTATTTCTGTAAATTGATGTGGCTCTCTGAAAATTCGCCGGATGTTTTCGAGGCACAACATTACTGACCATAAAGCGCCAATGTAAACAGACATTTTTGGATATAAATATGCACATTATCGAACAAAACATACATGTATTGTGTAACATGATGTCCTATGAGTGTCATCTGATGAAGATCATCAAAGGTTAGTGATTAATTTAATCTCTATTTCTGCTTTTTGTGACTCCTCTCTTTGGCTAGAAAATGGCTGTGTGTGTTTTTGTGACTAGGCTCTGACCTAACATATAAATCATATGGTGTGCTTTCGCTGTAAAGCCTTTTTGAAATCGGACATGGGTACATTAACAAGAAGTTTATCTTTAATTTGGTGTATTGCACTTGTGAATGTATGAAAGTTACATATTTCAAAAAAATACTTTTGAATTTTGCACTCTGCCTTTTCAGTGGAATGTTGTCGAGGGGTTCAAGAAGTTGTGGACGCTACCCTGGCGTCCACCGTGTTCTCCTTGTTGGACCTACGGAACGCCTACCACCTGGGGAAGAGTGGAAGACTGTATGTGGGTGACAGAAATATTCACACTTCATCATAAGCAGTACAACAAGGCTCCACAAAAGAATAGAAACGATGTAGGAGAGGCAAGCGGTCAAAGATGGGATCAGGAACACAGACTGTGGACACGAAGCTACAGCATGACTCGGTAATTAACATCTCCAAAAAAGAGTTCAGTCTTATCTAAGACTCAGTCTTAATTAATATTTCTATAGACAACAGAGCGGTGATCCCACACAGGTGTTCCAAAGGGATATATGCTCTCATCTCGAACCCTATTAAACCACCGCATCTCAAAACCTGAATATACCTTTGCTGCAAATGTGCCATATGTCCATGCCTGTACATTTTGCCGAAATTACACAAACTTAAAACAAAACAAGGCAATTATCCCAGCAGACCAATGGTTGCAGGAATAGGCTCATGCTAGAGCTATTGTCGAACTTCGTAGACTCTATAGACTTCATAAACCAGACCTCACCAATAATGGGATTAATAGAAGTATTTTGGTCACATTAGATGTCGAGAGTCTATATAACAGCATTCCCCATATGTGGGCTGGCAGCCCTAGCTCATTATTTGAGAGAAAGAGATACTAACAAATATCCACCAAGACACTTTATTCTAGAGCTGGCAGAATACGTTTTGACGTATAACCATTTAAGTTTGATGATGAATACTACCTCGAAACGAATGGAACATCGATTCCCCTCACACAATTTTTTTAACCTTTCACACACTCATGAGAAGCAGGATAGCTAGGATACGCCAACAGCTATCTACAATCTATATGCGATATTAAAGCTGATCTACCCCCTTAAGACTTAAGACTTTTTAAGTTAAGGTTAGGTTTAAAATCAGACCGTCCAAATTGTAATTACAAGTGGGAAACGTTTTGTTACCCAAATTTCCAAGTTGTGATTTTTCGGCACTGACCTTTCACCTTTTTTGACAATTACACTTATCAATGTGGATATTGTAGCTAGTTTGACCATATTTTCAATGTTAAGCAAGCTAGCTTACTTTATTATTAGCAGCGTTAGCTATCTTATCAAGCTAGATAAAATCTTATTGGTTGAAAAATTGGTCTGACTTCAATAGCACTTGCACACAATCATGCCGGATGTACGACCTCCCGTTGCCCAGTTTCCCACGAGCACATGAAAGACCTAGTACTCCTGAAAACCAAATGTTCATTATGTTCATTTGACTGCAGTTTAGGTACGTGGTCAGTTATTATATTAAGAAGTGTCAAATAAGTGATATGCAGGCTCTTTTATTTGTTATCTTAGGTACCTTTTGTTCCTGTAGTTTACTCATATATGTTTTCCTATGACAGTGTAGAAGTAGTACCATAACCTATCCAGTTGATGGCAAGGTGTAGGAGATGGCAATGTGTAGGAGATGGCAAGGGGTAGGAGATGGCAATGTGTAGGAGATGGCAAGGTGTAGGAGATGGCAAGGTGTAGGAGATGGCAAGGTGTAGGAGAAGGCACGGTGTAGGAGATGGCACGGTGTAGGAGATGGCAAAGTGTAGGAGATGGCACGGAGTAGGAGAAGGCACGGTGTAGGAGATGGCAAGGTGTAGGAGAAGGCACGGTGTAGGAGATGGCACGGTGTATGAGAAGGCACGTTGTAGGAGATGGCACGGTGTAGGAGATGGCAAAGTGTAGGAGATGGCACGGAGTAGGAGATGGCAAAGTGTAGGAGATGGCACGGTGTAGGAGATGGCAAGGTGTAGGAGATGGCAAGGTGTAGGAGATGTCACGGTGTAGGAGAAGGCACGGTGTAGGCCTGTTCAAAGCATTAAATCCAGATTCTGTGTTCTTGATATTCTGTTATCTGGATCTGAAAAACCCTGTTCGATTATTTTAGGAAAAACTGGCAAAATAAAGCCAGATCGATCTGATCCTGGATTGAAAAAAAGAGCATTACAGAGTCCGGATCATTCTGAAAGTTCTGAAAAACTGGGCCCTGGGGATGAGTGAGTCATTGGTTAAGAATATAAATTGAGCGTTTCAATTACAGAAAGCTGTCCAACAGCGAACTCTGATGGTCCCAAGGTGGAAACACAGTGTTTCTCCTTTGTGGCTCATTGTCGTCTCTTCAGACAACTCATGTGAAAGCAGGGCAGCCAAAGGACAGGGGTAAGAAAGGGAAAGTAAGACACTGGTATCAAAAAACACATATCATGTAGCCTATATCAAGTATGTGTTATTTGATGTGGAATCTTTTTAGACATTCCAAGGGGGAATCTGAACACACGCATGCAAGCTGTTATGTCTAGGATTCTGCCGTGGTTTTAGTCAATGTGCTTTTAGCTCACATTGTAGCGTTGTTTCATTTCCATATCCATTGAACCAAATGGGGAAATTCCTGGATTTACAAAATACAGAGTCAGAGTCAAATTTCCAGTGTGTCCAGTGGGGTCTCAAAAAAACTGAAGTTGCGAAACGCAGTGGCATGCT
Source organism: Oncorhynchus mykiss (assembly GCF_013265735.2). NCBI lineage: Eukaryota > Metazoa > Chordata > Actinopteri > Salmoniformes > Salmonidae > Oncorhynchus > Oncorhynchus mykiss. The sequence continues at coordinate 622,763 of NC_048586.1, read as the reverse complement.
TGAGTTCCTCAAGTCTGTTTCTTAGAATCACTGTGAACTCTGATCTTTTTCTCATGACCCTAGTAGTAGTCATGTGAAATGGCTGGAATAAAATGGATTAAACCTTTCCTAGAATAGAATACTATAATATTGAACAATAATGCATTAGTACTTTTTTCTACATGGATAGTCAAATCCTTGTCTTCAAATCCTCTGGTTCAGCCACTATACCCAGAGCTGAGCATTACGCTCTGCCACCTCTGGTTGCTTGGCATTTCCACCCCTTGGATGGAGGGGCCATCTCCCGCTCATCCCAGTCAAAGCTCTTCCCTGTCCTGGTACCCCAATGGTGGAACAAACTCCCCCATGACAACCATCAGACTGTCCTGTGAAAAAAAAACATTTAGAAAAGCTGCTATTAGAAAAATGAGTGCTAGAAAGAAAAGGTGAGTGTGAGTGTGTGTGTGGGGGGGGGGGGGGGGGGGGGGTCAGACATTTTCGGAAGATGGGGACAGTCTGATGGTGGAACAAACTCCCCCATGACAACCATCAGACTGTCCCCATCTTCCGAAAATGTCTGACCCCCCCCCCCCCTCCCCCACTCACACTCACCTTTTCTTTCTAGCACTCATTTTTATAATAGCAGCTTTTCTAAATGTTTTTTTTTTTCACTTGCAATGACTGTAATAGGTGGTTGTTTTACATACCTTAGTAGAATGCACCAACTAAGTCGCTTGGATGAGAGCATATGCTAAATGATTCAAATGTAAATCCCCTGTTTGATTGGGGTTTTTTTTTGGGGGGGGGGGGGGGGGGGGGGGGGCGAAATGACATGACAATCATAAAGAACTGAGGACAATGCACATGACAATACTCAAATATAAACACATAGACGATACAACACATTAGGACAAGACCATAAAAGGAATGAAATGTGGTACTAGCAATCAAAAAAGACAAGTAGAAGTAGAAACTGTCTTTGGTTGTCATGAGGGTTACCCCACCTCAGTAAGCATGCCTTGGTTTGGCCATTCTGGAAAGTTTGTTAACCAGCATTGAGAAAGGCCTTATGATATAAAAGGGATCCCTGGTCATGTACACAGCCAAAAGGCGACAGGGGATAGTAGAGGCGACACAATGCTACGCAAGGTTTCCCATCATGTCAGTGTTACACTAACAACTTTTAGTGTACTTTGTTTGGCACAAGATTCTGCAAGACAAAGGCATATTTGCAAAGTTGATCTCATGCTAGTAGTTAGATCGACAAAATGGATGTTACTTCCCTTGGGTTCTACAGTGAGAATAGCTACTATGGTTATAAGGGCTCCATGCTGTCCCCATTGATCCCCATTGATAAAACTCCTCTGTCTCTTCCAGAGTGTCACAGAGAGTTTTGGTGCGGCCATCTCCAGCCTCAACGCAGTTCACCTGACAGATACTGTGATCCACAGGAGTAAGAGGATGATGCTGGACACATTGGGAGTGGGGCTCTTGGGGACCAGTACAGCGGTCTTCAGCAAGGCTCTCCAGTACAGCCAGGTAAACTATACATAAGTAAACTACAGTACTATACTTCACAACAGACAGGAAACAGGCAAGCAGCAGTGTATATGGCTCTGCTTGTGGCATTTCTGCTTGTAAACAGAAATGCCACGTGCCACAATGGGCACGTGCCTGTAAACTTTGATATCAATCTCGGCATATACTGTACAGTATGGTCATATTTTTACACCAAAATATGTTTCTGATTGTATACACTTTTTATTTTCAATTGTTTACATGTTTATAGTTATGTATGCCATATGCTACATACCATATATGCCATATGCCATTGCCCCTCCAGTTATTTTTCAACATTTGTGATATATAGACAATTGTGATATACAGACCAAAAAATGAAATCTAAAATGGGGACTTATATGGTTGACTAGAGGCAGGTTACTAATCGGTCCACCCTCAGAGTTTCTGATGCTGTTGATGGTGTGTGATCCTAGCTCTTCAAATCAGTGGAAAAGAGCAGTGTGTGGGGAAGATCAGGGATGACACTGCCACCCCAGTATGCTGCCTTCGTCAACGGCATAGCGGTAAGACAATCTCACATGCAGTATACAACCCATATACTTATCAAGTGATTTATCTTTCAATGTTCCTCCTAATCTCATTATATTCCTATTCAAATCCTTCCCTTTGTCCTTATTTTTCTCTGTGGTAAATGTAACCTGTCTTTGAAAAAACAATTCAAATGTTGAGATTATGTTCACATTTTAACTGAGATTTGATTGACGCATTATACTCTGAAATGTTAATATTTATAAGATGTTAATATTAATACGAGAATGCATTTTATGAAGTGTTCCGTTTTATCACAATTCCCCCTGTATGTTTCACTTCCTCAAGTTGTAAGTGACCTAATACTTGGGTCGGTTACTTTCTAAATGTAATCCGTTTACAGAACCTGTCCGAAATTGTGATCAATAACGTAACTTTTGGATTACCCAAACTCAGTAACGTAATCTGATTATTTTCAGTTACCTTACTTTCCCCTTAAGAGGCATTAGAAGAAGACCAAAAGGATCCATCAAATGCACTTGGTGTGTCATCATAGTGGTCTCTGACCTGTGATCAGCTCAGTTGGAACAAGCTTAACCTTTTTAAAGGCTGACTTGAATGTCATTGATAAACAGAAAAGTGTCATAATGTATTTTTTTCTCGCTCCTATCTGCATTTAATAAGTAATCCAAGAAGTAATCATCTAGTTTCTCAAAAGTATCTGTAATCCTGAACTGGGTTGTGTTCAATAGAGCAAACCGTGGTAGCACATTTTGTTCACTTCTGGAGCCTGTTCAGGAGGGTGCAATGTCACAGAACATTCAGACAGAAATACATTTAGTATGAGATATGCACGTCTGTCATGTAGAATAGGTAATCCTATCAGCTCTATTCTATTTCTATCTTAACGTTTCACCTCTCTGAATGTACCTCGCCTCAGGTGCACTCTATGGACTTTGATGATACGTGGCACCCTGCAACCCACCCCTCTGGGGCGGTGCTCCCTGCCATCCTGGCCCTGGCAGAGACTCTGCCCACCCAGACATCTGGCCTGGACCTGCTGCTGGCCTTCAACGCAGGCATCGAGGTGCAGGGGCAACTCATGAGGTTCTCCAAGGAGGCCCACAATATACCTAGAAGGTATAACTGAGAATGCATATAAATGTGTGGATTTGCATGCATGCAATTTGTTTTTATTGTTTGTACAAATTATGTTTGTTTTGTACTGCCAATATAATTACTATATATTTGTAGTCACAAGTGTTTATTCAAATCAGATTTGTGAGTAGAGATCTACAGTACATGCATTGTACAGGATGTATTTTACACACATTAGCTATTGCACTCAAATTTAAAATACCACATTTCTGGTTTCTGGTGAGCTTCTAATCCCAATCTTCTCCCAATCCTAAACTTCGGATTCTTCTCTCCCAGGTTCCACCCTCCTGCTGTTGTGGGAGTGATGGGCAGTGCAGCAGCTTCAGCTAAGCTCCTAGCCCTCTCCCCAGCCCAGTGTGTCCACTCTCTGGCTATCGCTGCATCCTCCGCGGGGGCCCCCATGGCCAATGCAGCTACCCAGACCAAACCCCTCCACACTGGCAATGCCGCCCGCAGAGGCCTGGAGGCCGCCAAGCTCGCCCTGCTGGGGCTGGAGGGAAGTCAGGCCATCCTGGATCTCGAGTCCGGCTTCGGGGTCTTCTACTCAGACTATAGTCCCTCGGAGCTCCCTGGGACTAATGGTGTTTGTGGTGGTGGGTTTCGATGGGTTTTGGAGGAGCAGGACGTGGCCATCAAGCGCTTCCCGGCCCACCTGGGAATGCACTGGGTGGTGGATGCCGCCTTGGAAGCCCGGGCTAAGCTTGGAGCCTCCGGAGAACCTGACCTCTGTAAGGTCCAGAAGGTGGTGCTCCGAGTGCCTCCCTCCAGGTACATTGACTGCCCCTTCCCGGCCATGGAGCACCAGGCCAGGCATTCATTTCAGTTCAATGCCTGCTCAGCCCTGCTGGACAACCAGGTGTCTGTGAACTCCTTCAGCGGGCCTCAGATAGACAGGCCGGCCTTGAGGGAGCTCCTGGCCAAGGTCAGAGTCGAGAACCCCCAAGACAACCACCCCAGCTTTGACAAGATGTACTGCGAGGTGACAGTAGAGATGGAGCATGGGGAGAGTGTCACAGCCAGGTGTGATACCTTCTACGGCCACTGGAGGAAGCCATTGAGTCAGGAGGACTTAGTTGGGAAATTTAAGGCGAACGCCTCCACTGTGCTTAGCCAAGAAGCTGTGGAGAGTGTTGTGGACATTATAGGGAATATAGAGAAGTGCCCGGACTGTACGGTGTTGAGATCATATCTGCAGATGAGCAGGCCGACAACCCATCTCTTCAGAGAACACCTTGGCTAACCAAAATCCCTCGTCGAACAGCCGTGACAGGATTACATTCCCCAACACAGGCTTTGAATTTATTGCAATCACACCTCGTGTTAAAATGCACTCTGGCTGCATTCTGTCTGCATTGTGTTCGGATCTCACTTTTTCCTCCCATTTATGCAACTTAGTTTGTGGTCACAATTCAAGAAGTAGACCTACATTAAATATAGCCTATACATCACATGGTCTTGTGGTGCTTTCATTGTTTTTTCAGAGGCCCATTTCCATTTTATAATGCTTGGCGTGACTGTATCTGTACAGCAGACCATTGGAGTTGTTACAAAGGAGGATATAATTGTTATTTTTTTGTCACTGATCTACACAAAATAACTCATAATGTCAAAGCGAAAAGAAAATTGTATACATTTGTACAAATGAATAAAATGAATCATAAAAATGTATTTGTCATGTCAAGCCTAAATAAGTTCAGTAGTTATAATTTGCTTAACAAATCAAATAACAACTGCAATACAGTGCTTGACTTGGGCAGGAGCTCACTGGAGCTGAGTTACAGCACCTCAAATTTTCTACTGATTGAGCTCCTGTTCCTCTTATAGAATATTAGCACAAAAGTATTGTGGAGCTTTTATTTTAAAGGATTTTCTTTTGTAATAAATACAAAACAAAAGCACCAAAAAAATAACAAAGAAAATGCTGCCAGGCATATGAATTGAAGTATTGCTTAAGCAAGAAATGGGACAAGAATAGCACAACAATGACAGTCACAACAACAATAAGCGTTATGGGTCAGGCTCTGTCCAGACGGTCCAGAAACAGACTCGAAACCTTGACAAAACTGCTGGAGGAGTT